>NC_059123.1:9238700-9538700 GCF_020740685.1 Jaculus jaculus
TGGATTGAATGTCCCCTCTAAAAGTCATACTGAAATGTGATAGCCATTGCAAGGGCTATCAGGAGGGAATCTTTTGAGGGAGACTGGGGTATGTGGGCCGTATTGGACTGTCATGGAGATACTCACGTAGCTGTTGGGGTGGTAGGTTACCACGGGAGTCCAGACCTCCTATTTTCTCTTTTTTCTCTGCCATGTTCACTTGCTCTTCTACCAGACAATGACACAGCACACAGATTTTTGTTAAAAGCCAGCATCATGCTATGGCATTCAACATTGTGAACAAAATAACTTCTGTTTATCATTTACGTGGCTGGTAGCACTCTGTTACAGCAATGCTAGCCAGACTAAGACAAGTTTGAGAAGCATCTCCCTATTTCTTGTCAAAAGAACTCTCCATCCTTACCAAATAACTGCTCATCTTCTTTAAAGAAACCCAGGGATGGGCTGGAGAGATGGCTTAGTGGTTAAGGTGCTTGATTGAGAAGCCTAAGGACCCAGGTTCAAGTCCACAGGTCTCCCGTAAGCCAGATGCACATGGAGGTGCACGTGTCTGAGGTTCATTTGCACTGGCTGGAAGTCGAGGCACACCCATTCGTTCTTGCTTTCTCTCCCTCTCTCTGTCCCTAATAAATAAATAAATACAATAAATAATTTTTTTTAAAAAAAGCCAGGGAAGGCTGTGGGCACAGATTTCCAGAGGTTACAAGTGGTCAGATACTGACTCAAACATTACATCATGAGCACCTGTCTTAGCCCGGTCTCTGTCTACAACCTCTAACAATATCTATAATTCTGGGAGACACGAAGCAGATCGCTCTTGCAATTGCAAAATGCTGAACTGCAAAGCATGCGCATTCATGCTGGTTTCAAAATGACATGAGCATCAAGAGACGTCAACAGAATGGCTTGAATACTGTGACATCAATAGTATCTCTCAGTGATCTCAAGTTACTTAACAGAAGGTGTTGATGGGAGATTCTGACACCAACGTATAAAACAGTGGGCTGGAGAGGAGGAGAATGTAGGTATAGCCTGGGACAAGTAATATTAACAACACCTCTTTACCATCTAGCCTTTAACGCGTCTGGAAACGTCTTCTTATGCATGATATCACTGGAATTTTACCTCACAACTATGATGCAGGTAGGAGAACATACGGCAGGCTGTGAGGACCATAGTACGAGGTATTAAAACTGGCTCAGGGCTGGAGAGATGGCTTAGCGGTTAAGCGCTTGCCTGTGAAGCCTAAGGACCCCGGTTCGAGGCTCGGTTCCCCAGGTCCCACGTTAGCCAGATGCACAAGGGGGCGCACGCGTCTGGAGTTCGTTTGCAGAGGCTGGAAGCCCTGGCGCGCCCATTCTCTCTCTCTCCCTCTATCTGTCTTTCTCTCTGTGTCTGTCGCTCTCAAATAAAGAAATAAAAAATTTTTAAAAAACTGGCTCAATTGATCATATTTACATGTGTAAGCTTGAAATTAAAATGATATTGTACATGACTCTAATTTTTATCATCTCCTCGATTATATGTATATATTTATACATTATAACATATCTTATAATTTGTTATATATTACATTTATTATATATTTATATGTATTATATATATGTCTTTTTTTTTTTTTGGTTTTTTGAGGTAGGGTCTCACTCTAGCCCAGGCTGACCTGGAATTCACTATAGAGTCTCAGGGTGGCCTCGAACTCATGGTGATCCTCCTACCTCTGCCTCCCAAGTGCTGGGATTAAAGGCGTGCGCCACCACGCCCGGCATATGTCTTTTTTTTTTAAAGATTTTTATTTATTTATTTGAGAGCGACAGACACAGAGAGAGAAAGACAGATAGAGGGATAGAGAGAATGGGCGCGCCAGGGCTTCCAGCCTCTGCAAACGAACTCCAGACGCGTGCGCCCCCTTGTGCATGTGGCTAACGTGGGACCTGGGGAACTGAGCCTCGAACCGGGGTCCTTAGGCTTCACAGGCAAGCGCTTAACCGCTAAGCCATCTCTCCAGCCCATATATGTCTTTTTGATAGCCAAAAGTACACATTTATCTCAATTTTTCATTGAAAGAAAATCAATGAAAACATGAGATATGATCCTCCAAATTTCCAGGTCAGGACTTCAGATTTTATCCCAGGAAACATATTTTCCCTGACGTTACATCAAGCTTTCTAACTGCAACATACGGTTTTGTAATCTGTCACCCTGAGATGTCAGAAACCAAGCACTCTATTAGTTTAGTTTTCTTCCCTTTAAATAATTAGCAGTTTATGTGATTTTAGAAAAATAATTACAGTTTATCCCCGATCTATGCAATGGGGCTTTCTGAAGCACTCTAAGCTTACTGGGTTCAGGGTTAGCCCACCATGAGCCCAGAAGTTAATCCCCAGTCTTATCAGAACCATGCATCTCCTCCATGGAGAGTAGCATGCTGCATGAGGACCCTATATTCAAACACATCCTCTTTTTATTTTTTTAATTTTATTTATTTATTTGAGAGTGAGAGACACAGAGAGAAAGACAGATAGAGGGAGAGAGAGAGAATGGGCGCGCCAGGGCTTCCAGCCTCTGCAAACGAACTCCAGACGCATGCGCCCCCTTGTGCATCTGGCTAACATGGGACCTGGGGAACCGAGCCTCGAACCGGGGTCCTTAGGCTTCACAGGCAAGCGCTTAACCGCTAAGCCATCTCTCCAGCCCACATCCTCTTTTTTTTTTATTTTCAGAGAGAGAGAGAGAATTGGTGCTCTAGGGTCTCAGCCATTGCAGTGAAACTCCAGACACTTGCACTACCCAGTGGGCACATGTGACCTTGAGCTTGCTTCACCTTTGTGTGTCTGGCTTACACGGGATCTGGAAAGTTGAACATGGGTCCTTAGGCTTTGCAGACAAGCGCCTTAACCCCTAAAGCCATCTCAAACGCATTCTAGCTCTGTTTATCTATCACTTTTTTTTTTTTGGTAGAAAACCAAGTAGTGTTTCTAAAAGCAAAATGTGTGACGTGAAGTTATGAAAACCTCTTCTCCCTCATTGTCATCCTCCAGCTCCAGCACCCAGTGAACACACAGGCAAACCCACTGACCACGAAGAATCCAAGCTCATCAGAGAAGGGGTGAAATGAATCGTGTGATGTCCTTGAATCTCCTTCCTCATCCACCCTGGTCATCAGCAAAGGTGACCCAAGAAGGAAATGTTCAAACTTCCTTTTGTATTAATTTTAATTTCATTCTTTAGATATGTCTAGGCTTTGTATTTCTCAGAATGTCAATAGTGCATTGGTACAGTGGTGACAGCTTGTCATTCTGAAGGTGTCTGGTTTAAGTGAGATGGAAGAAGACTTCTTTGTACGGGAAACAGAATTCTCAGGATAAAGGTCTTGATACTCAAATAGATGCTGCTTGCTTTTCTACATTTGATCTTAGCCAAAAGGCTGAGAAGCAATCTCTTACTTTTCTTAAATTGACTGCTTCTTTAAAGAAAGAAAAAGATACATATCTGATGCAAAAATAAATTAGAGATTATGCAACACCATAGAATATCTGACCTTTTTTAAAAAACCCTTCCCATGTATGTACATGATCATTACAGCCCTTATTTATCAAGAATACAAAGACCCTAATCATTAGGACAAACTGTAAACGTGGGAACACAGTGTGTTTGAAATTATGAATTCAATAACAAAGTAATGACTGCAAATCATAAACACTGAGGGTGGGTTCTACAGGCAGCAGAGAGGATTTATCAAAAACACATACTGCAGCCAGTCCTTTGCACAATGAAGGGAGTTTCCCTGTATCCTCAAGGAGGCAGCCTCGGGGCTTCTTTCAAGATCTGACGGAGGTACTTAGGAGGTCTCTTAGATCCCATGATATGAAATACCACAAGAGTGAGAGCAGGCAAGGAGCAGGACATTCTGTTTCACAGTAATGTTATTTCCCCTTAACCTAATATAAGACTCTGATGGAAACAAACAGAAAAGTGCCTCCAGTAATTTCTCAAGCTCAGACTTAAGTACTGCAAAATCACCCCGACGCTATGATCATAGTATTGGCTTCATCCCCTGCAAAGGAGGGTCCAGAGAAGGGTGTACACATGCCCACGACCCCCACTCCCCCCTATCTACACTTCCGTGCTGGACTTTCCCCCAAGACATTTAGATCTCCCAGGGTCCCCACAGCTCCCCGAATACACATAAGGTGGACCCAAATTCTTCCACGTTTCAACAACTACAACACAGAAGACAAAATGTTTAGGCTCTTTGCAAAATGAGAGGTGGTCTGCATTCCTAAACTATTGTCCTTTAATAGCCCGAACCTCAAATACATTCCCCAGAAAGGGGCAGGATGGCCTGGGATGAAATTCCGTGACCTCATCCTTGATATTCTAAGACCTTCATTATCTCTCCATGTGGACACGAGCATCTTTCATCATTTTCTTAGGCAGAGGAAAGGCTTATGGCAACTTAAGGTAATTCTATTTGTGTCTGATCATTTTTTTCCCTCGGCTGGAAGATTCCGCTGGAGAAGGATCTTGCCTACTGGAGTTCTACTCTCTCGAGAAAGCAAGTTACTAAGTGCTGTTTCCAGATAGACTGCTGCAGTTCCAGAGACGCTGCCACATGAAGATGGATTTAACTCGGTGGCTTGATGTTGTATTTAAAGGTGCACAGACATAAATACAATTATTTTTGCTGATCTTTCCCTTCAATGGAATGTGAGGTCTATGACGTAACTGCCACGAATCCTCAAATGCATTTAGTAATCTTCATGTATAACTCTTGGAGCGGGGCGAATTGTCCCCATTTTACATTCTTTAAAGTGGAAGTGTAAGGGCATGGAGCTGCGCACTGGCTGAGCACTTAATCCACACAATGCTACATCTAACGTGCCAGTCACAGCGGTGGGTCGGAATGAGCGCAGTGTGAAGTTTATGAAATTCCTCCTCTCTCTTGACTATGGGACTAGGATCTGACCAACAGCATCTAGTACAGGCAGTGGATGCCACCCCTCATACTTATGTTATATTGAGAGGGAGTCAGGGAGCTTTGTTTAGTAATGTAGGGTGACTAGACCCCAAAAGTAGAGGCAGGAACATCTGACCTTGCTAGAGCTCAGAGAAGCCAGGATCTCATCTCTTATCTAAAGGAGTTCCCTGGATCTGTTTTGTCCACAAACAACCTGAACTCTCCCTGAGAGGGAGGTCCCCTTTCTTAGAATTTAAATCTAATCCTGACAACGTGGTTGGTCAAGCTTAGACCCCAGAACTTGGTATCATCATCATGGCTGACCTCTTCCTGAGCCAGCCCTTAGCCCAAACCAATCAGCTGTCACTCTGGCTCTCCTGAGCTGGAGGGTGTCACCCACCATGATAAGGTTATAAATAGATGCATGCCAGGGGACAAGTCTCCCTCTCTCGCCTGCCTGAACCTCCAGGTTCTGGTAAGTCTCCCCTCCTTTCAAAACAACAGGCTTAGAGAAGGGGAGACCTCCCTGGACCCTTCTCTACCCCTCCTACCCTCCACATGACTGCGGCTCTGGGTACTTTCTGTTCTTTTCTCCCTAAATCTCTCTTAACGTTTCTTGTTCGCGTGTTTCTTCCTGGCCCATGACATGGACTCTCAGACCACATGAGAGTATCAATTTTCCTTCCTGTGTGTGGCGGTTTGATTCAGGTGTCCCCTAGGTTCTGATTGCTAGGTTCTGATTGCTAGGTTCCCAGTTGATGGAGATTTGGGAAGGGAATTAACACCGTCTGGAGTTGGCAGTGTATTGTTGGGAGCAGTGTGCTTATGGGTGTTATAGTCAGTTTCCTTTTGCCAGTGTTTGGCACACTCTCCTGTTGCTATTGTCCACCTGATGTTGGTGAGGAGGGTGATGTCCACCCTCTGCTCATGCCATCGTTTTCCCTGCCATCATGGAGCTTCCCCTCAAGCCTGTAAGACAAAATAAACCTTTGCCCCCCACTCCCCAAAACTGCTCTTGGTTGCGTGGTTTCTGCTAGCAACGCGAACCTGACTGCTGCATTCTCTTTTCCTAAGCTGTCAGGTGTTTGGTCACAGCAATTAGAAAAGTAAGTGATCTAATCAGGATGCCTTCACTTCATAGATGGGAAGGCAGGATGGGGTTAAAGATGGTCCTCGTGGGCTGGAGAGGTGGCTTAGCGGTTAAGCGCTTGCCTGTGAAGCCTAAGGACCCCGGTTCAAGGCTCGATTCCCCAGGACCCACATTAGCAAGATGCACAAGAGGGCGCACACATCTGGAGTTCATTTGCAGTGGCTGGAAGCCTTGGCATACCCATTCTCAATCTCTCTCTCTCTCTCCCTCTTTCTGTCTGTCGCTCTTAAATAAATAAATAACTAAATAAAATTGTAAAAAGATGGTCCTTGTGTTTCATCCTCCCTTCTTTCTCCCCTGCTCCCATCCTCAATGTATCATGCACGCTCACATCTAGGCAGGCAAGAAGGTCATTTCGAACCACGTGGCTTTTTCCTTTTATCATGTGAGTGTGGCGCAGTTTCACAATGAGGCAACAGTTAAGTTCAGAGCAACAGTTTGGGAGGATGCTGTATATCCAGGGTCTTCGCGGGGGGATCAAGGAACCATCTCATTGCTTTGGTCAGGGTAGCAAGATACTCAAAGAGCCATTTGCCAAGTCTCATCTTGTTGTTCCTCTCTGTTGGCCTCATAACTCTACTGCCCTCTCAATTTTTAAAAAAATATATTTATTTGAGAGATAGGGAGAGAATCAGTTAGAGAAAGAGAGAGAATGTGCACACTAGGGTCTTTAGCCATTGCAAACAAACTCCAGATACAGGTGCCACCTTGTGCATCTGGCTTTACCAGGGACTTGGGAATCAAACGTGGGTCTTTAGGTTTGGCAGGCAAGCGCCTTAACCACAAAACCATCATTCCAGTTCTCTAGCCCTCTCTTGAAACCCTCTTTTCTGACATTCTCATTTTGGAGTTGTCTAACTCTGAGATCACGTTAGTCTGACGGGGAAAACGGGTCCGCAAGAAAATCGATACTCACAAAGACTCATTCCCCAAAGCTGCAAATGAGCTGCTCTTGTCTTTATGCAGACTCAAAGGGTGATTAATTCAGCATTTGGGAAGCACAGCTTTACCTCCTTCTCAGCAGCAATGAGCGAAAGGTTCAGTTACGTAGTTAGAAACGTGGTTCGCTCTTCGTGTGAACGAAGGTATAAGTGGGGCTCCGTGCTAGGCAGTGGCCCCCGCCTTGGCTTCCGGCTGAAATCACTAGGGGAATGTCAATTAAGGCTGACACCGGAGCCTGAAAGGTGACCTAAACTATGGAGATGGTTTATTTGTTTGGTTTTTTTTTTTTTTTAGTTCTCAGTTGATTCAAGTGTGCACTGACATGTTGATAGTCAGGGGGTGAGAAATGTCTTAGGAAACCTACAATCCTGTTCAGGGTTATGAACTAAAACCTGAATCAGGAATCCAGAAGCAAGCACTTGTCTTTGAGAGACTAATGGCCCTTAATTGGCCCTCCTCTCTCCCTCCTCCTTTTCTCCCTCTCTTCCTCCTCCTCTTCCTCCCTTCCTCCCTCCTCTTCCTCCCTTCCTCCCTCCCTCCCTCCCTCCTTTTCCTCCCTTCCTTCCTTCCTCCCTCCCTCCCCATCTCTTCTTTCTTCCTTTCTGTCTTTTCTTCCTTCCTTCCCTCCTTCTTTCCTTCATTCTTTCCTTCCTTCCTCCCTCTCTCCCTTTTTCTACCTTTATTTTCTGTTTCTTTCTTTTCTTTCTCCCCTAAGCTTCTTTTCTCTGACTACTAGGTGATCTTCGCCTTTCAAATGTATTTCACTGTCCTTCTTATCCTTCTGGCTCCTGGTGGGGACTTAGTAGACATAGTGTGTGTAAAACAAGATATTTTCACTAGTTAATGCGTTAGAAAAATGCTTATTCATATTGTGTATATATGTGGAGGGTGTCAATAAATTTACATCTTAAAAGAGAAAGAAAATAAATAGCATGACCTGTGTCTTAAAAGAAGAATAAAGAAAACTGCATATAGATTTGACTCAGTTCCATGTATATGCTAGGCATCTGAATATAAAACAAAAAGACCTAGTTCCCACCTTTACTAACTAGAATCTAGTGACATGAGTTGGATTTAATCACTAGTCTACTTTTTAATAAACATTTAAAAATATTTTATTACTAATTTATTTATTTATTAGAGAGAGGAAGAGGCAGAGAGAGAGAGAGAGAGAGAGGGAGAGAATGGGTGCACTAGGACCTCCAGCCACTGCAAACGAACTCCAGATACATGTGCCACCTTGTGCATCTGGCTAACGTGGGTTCTGGGGAATCGAACCTTAGTCCTTGGGCTTCACAGACAAATGCCTTAACTGCTAAGCCATCTCTCCAGCCCTTTCTAAGCATTTTTAAGGGAGATAAAAGCAACAGGAGGGCCAGGCATACTTGTGCACACCTTTAATCCCAGCACCCGGGTGGCGGGGGAATGGGAGGAGGACAGAGGTAGGAGGATCGCCGTGAGTTCGAGGCCACCCTGAGACTCCATAGTGAATTGCAGGTCAGCCTGGGCTAGAGTGAAACCCTACCTTGAAAAACCAAGAAGAGAAAAAACTAAGACTAAAGTTTGACTGGATGAGCTGAAGAGCATTTCACAGGCTGAAGCTAAGAGCAGCCACAAGGATAAATGCTAATTTGAGCAAATGCTCAAGAGGAAAGCTACTTTGTGGTCAATAATAATGACAAGCTTGTATGAAACTATAAAGGTGTGGATAGGAATATGAACACTGGTCCGTCTACACAGGAACTATGAACAGAGTTGAGGAGGAAGACAGTCGTCACACTAAACAGCGCCATAACAAGGACCACCTTTCACTGGGTTCACAGGACATGCCTCACGTCATCTGCACACGCTTATTCAAACTTCATGCCACACATATGGACTGACCATCCCTGGTCCTATTTACAAACGAGAGAACAGAGGCCCAGAGCGCTTAAAATTCTTGTTTCAGATCCGCAGTTCAGCAGTGCCAAACCGTGCCAAAGCCTACGCAGACTCCAACTCCCTTTGAAAAAATGACATTACTCAGCACGTGCTGAATTAAACGGAAAACTGATGAAGTTTGTCCTCCAACAGGAGCTCTTAGTGTTTGTGTTTATCATCATCATCAGTGCCCTCCTTTAGAGTCCCTAAGTAATACCATCTTTCTCTAACAGTGACGCCCTCCAGCCTCTTGAGTATGGTTCCCACCAAATTGCAATACACCTTCAAAGGACAAGAACGGATGGCTAGGGATGCAAAAATGGGTAGCAGGGCTGGAGAGATGACTTAGTGGTTAAGCGCTTGCCTGTGAAGCCTAAGGACCCCAGTTCAAGGCTCAATTCCCCAGGACCCACGTTAGCCAGATGCACAAGGGGGCGCACGCGTCTGGAGTTCGTTTGCAGAAGCTGGAGGACCTGGTGTACCCATTCTCTCTCTTTCTATCTGCCTCTTTCTCTCTGTCAAATAAATAGATAAAAATAAAAAATTATATATTAAGAAAAAGAATGCAAGAGTCACAGGAAGGGGAGGAGCGCTTACAATGCTGTCTGTCTTCCAGACACAAAGTGGTCTGGATGTGCATGACCTCATAATGGCTGGCACTACCTGCACAAGAACTGGGCAACAGGAGGGGAAAGGATGGCATCAAACTAGAAGAGAGACCGGTTGGGAAGAAGAAGGGATTCAGCGGGAGGGGCTTGGGAGGAGGAAAAGGGAAGGTGGTGGAAGGCGCTTAAGATTATGGTACACTGTGTATATCTATGGAAATTGCCAATAAATAGTTATTTTTTTAAAAAAAATACAGATGATGGCTCATGCCTTTAATCCCAGCACTCAGGAGGCTGAGGCAGGAGGATCACCATGAGTTCAAGGCCAGCCTGAGACTATATAGTGAGTTCCAGGTCAGCCTGGTCCAGAGGGAGACCCTACCTTGAAACCCCCCCCCAAAAAAAAATACATCAAAAGTCACAAAAGTTAAAAAAAATAAGTGTAAGCCGGGTGTGGTGGGTACACCTTTAATCCCAGCACCCGGAGGCAGAGGTAGGAGGATTGCAATGAGTTCAAGGCCACCCTGAGACTATAGAGTGAATTCCAGGTCAGCCTGGACCAGAGTGAGACCCTACCTTGAAAAACCAAAAAAAAAAAAAAAAAAAAAAGTGTAAAGCAATGTAGGAAGATACCTGACATTGACCTCTTACCTCCACAGGCAGGCACACACATGTGCCCCCACATTTATGAACATGCAACCTGAATTCACAAATGCATACATACTACATGCATGTACATGAACAAAAATGATGACAAGTATGCTAACACTGCCAGGAAGTGAAATTAATTAGTTGTTCTTATTTAGAATTCAGAGTAATTTGTATTATAGGATGTTTGTTGTACCTAATCCTCAAGAAAAACATTAACCTTAACCGGGGGAGATAAAAATAAATAAATGCATGTTTAACTCCAACATTTAATTTTTTCTGCCCTACTCGCAAGTGAATAGAAGAAAATGCTTTAAATAACAGTTGCCAGGGTTGGATAGATGGGTCAGTAGTTATGGCACTTGCCTGTAAAGCCTGATGCATGGCTCAAATCCTCAGGAGCCACATAAAGCCGGAAGCACAGAGTGGTGCATGCATCCAGAGTTCATTTGCAGTGGCTACAGGCCCTGGTGCACTCATTTTCTCTCTCTTATCTCCTTGAAATAAATAAATACAAAAATTTAAAATACCACTTGCTGGGCTGGAGAGATGGCTTAGCGGTTAAGCACTTGGCCTGTGAAACCTAAGGACCCCCGTTCAAGGCTCGATTTCCCAGGACCAACGTAAGCCAGATGCACAAGGGGGCACACACATCTGGAGTTCCTTTGCAGTGGCTGGAGGCCCTGGCACACCCATTCTCTCTATGTGCTTCTTTCTCTATAAAAAAAAAAAAAATTGGGCTGGAGAGATGGCTTAGCGGTTAAGCGCTTGCCTGTGAAGCCTAAGGACCCCGGTTCAAGGCTCAGTTCCCCAGGTCCCACGTTAGCCAGATGCACAAGGGGGCGCACGCGTCTGGAGTTCGTTTACAGAGGCTGGAAGCCCTGGCATGCCCATTCTCTCTCTCTCCCTCTATCTGTCTTTCTCTCTGTGTCTGTCGCTCTCAAATAAATAAATAAAAAATTTAAAAAAAATTTAAATACCAGTTGCCATCCATATAGGAGAATCTAGCTTTGAGTAAAACAGATGATGGTAAGAGAAAGGCAAAGGGTGCTGGAGAGCTAGTTTAGCAGTTAAGGCATTTGCCTGTAAAGCTTGAGGACCCAGATTCGATTTCCCAGGACCCATGTAGGCCAGATGCAAATGGTGGGACATGTGTCTGGAGTTCATTAGCAATGGCTGGAGGTACACCCATTCTCTTTCCAGATAGATAGATAGATAGATAGATAGATAGATAGATAGATAGATAGATGGACACATAGCTAAAAATATTAAAGAAAGAAAAAAATATTAAAGAAAGAAAAAGGCAAAGATCACAGTTTATGCATATTCTATACCTAATGGAAATGCCATTAAGATACTATGGACAATGAATATCCATAGAGTGAAACAAAGAAAATGGAGGGAAGAAAGAAGGAAGAAGAGGAGAAGGAAAGAAAGAAGCAAAAACTGCTTAATTCAGAAGGAAGCAAAACATGGAGACATTTGTAGGCTCTTTCCTACAGCCACTTGGGCTACAAGACAAAGAGCAGTCCCCGTTCCTAACGCAAACATGCTGCTGCGGTTGAGGGCCACGCAGGAAGCCGCGAAGCGTTGAATTATGTCTGGTGACAGTTGCTTAGGGGTTTCCCAGAGATTAGTAGAGCAGCTGGGATAAGTTGGTGGCCCTGGGGACAGCCAGAATGATCCCAGTCAGTGAACAACACCTAGGAGAAGTGGCTTGTTAACTTTACCATTAAGCAATAAATAAATAAATAAATAAAAATAAAAATAAATAACTAGAAGAGGACTTGGGCACTTGGTTCAGTTTCCTCTTTTTTGTCCTACTTAAAACAACAACATTAACATGGGGGAACAGTTTGGTTTCAATTAAGATTCTACAAAGATAATTAGACTGTCTGGGTCATCTCGAATTATTCTAGTCTCAACCCTGGGGAACTTTCCACTATCCAACATGAACCTGAGAGCGAGGGCCAAGATAATATTTTGAAGAGTGAGGAGGAGAAAAATAGACAATAAAGGCTGACCCTTAAGGAATGGTGGAATTAGCTTTCAAGTCAACACACAGAATAAAGGCACAAGTCACTGTGAATAAAACACACTGTTCTTTTTAAATGTTTTATTTATTTATTAGAGAGAGAGAGAGAGAGAGAGAGAGGCAGATAGAGAGAATGGGCACTCCAGGGCCACCAGCCACTGCAAACGAATTCCATACACATGGAGTTCTTGGGCTTCTGGTTTACGTGCATACTGGGGAATTGAACCTGGCTCCTTAGGCTTCATAGGTAACTGCCTTAACCACTAAGCAATCTCTCCAGCCTATAAAGGCACTGCTCTTGCTGGAGAGCCAAGCTTACAAAGCACCCAGAGGCAAATGCAGAACCAGGCACAGCCACATGCTAATGACATGAACTTGAACTTGAGATGGGATGACGCCAGGAGCCAGTCGGTTCTTCCCATCCCAGATCTTAGCATGATTGTTCATGTTCTCCCACCTCAGCGACCATCCGTGACACAAGTGATGCTGAAGTGTGAAGATGTTCACACTAATGTCAACAAAGGCAATATATGCTCTCTTTCTTTCCTTAACCAGTTGTTAATTTTTTTAAATTGTTTATTTTTATTTATTTATTTGACAGTGACAGACAGAGAGAAAGGCAGATATATATAGAGAGAAAATGGGTGTGCCAGGGCCTCCAGCCACTACAAACGAACTCCAGACGCATGCACCCCCCTTGTGCATCTGGCTAATGGGGGTCCTGGGGAATCGAGCCTCGAACCGGGGTCCTTAGGCTTCACAGGCAAGCGCTTAACCACTAAGCCATCTCTCCAGCCCCAGTTGATTATTTTTAATAGCAAAACTAAGTACTTTGCCGTGTCTTGCTGAGTTGCACAAGGTGAATAACAGTGAACTGAATCTTTATTCTAACTTTATAAAACAATATATTACTCTTCTGTGCATTATCAAGAAATAAGTAAAAACCAGGCTGGAGAAGATGGCTTAGCAGTTAAGGTCTTTGGCCTGCAAAGCCAAAGGACCCCGGTTCAATTCCCCAGGGCCCACATCAGCGAGAGGCACAAGCTGGCGCATGCATCTGGGGTTTGTTTGCAGTGGCTGGAGGCCCTGGTGCGCCCATTCTCTCTCTCTCCTACTCAAATAAATAAATAAAATAAAGATTAAAAAAAAAAGAGAGAAATAAGCAAATGCCAACGTAAGAAGGACCTGGAGAATTTCTTCCCCCATCAAATGAATTAGAATTGGGGACATCAAGCTGGCTTCCAGAGCTCCAGAGCTGGAACAGACGGTGCTCCTCCTGGAAGAATGAATACAGCTACGTACGGAGAAGGATCATTCGCTTTCCCCGAGGTCACAGGGCTCAGAGCCACTCAGCCCAAGGTTCATTTATTTCCACCTGCATTCTCTTGGTCGTACATAGCCAGCTCTGTGCCTCCGCAGAGAAGAGATATTTATCTTCTGTGCTCTATTAGAACCGGTTTTGGGAAAAGCATAAGAAAGTTCACTCTGTCCAGAGACGCACGCTTGGGTAATCACTGTTACTTGAAGGTCACGGCGTCTCCTCGGTTATATCCATGAAGTCACACAAACACACAGGTTTGTTGGCTTTGTTCTTCAGTCACCCTACATTCAAAACAATCCCAGATGGGCTAGGGAGACCATTCAACAGGTGGAGTGCTTTCCATGCAAGCCTGAGGACTGGAGTTCAGAGTCCCAGCACCCACATAAATGCCAGGTGGGCATGGCAGCCTGTCTATAATCCCAATGCTTGAGAGGCTGACAGAGGGAGTTTCCAGGAAAGTTGGATAGCTAAGCTATCTGAGTCAACTATCTGGGTTCAAGTGAGAGATGCTTCCTTAATAAATAAAGCGGAGAGTGTTCAAAGAACTTTGACCTCTGGCCTTCATATTTACCCCTAGAAACATGCAAACACGAGTATGTGTACACACATGCCAGCATACAACATGCATGTCAACACACACACACACACACACACACACACACACACGCAATGTGCACAGAGGAGGCAGTGGGAAGAGCACCCATGCAAAGGAGTGAGCTGGCTCCCACCCTGAGTGTGAACTCGTCCTTTCTCTTCTCTTGAACATCTCTGAGCACAGGTACAGTGTGAAGATAAATATAGAGAAAAATCATTTCAGGGTTCTTAGCATTGGATGGACTGACATAATGCATGCTAATGCCAAAAGCATATTAAAATTGTGTTACCATGTAGTGATGGACAGTGGCATTTCTTCTTTCTCCAAGAACTTTTCCAGATAAAATGATAGCTCTTGGAGATATGGTACTGAAGAGACGGAGAAATCAATGGACCCTTCCATGCCTTTCTCTCCTCTATGGGCAGGTGTGAAGAGAATGCCCAGCCATCTATGTCCACAAGAGAGTAGAGCTCTGACCATCTAAAGCTCTCACGTGATGGATTCTCACGTGGTCTCTCCTCCGCAGAAGAGTCCAGTAGGACTTTCTGTAGAGAAGCGAGTTTCGAATTTGCCTTGTCCTGCTTGGGTTGTTGCCAAAGCCTTCTTCATAGTTTCTCCCTCTCTCCCTTTGTGTTCAATCTCTCCTCCGCCAACACATGCCATGTTGTGTTTTTAGCTCAAGTGCAGTGGTAGTGTTTTAAGGGTAAGACATGCCATTCACCCCCTACTTAAAATATACCAAATGGCTTTTTCATCCTATTCAAGTGGAAGACAAATTCTACTGTCACCTATAGAACTGTAGATCTACAGGACCTCATTACTCTCTTCCCCTCCTCCATCCATTCCACCTAAACTACCCTCCTGCAGAAAAAGTCATAAAGAAAACCCCAAGACTTGTGTCTTCATTTACCTGGGGTAATTGTTATCCATTTACTTCTGTGACGTACTTCCTCAGGTATTTCCTTAGTGCCAGGTTCTCACTGAAATATCCCCTGACCACTCTGTTCAAAGATGTAAACTGCACTGCTGTTTCTGTTCCCATCTCTTTATTTTTTCTGTCATAGCCATTATCACCTGCAAACACTATGAAATTGCAAGTTGTAACTGCCTTATGTCTCTCCACTTTAGAAAACAAATTCCTCTTATTAAAACTACTTTGTTCATTGCTATATGTGATGATCGGTCTCTGGTTGTCAATTTAACAAGAGTTAGGGTCACTATTTAAACAAATTTTGGGGCTGGAGAGATTGCTTAGTGGTTAAGGCACTTACCTATGAAGCCTAAGGATCCAGGTTCAATTCCCCAGCACCCAGGTAAGACAGATGCACAAGGTGGTACATGCATCTGGAGTTCATTGGCAATGGTTGGAGACCCTGATGGGCCCATTCTCTCTCTATTTGCCTCTCTCTTTCTCATAAATAAATAAATAAAATAATTAAAAAAAAACGTTTAAGACAAATCTCTTGGCATATTTGTTAGGAATGTTCTAGATTAGATTGAGGTGGAAAGACTCAGCCTCAGGGCAGGGCCATTCCATGTCTGCGGGTTCTGGACTTAGTATAAAAAGGAGAAAACTAGCTGGGCACCGGCGTGTTTCCCGCTATTACCTCGCTGCTGGTGTGAAGATATGACACGGCGTCCTCTCCTGCCATACTCCCCCACCACGACGGACTCTACCAACCGGAACTGTAAAGCTGAATTGAGCCTTTTCCTCCCTCATGCTGCTTCAGGTCAGAGATTTGTTCACAGCATCAAGAAGGTAACTGACACACTATTTCCAGAGCTTCAAACAGTGGCTGGCTTAGAACAGGAGAGAGAGATTTCCGAGTAAAATGGCTCCATGATCTTAAAATTGGAGAAAGAATCGTTCAGGAAATGAATTTACATAACCTTCACTAAAAGTAAGGGTTAAGCATACAGAATTTATACAAAATCAGAAAAACCTTGATATTGATCCCATGGTGATTCTTTTACTTTTATCTTTATTGTTAGAGAGAGGGATAGACAGAGGGAGAGAGAATTGGCATGCCAGGGCCTCAGCCACTGAAATCACATGCCAGATGCTTGCGCCACCTACTGGGCATGTGCGACCTTGTGCTTGCCTCACCTTTATGCATCTGGCTTATGTGGGATCTGGAGAGTACACCATGGATCCTTAGGCCTTAAGTTTAGTGCCTTAACTGCTAAACCATCTCTCCAGTCCCCATAGAAAGTCTTATTAAGACACATCACATCCATGATTTTTTAGACACTGTGCATCCCAAATATACTACTTTTATAATTCCCTATCCACTTCCTAGCATTAATCCAAGCTATCACTTTTCTTAGTAGCAGTAGAGAACCTGAGGGTACACTGTGGAATGTCCAGCTCAAGCGTGAGGTTAATGAAGGGTTCAAATGACACAGTAACCATATGTGGAGTCTTGTGTTGCCCAGGCATGCCTAAAAGTCTTTATGGTGGCTCCAATGAAACTTTAAAGTAACTTAGCTTTACAGGACTTAAGTTTAGGAACACAGGAATAGATGGGGAGCCAGCTGAGCTCTTGGATGGGTTCGCAGTGTTTAAACAGGCAGAAGACTTTGAGATGCTCCAGTAGCTGGAGGGAAATGTCCCTGAGGGCAATGGTAAAGGTGTCCCTTAACTTGTACATAAACCAACCTAGTTCTGATCAATAGAGCCAGTGATGAATTTCAATATTGGGAATATCCAGGCTAAGAGGCTGAAAACAGGAAAGATAGGTAGAAACAAGAATGAAGAGCCCTCGGAGTAGAACCCTGATCACAAACAGAGGGGAAAGATGAGCAATACAGAAGAGGTAGGAACAGGGTGCCACCGGGGACATCTGTGCTCCCGTCTGTTTCTGAATAACAATCGCCACTGACTGAGGAGCTCAAAACAACGTCCACTGTTACTTTAGTGTTTTAGATTTGTTTACTTACTTACTTACTTTGCACATGTGAGTGTGGTGGGGGGAGTTCACCAGAATTTCTTGCCACTGTACTCTAATGCCTACCCAGCTTTATGTAGGTGGCTGGGTAACAGAACCCAGACCAGCAAGCTCGGCAAGCAAGAACCTTCAACTGCTGAGCCATCTCCCCAGATCCTGTTTGGGTCTTTCTTTCCCTTTCTTTCTTTCTTTCTTCCTTCCTTCGTTCCTTTCTTCCCTCCCTCCCTCCCTTTCTTCCCTCCCTCCCTCCCTCCCTTTCTTCCCTCCCTTCCTCCCTTTCTTCCCTCCCTCCCTCCCTTCTTTCTTTCTTTCTTTCTTTCTTTTTTTTGAGACAGGGTCTCACATAGCCAAGACAGTCCTTGAACTCGAGGATGTTCCTGCCTCCCACCTCCCAAATGGTGGGCTTAAAGGTATGAATTACCATCCCAGCATCACACTGCACTCGTAGGTCAGGGGGGGGGTCCTTGCTTGGAACAGTCAAATCACTCAGTAGAACTGTGGTCTCGCCAGAGATTTGACTTGGGAAAGATTCATTTGCAGACTTCTTGAGGTCACTGCCAGGATTCCAAGCCTAAAAGTTGTAGGCCTAAAGTTGACGCTGCCAGCCAGGACAAGTTGTCGCTCTGGAACTTGACCCACATTTCCTTGCCACATAGCCCTTTCGGAACACAGAAACTTCTTCAAAGGGAGACAGGAAGGTCTTTCCCATTCCAGTCAGCTAAGACGCGCTCACATAATGTAAGTTAATTACAGATGCACCATGCTCCATCCTTGTTATCTTCTACTGGTTAGAAGCAAATTACAGATTTTGCCTGAACTCGGGGAAGGAAGACATGCCTGTTAGGGGATGTCTGACACACCCAAATACGTGTCATCACGGTCACATACCAGTCACAGTCAATGCTGTCCTGCATCACATGCATTTCAACATGACTTATGGATCTTACATGTGAAATTCAGTGTCTTAGTACAACCGTTAGCTTCGAGGGACTATGCCTTTCTGAAACTTCTCCAAGGTGTCCTGTTTATTCCTAAGCCTCTTATCACAGTGCCAATGATATCACATTTTTCAAAATTTTTATTTATTTATATTTAGAGAGAGTGAGCAAAAGAGAAACAGAGGTAAAGAGAGGGAGAATGGCATGTCAGGGCTTCAGCCACTGCAATCAAACTCCAGACGCACTTCTCCTCTCTCTTAATCCCATTTTGGCTAATTCACACCCATTTTCAGCTCTGTAAGCTTTGATTCACTGAGCCTTAGGTAGTTGTTTCTACATTTTTCCATACTTCCATGTGCCTGCCTTATCCAGATACCCAACAGCTTTGCCAGAGTCTGCCTGATCTGTTAGCTATTAAATGCAGGAGACTGGCCTTGTAGCTGATGCATGGCTGTTCAATGAACAAATGCCAAGTTGTACTGGACTCACTCAGCTATCTTGACGAGGATCTGGATGACTTAGTCATTTCTCATGTCGTGGGGTATAGGGAGACATCAAAATTTTATCTATGCAAAAACTTTTATTGTATTTGTTTATTTTATTTTTATTATGGACAACTTCCATAATTATAGACAATAAACCATGGTAACTCCCCCCCACAAACACTTTCCCTTTAAGAGCTCCACTCTCCTTCATATCCCCTCCCCCTCTCAATCAGTCTCTCTCTTATTTTGATGTCATCATCTTTTCCTCCTCTTAGGATGGTCTTGTGTAGGTAGTGTCAGGCACTGTGGGGTCATGTATATCCAAGCCTTTTTGTGGCTGGCGGAGCACGTTGTAAGGAGTCCTACCCTTCCTTTGGGTTGTATATTCTTTCTACCACCTCTTCCACAAGGGAAGACAATTTAGAGTACACAAGATTTGTAGTCATAGCCTAAAAGGCTCCCATTTATCCTTCACCCAGATTCACGTATGCTAATATCTCAGGTACCCATAATTCACTTGTCAAAACTAACATTGGTACATTCTATTAACCATGCTACAGAGTTTTCTTTTTCTTCTTCTTCTTCTCTTTGTTTTGTTTTATTTTTCAAGGCAGGGTCTCACTCTAGCTCAGGCTGACCTGGGATTCACTATGTTGTCTCAGGGTGGCCTCAAACTCATGGTGATCCTCCTACCTCTGCCTCCCAAGTTTTGGGATTAAAGGCATGCGCCACCACATCTAGCCAGAGTTTGCTATTTTTTTCACTGTTTTTTAATATTTTATTTATTTATTTGAGAGAGCGAGAAAGAGGAAGAGGCAGAGATTATGAGAGAATGGGCAACCAGGGCCTCCAGTCATTGCAGATGAACTCCAGACACATGTGCCCCATGTGTATCTGGCTTACGTGGGTCCTGGGGAGTCAAACTTGAGTCCTTAGGCTTTGCAGGCAAATGCCTTAACCACTAAGCCATTTCCCCAGCCCCAGCCAGAGTTTTCTAATAATCTCTCTCTTTCTATTCCTTTCAGGACACAATGTAGGATCTCACATTGCATTTGGTTGCAACATTTGACAGTTCCTGAATCTCTCCTCGTCTTCCATGATCTTGATACTTGTTTTTTGAAGAGTATTAGATAGCTGTTTACAGTTTAGGTATATCTTATGTTAACTTCTGATGACACTGAAGTTTCAAAGGCGACGTGTCCTTCTCATTACACTACATCACCATGGTCACAGGCCTCATTCCCAGTGACACTAACCTTTAGGGTTGTTTGGCATGACATCTACCAGGCTTTTTCACTGGAAAGTCACCTTTCTCTTTACAATTAATCCATGTTTCTTTAAAGGGAAATACTTTCACTAGACAATGTTCTGTTTACATACGCGATCACTCAGGCCCTTAGTGGTTGACAACAATCATCAGTTGTCTGTTCACCAGCCATCAGCTCTCCTTTCCATTTCCCTAGTCATTACATATTTAATAATTCGTTTCCTAAGCAAAACACATTTGCTGTGTGTTTTCAACTGGTTTGGTTATTTGTGTATATTATCATGGACTTATGATACCCATTTCAACCTGTGGGATAAACTATTAGTGGCTTTATGTTATTTATTTATTTTATTGTTACAACATAGCCATTAGATGTTCTTTCTTTTTTTAAGATTTATTTTTATTTATTTATTAGAGACAGAGAGGGGGTGGGGGACAGAGAGTGAGAATGGGTTCACTAAAGCCTCCAGCCACAGCAAACAAACTCCAGACACATGCGCCACCATGTGCATCTGGCTTACATGGGATCTGGAGAACTGAACCTGGGTTCTTAGGCTTTTCAGGCATGTGCCTTAACCACTAAGCTATCTCTCCAGCCCCCATTAGGTATTCTTTTTTTTCAGGAATGGTGACTCATGCGTTTATTTATTTAATTAATTTATTTATTTGAGAGAAAGGGGAGGAGAGGCAGAGGGAATGGGTGCGCTAGGGCCTCCAGCCACTGCAAATGCACTGCACATGCATATGCCGCCTTGTGCATGTGGCTTATGTGGGTCCTGGGGAATCGAACCAGGGTCCTTAGGCTTCCCAGACAAATGCCTTAACCACTTAGCCATTTCCCCAGCCCGGGGTGTTCTTTTAATTTGGTAGCCAGACCTCCATTTCTCTCTCTCCCTCTCTCTCTGTTATTCTTCCTCCCTTCATCTTAGTAGTTCCTTTTTCCTTTTTTTCTGTGCGTGAGATGGTCCCATGCTCATTTTCATTTCCACATGTCCACTCTGCAAACCACCACTTCTCCATGGAACTCTGCCGATAGAACGGTCTATACCTGCCTCTTAGATCACTGTGATCATCTTCACTCTACACCCATCCCCAGGATCCCCATAGCCCAGGTTTCTTTTCTGATACTTTCACAGGAAAGCACACTGAAAAAGACAATTTTAGGAACTAACATGATTCTGACCGAGTAACAGACACATGACCACATAATACGGCAGGCTATACGCTGTGCAGTGTTACTGGTCATTGGGCATTTTGGGTCTGGATCTAGTTTGGCTTTTTTTTTTTTTTTTTTTTAAGGCAGTACACATAAGAAAAACTGAATGTACTTGCAAATGAGAGAAATCTTCTTAACACTTTGGCTATCATTGGCTCTAAGTTCTCATGTTCCTGTATTTGAGTGGCAGTCAATTCTTCCAGTCACTCTTATCTTGTAAACACAGAGTGAGTCAGCGAGGAGAGAATTGCTTCCTTTTATTTTCTGCTTTCCCTCCCCTCCCTCCAAAGGATCTTGAATCTGAGATTTGCCTGCAAGGGTGGGGAAAAAAAAAAGTACCTTTATAAGAACAATCAAAACAATGACTCACAGACTCTGCAAAGATTTAAGATTATTCCCCTGTCTTGAGAACCTTAGGGGATTACGAGAAGTGGTACGTATGCTGAGGGGTGTCCAGGAGACAGCCTGCAGCTGGAAGACAGCTAAACTGGCCGAGCCCTAAATAAAACATGACCGATGGACTTCCTGCAACATGGCAGCCCTCGCTGCCGGGCCTGGGGGAGTGAGGCAGAGACCTCCAAGTAAGATCACAAACAGTCTTTCAGAAGTCACTAGCAACAGGTCTCTTGGAACACTATTTTCCCATTCTTGCACATTTTATCTGCAGTTCCCCAGTTCTTGAAATAGATCTATCCTCAACCCCTCCCCCCAGAACATGTGCTTTTAAGCATCAGACTTGTTAAACAGAATATTTACCATATTTTTGTTTTAAAGAAGGAGCATTATCTCTGTACAGCTAGTGTTCAGGGAAATCTCTCTGATGAGGGCTCCGCTCTTTGCCTGGCATTCCATTATCTCAAATTCACACACTGTATACACAGCCCTGGTGTTGTTTAAAAGCCTGGAGCGCTTCTCCTCCAAGAATGCTCAACGCGATGCCTAGTTCACAGCACCAAGGAAGCAATTTTATTTGCTTCATGGTGAAAAGTGACTCTTTGGATAGCAACACTTTTTACCCTCTGGTAGCTGTAAGATGATGGGCTTATTGTGTCTGACCACATTGTGTCTGACCACTGAGCACGAGCTTGCTGAAATCTGCATAGAAAAATCTTACTGGGTGGCCAGGAGTTAGGTTGTCTAGCCTTGATTTCTACAAACACCTCAAAGTGCATTGTCTCTGTAAAAGCCAATTTATAGTTTGCCAAATGTCACTTAGTCACTGGTCCTAAGGATTCATTCCTTTGTACCCATCAGAAACGGACACTTCGCAGTTGTTAATATCTATTAGAATATTAATATGCAAATGTCTTTATTATCTTGTGGCCTATATAATATGTGAAAAGATTTAACCTCCTCCCCAGAAAGTTGGAGAACTTGTCAAATCGCTGTTTGCGAAGTATTGAGAAGAGCCCTGGTGAACACCATTAAAAAGTCATGGCTAATGAATAAAAACTGCTGACATGGGAAGATTCTAATTAGCCCCGGAGAGATAATGGGGAGTTCAGCTTTGCACAGCGCCTCCAGGAGAGTAGCTCTGGGTGAGGTCCAAGACGGCTAAGGTGCTGAAACGGAACGGGGTCCGCCTCCTCTCTCACTCACAGGTGCAATCGCTCAGCAAGCACAGGATGCCCAATTAGGAAATAGGATTGGAGCAGCAGCAGAGAAAGGTCATTGTTCAACTCTGTCTTTTCTGCCCACTCATTTTTCTGCCTGCTAAGTAGGTGGCCTCCACCCGGGCTCCACGAATGAATACATCTCCCCGTTCTGTAACCTTCCATGGAAAATTTCCACTTGCCTTCTGTAAGCTTAAGATTGGCTGGTTCCCCCACCCCTTGTTGATTTCACTAATTATCTAAACCCATCAGCGTTTGTCTGGAACCCAACTGTGGTCAAAAGAAAATCAGTTCTGGAAGGTGGGTGGGAAATAGGTATGGCATAACACTCAGGCAAGCTGATACTGAGACATTGCATAACTCATAATAAATACATTGTTAATATGTCATTCTCCCGCCCCCCCCCGAACCCCGAAACTAATAGCTTCCTTTCGCATCTGATTCTCCTGGTCCCAATTCATGGCTTAAGTTGGATGTGTGAGACAACATGAAGTGAAGAGACACTCCATGGCTGATTCATGGTTTGTGTGTGTGTGTGTGTGTGTGTGTGTGCCTTAAGAGGTTTCACAAACTGAACCCACAAACACTTGGATGGAAAATTAACAAGACTTCAAGCCTTGATGCTCAATGGGTATCACACCCAGCAAAGAACCAACATACCTCCAAAGCAGAATGTGTCATTTAAAAAAAATATTTTATTTATTTGAGAGTGACAGACAGACAGAAAGAGAGAGAGAGAGAGAGAGAGAGAGAGAGAGAGAGAGAGAGAGAGGGAGAGAGAATGGGCGCACCAGGGCCTTCAGCCACTGCAAATGAAACTCCAGACGTGTGCGCCACCTTGTGCATCTGGCCTACGTGGGTCCTGGGAAACTGAGCCTCGAACAGGGCTTCACAGGCCAGCGCTTAACCGCTGAGCCATCACTCCAGCCCTGAACATGACATTTTTGACTACTTGAAGAGTGTGATCCAGTGACGTTTCTCCTCTTTCCAGGCCATTTAAAATCTGAGACCCTGAGTATTGCTCTAAGTAATGTTTGCCTAAGAGAGACCTCTAGGAGCCACAGCTTGTTGATTAGAATTCACATTCAGTCCAGTGAAAAAATAATGTGGGAATGACCACATTGCCCAGCCCTATGAAACAGTATGGACACAAGAATTTTTTTTTTATTTATTTATGATAAAAGGAAGAAAGAACATTTCATTCTGTCTGGGTAAAGCTTTCCAGTCTGAAGAGTTGACCCTGGCTTCCTGAATGGACAAAATTAACATTATCAGCTTATAAAGCTGGTCTAAACATGCTAGAAATTGGCATCTTGCCTTAATCATTCTTTGTCCCTGAGGAAGTATGTCTCAAACACATACAACCCCAAGCAACTGTCCTCAAGTTTAAAAGCCCTGGTGTGTAGGCCACCCAGGACCTCACTCCCAAGGCTGTGGACCTTGGACTGGAAGTATGCTCAAGGTCAACTCAAATAAACACAAGAGCAGGGGAAAGCACTTGCTGATTAGTGACTTACTCTCCTCATATTTTGGCTACCAAATACCTGACGTAAACAATTTAAGAATGGAAGGGTCTATTTTAGCCCATGGTTAGAGGGGACAGTCAATCCTGGGGAGTAAGTTGTGTGGAAAACACTGCATTCTGGGTCAGGAAACCGACATGGAGATGGATGTGGGCGCTCAGCTCACACTCTCCTTTTATTCAGTCCAGAAGCCCAGCCCCTGGGAGGTTACCACCCATTATCAAGATGGGTCTCATCTCCTCAGCTCCATTTCCCTGGAAACATCCCCAAAGATACACCCAGAAATGTGTTCCCATGGTGATTCTAAATCCACTCAAGTGGACAGTGAAGATGGTTTACAGTGAGCATCAAGTTAACACTAAAAAACAAAACAAAAACAACAAAACATGCCACGGGCTGGAGAGATGATTTAACGGTTAAGGTGCTTGCCTGCGAAGCTTAAGGACCCATGTTTGACTCTCCGGGTCCCCCATAAGCCAGACACACAAGGTGATGCAAGGTCACACACATGCGCACAAGGTGGCACACATGTCTGGAGTTCGATTGTAGTGGCTGGAGGCCCTGGAGCAACAATTCTCTCTCTTTCTCTCTCTCTTGCTCTCTCACATAAAAAATAAAAAGTCCAGGGCTGGAGAGATGGCTTAACGGTTAAGCGCTTGCCTGTGAAGCCTAAGGACCCCGGTTCAAGGCTTGGTTCCCCAGGTCCCACGTTAGCCAGATGCACAAGGGGGCGCCCGCGTCTGGAGTTCGTTTGCAGAGGCTGGAAGCCCTGGCACGCCCATTCTCTCTCTCTCTCCCTCTATCTGTCTTTCTCTCTGTGTCTGTCGCTCTCAAATAAAGAAATAAAAAATTTAAAAATAAATAAATAAATAAATAAATAAAATAAAAAGTCCAGTCTGTTGGGCTTGCCTCAAAAAGGAAAAAAAAAATGCCACCTCTCTGACTGAGAAATTGTTTTGTTTTTTTTTAAAGGCCTTTACATGTAATGATTCCCAAATTACCACTGGCAATCCATTGTGAAGTGGCATTTTACACATAATTATACTGGAGAGGGAAAGTCAGTCTTAAGCGTTCGTAGCATGGTTTATGTCTTATAACTATCGTGGGATTGTTCATAATGGCTGTCACTGAAACGAAACAGTGATAGGTGTTAGTGAGCAGGTGAGAAAGAGCAGGGACAAAAGAAGAAAGTTGCAGTCATAAAGTCACCAAACCTCCAGATGGTCCACCTGTCACAGACCATGGGTCTAGCTGATCACAGACACGAGGGACGTGATATCATGCAGAAACTAGCTAGGAAGAACTTGTATTCTCCTGGGCAATGCCGCCTAGTATTTACAACAACAACTGGAGAAAGTCTTTTATTCTTCAAGCATTTATCAAACACCAATACCATATCAGACAATAATCTAGATGGAAAACCGTGCCCAGATCAATTCACGCACAAATTCTTGCACGCTATAACTCACATTCTACTGAGGCCAAGGAACAGTAAAGCCAAGATTTGAAGCCATCAAGTTTGGCTACTGGGTTGTGAAATTATTATAATGACTGGCTATCATAGAACGCAAGCTTTCTTGGAATCCAGTGAGAATCTCATGATTACATGTGAAAGAACTGGGGGACATTTGTGTTCGGTGACTGCACGCGAGAGGGTGTGATTTTCTTCGCTGGAGTAATCCGTGCTCGACGGAAAACTGCAATGAGCTGGCATCTGGATCAGTGGCTGTAGAGCTTGGGTTCTGGCTCTGGCCCTCTCTAGACCTTTCAGATGTGTGGGCAAGTTGTTAAGCCCTCCAAGTTTCAAATGCTTCATTCAAAACGTAAGGATTCTAGGCTGGGCATGGTGGCACATGCCTTTAACCCCAGCACTCGGGAGGCAGAGGTAGGAGGATCGCCATGAGTTCGAGGCCACCCTGAGGCTACATAGTGAATTCCAGGTCAGCCTGGGCTACGGTGAGACTCTACCTCAGAAAAGTAAAAAAAAAAAAGAAAGAAAGAAAAGAAAAGAATTTTAAAAGAACCCATTTATTCAATGTGCTTTAGTGAGCTGTTAAATGAAGTCTTCTAGGGATAGATAGATGGCTCACTGGTTAAAGGCACTTGCTTGCAAAGTCTGATAGCCTGGGTTCGATTCCCCAGTACCCATGTAAAACAAGATGAGCAAAGTGGAGCATTCATCTGGATTCATCTGCAGTGGCTAAGGGCCCTGGTGCTCCCATTCCCCCTCCCCTTTCTCTCCTTGCATATATTTTCAAAACTGAAGTATTCTACATAAAATATAAAGCACCTGGTAGTATGTGAATGATTTTCATCAGTTGCTGTTCATAGGCTCTCAATGTAAATTAACTTAGGCACCTTGAGCCTGGCACCTTCCAACTTCCTGATTTTATAGAAGGAATGGACGGTTGAAGGCCAGCTGTAACACATGTGGACATATTTGAGAGCCATCCAAAAAGAAAAGAACCAGGTGTGGCAGCACACACCTTTAGTCCAAGCGTTTGGGAGGCTCAGGTAGGAGGATCACTCTTGAGTTCAAGGCTAGCCTGAGACTCCGAGGCAAATAGCAGGTCAGCCTGGGATAGAGCAAGACCCTTCCTCAATAAAAGAGGGGTGGGGAAAGGATCAGATGCGAGTGCATCACGCAGGCGCAGCTCTTGATTCAACCTGACTCGGGTGCTGTGTCCCCTTCCTTCCAGAGAGACTGGTTCTCTCACCCAATGCGCCAATGCATCCTGCAGACCTCTGTCTTCAAAAAGAAAGGACAGACCTTTGCCTGTGAGGCCACTCGACAGCTGATGTTACTGTTGGTTTAAAAGAGTGGCCTTCTCAGTCTGGAAAGATGGCTTAGCAGTTAAGCGCTTGCCTGAGAAGCTTAAGGACCCCAGTTCGAGGCTCGATTCCCCAGGACCCCTTAGCCAGAAGCACGAGGGGGCGCATGCGTCTGGAGTTCGTTTGCAGTGGCTGGAGGCCCTGGCGCGCCCATTCTCTCTCTCTCTCTCTCTCTCTCTCTCTCTCTCTCTCTGCCTCTTTCTCTCTCTGTCGCTGTCAAATAAATAAAAATAAACAAAAAAAAATTTAATAAAAGAGTGGCCTTCTGCATCTGGGGGAAAAGCACTTAGTGTTAAATAAGGTGTTTTATCATTATAGTGCATTTTTTACCCATTCTTTATTTTTATTTTGGCAAGAGTGAGAGAAAGGGACAGAGTGAGAGAATTGGTGGGCCAGGGCCTCAGCCATGGCAGTCGAGCTCCACACACTTGTGCCACCTAGTGGGCACGTGCCACCATGTGCTTGCCTCACCTTTGTGCGTCTGGCTTACGTGGGATCTGGAGAGTCAAACATGGGTTCTTATGCTTCGCAGGCGAGCGCCTTAACCGCTAAACCATCTCTCTAGCCCCTTCTAAAACAGATGTCTTATCTCAGTTTAATGTGATGTACTTCATAAGTTGTTGGGATATTTGACGCATTAATGGAGCAAACTATGCTGCGGGATTAGGTTAGGTAAAAAGAACTACTGTGAAAAAGTATTTCTGTCACGTAATTCTCTGTCATCTGAGGTTAAAGCTAAAATTATAGATGCCTAACAGCCGGGTGAAACAGAAAGAATTCATTCAAATGACAGCTCATCTCATGATATAAAAAGAATAATTTGACTTTAACAAAAAAAAAAAAAAAAGGAGAGAGAATGACCTCTGGCTCTATGCCTTCCGCTCCATTTTTCCTGAGTAGGAGGTTTCCTCAGACTTTTTAAAATTATTTATTTATTTATTTATTTGAGTGCGACAGACAGAGAGAGAAAGAAAGAGAGAATGGGCGCACCAGGGCCTCCAGCCACTGCAAACAAATTCCAGATGCGTGCGCCCTCTTGTGCATCTGGTTAACGTGGGTCCTGGGGAATCGAGCCTTGAACCGGGGTCCTTAGGATTCACAGGCAAGCGCTTCATCGCTAAGCCATCTCTCCAGCCCTGTAAAAGTGCACTGATGCAGGTAGAAATGAAGTTGAATTCCACAGGTACTCAAGCTACTGGATTAGGTCCTTGGATAAACTATGTGATTTTCAAAACTCCACAGTTATATGGTGAATGGGTGTGCACGGATTGAGTCTTTGCATATCGGCTAAAGTGCTACTCAGAACCTAAACCATCTGTGAATTATGTTTTCTGGATATTTTTTTCTCATATTTTCTA
This sequence comes from Jaculus jaculus, assembly GCF_020740685.1. Taxonomy (NCBI): domain Eukaryota; kingdom Metazoa; phylum Chordata; class Mammalia; order Rodentia; family Dipodidae; genus Jaculus; species Jaculus jaculus. The sequence goes on from NC_059123.1 coordinate 9,267,054, forward strand.
GATTTAAATGTGTAAAAAAATTTGAAATACAAAGGAATATTTATCTCCCCTTTAACTTTTTCCTCCACGAATGACAAACAGTAGTCTAGAATATAGGAGTATGAGGAGAAAAATGACAGCTGAGGAGATGGCTCAGTGTGAAAGTGTTTGCTGCAAAAGTCTGAGGACCCAGGCTGGAGAGATGGCTTAGCGGTTAAGCGCTTGCCTGTGAAGCCTAAGGATCCCGGTTCGAGGCTCGATTCCCCAGGACCCACGTTAGCCAGATGCACAAGTGGCACATGCGTCTGGAGTTCGTTTGCAGTAGCTGGCGGCCCTGGCATGCCCAATCTCTCTTTTACTCTCTGCCTGCCTGCCTGCTCCTCTCTCTCTCTCTCTCTCTCTCTCTCTCTTTCTCTGTCACTCTTAATAAATAACTAAATAAAAGCAAATCAATGCACTTTAACAGAAAAAGCATTCTAAGATGAAAATGAACTTGACATTTCTTGATAATTCCTCTCTTTCATCATGCTTGTATTACTCTTCAGTTAAATGAAACCTTTTCTCCATAATAAAAATATACCACATTATTTTTGGACCATTAAAATGTATGCATGTTAGAAATAGAAAATAATAGTGGGAATGATATTGTAACTCAAAACAAGGCTCACAGATATGTCAATAAATTGAATGAGCAGAGAGACTAAAGTATCTGGTAGATTATAATGAATATCCTATAGATAACCAAATGTCTACTTACTGAAAACAGTGGTAATACTGTATGGTTGATTTGGAAAAGTTCTTAATTTGCACTGAAAAACAAAAAACTCTTTTTCTACTTCACTAGAACACAATGATCAGAAAACAATTATGAAATAAAATTTACACTTTGTCAGCAAAGCATTTTGTTACAAGTTTTCATTTAAAACATCCATATAGCATAATTTTGAACTCCCATTATGAAATTTAAAAAAATTATCAGGCACAATAAGTAAGTGCCCCTCCCCTTGCATTTATAAGAAGCATCATGCTTTACAAAAATATTTATTGACCTAGAAGGCTGTGGTAATGATTAATCATGAATTATTCATGGCAGATGAAAGATCTCCAGTTATCTGATGGGATCCTATCCTAACCAATCTGCCATCATAAAATGTTTGAAGCCTCCTGGCATTTTGCCCCATGTAGGAGTTTGATTCTTCCAGCGATTTGGTTCACAGGAATATCTCGTATTTCAATGAAGGATGGAGCACCCTTCTATCATGATGAGTAACAAACAAAATTTCTGCAACCCAACAATCTCCACATATATCATTGTGTAAATGTTTTGACTGGACTACGTATGTTTTCCTTAATGTTAAAGTTGGATTTTCACATTGGAAAGCCACTGAGCTTTTGCTCCTGGACTCTTAAAGGCCAAATCTTAAAATATCCTCCCTTTCCTCCCAATTAAGAATATTTGGGGCTGGAGAGATGGCTTAGCGGATAAGCACTTGCCTGTAAAGCCTAAGGATCCCCGTTTGAGGCTCGATTCCCCAGGACCCATGTTAGCCAGATGCACAAGGGGGCTCAAGTGTCTGGAGTTCATTTGCAGTGGCTCTAGGCCCTGGTGTGCTCATTCTCTCTCTCTCTCTCTCTCTCCCTCTCTCTCTCTCTCTCTCTCTCTCTCTCTCTCTCTACCTGCCTCTTTCTCTGTCTATCGCTCTCAAATAAATAAAAAAATTTAAAAATTTTAAAACAAAGAATATTTCACACGCCTCACATATTTTGGACATTGACCATTATGCTTTTTCTATTTTTTCTCCATAATTTCCATGAGCAGCTCTTAGCATCTATACACTATTTAGCCTGGGAAGCTAAATGAGAGGTTTTATCATAAAACCAAAGACAGAATTTGAAATAGAAAAGCTGTTTGGTTTGGTTTGTTTTAAGTTGCAAAAAAAGATAGTTTAATTACACTTTCATTTGTTCTGTCTCCTCGTTGCTTTCTAACAATGTTCAAGCAAAGTTGGAAAGAATTTACGCTATAGAACCTAAGTGAGCCTTCCAGAGCGCTTGGGTTTGAATGTGAAATGGTCACTTTGGGTTCCCGGGTTTGAACACTTGTTCCACTGATGGTGGTGCTGCGGAATACTCGGGGGGACGAAGCCCTGCTACGGGAAGGATGAGTGGAGGTAGGCTTTCAGGCTTTACCGTCTGGCTCTGTTTCTCATCAGCTCTCTTGCTTCCTGGCCCCGTGGCCTTGGGGAATCTCAGCCACACCTTCCCTCCATGGCAGACTACCCTCTCAAACCGCAAGCCAGAATAAATCCTTCCTTCTTTACGTTGCTTCTGTCAGTGATAAGAAAAGTGATTGATGCACTGAGTAACAAGAAAGGAAGAAGACGTTTTGACCATGTATCATTGTGTTTGGCATTCTGTTAGAAGGTCTAGAACGTTGTGTGTAGGTAACAGCAAACGCAAGAGCTGGAGTGCAAGAGTTTGAATTCCAAGCCATCCAGGGTCCCACCTCTCCCTTGTGATCCTCCTAAGTTCCTTCCTTGCTCATCATGACCCCAGTCTGCCCACCCACAAACGAGGGATGAGAACAGGGTAAAAGTCTAGAGGAGTTGCAGAAGCTCACAGGGGTAAATCCTGCCTTGTAGTGAGTGATGTGAAACATTAGCTCATCACTGTGATGGTTAATTATTGTTACTTATTACTTGGTTCTGATCTGCAATGCTCAGGTAAGATGGCCATTTGCACAGCATTTTATAAAATAAACAACAAATGAAGCCGGGTGTGGAGGTGGTGCCCACCTTTAATCTCAGCCCTGGGGAGGCCAAGGTAGGAGGATCACTGTGAGTTCAAGGCTAGCCTGAGATGACAGAGTGAACTCCGGGTCAGCCTGAGCAACAGTGAGACCCTACCTGAAAAAGAATTAAAAAAGAGAGAGGGAATTACCACGGGATATTTTTTATAAACATGGAAAATGCTAATAAAAATTTTTAAAAAAAAGAATAAAAAAAGAAAACAGAAAATGAGGACTCACCAAATTTACACAAGCTGACTCACTAGTAAAAAGGTCTGTGATTCCAATGCACACTCCTATCACTGAAGGAAAGTGGTACCAAGCACACAGTGTTGTGAACCTGGAAAAGGTCCTTCCTGCGACTATAAGCCAGCAGGACCACCAGAGCCCTTCTCTCTTCCTTCCCTTACTTAGCTCTTTTCCATTGCTTTGGTCAGTTTGCAATCTTTTAACTTTTTATTTTTATTTTATTTTATTTATTCATTTATGAAAGACAGAAATAGATAGCGAGAGGAGAGAGAGAGAATGGGCACACCAGGGCCTCCAGCTGCTGCAAATGAACTCCAGATGCGCGCTCCACCTTGTGCAGCTGGCTTACGTGGGTTCTGGGGAATTGAACCTGGGTTTGTTGGCTTTGCAGGCATGCACCTTAACCACTAAGCCATCTCTCCAGCCCTCTTTTAACTTTTATAGCTTTATTGAAGGGTAATTAGTACTCAAAACTATATTATTTTATAGTAACAATTTGATGTTTGGACATAGGTGTACATCTGTGATTCTATAACTGTGTTTAAAATAATGAAAATATTGGTGAAGTCCATATTCATTCTCCCTCCCTCTGTGTGTGTGTGTGTGTGTGTGTGTGTGTGTGTGTGTGTTAGGAACACTTAACCTGAGATCTACCCTCATAACTGATGCCATGTTGTTAATACTGTGTTGTAAGGCAGGTATATTTAGAATCACTCATCTTGCTTAACTGTAACTTTATGTCAATCAAAGAATTCCATATGCCCTGTACCTCTCTCCTTGACAACCACCATTTAATTTCTGCATTTAGAAGTTTGGAATATTTTGGACTGTAGAGATGGCTCAGCAGTTAAGGTGCTTGCCTGTGAAGTCTAAGGACACAGGTTTGATTCCCCAGTACCCACATAAGCTGTATGTACAAGGTGGCACATGTGTCTGAGGTTCGTTTGCAGTGGCTAGAGACCCTGGCGTGCCCATTCTCTCTCTCTCGCTCTCTCGTTCATAAATAAATAAACAAATAAAATAAAGTTAGAATATTTTAGGTAGCTCATATAAGTGGAATTATGATGTTTTTCTCCTTTTGTAATTAACTTATTTCATTTAACCCAATATTATCTGTGGTGGTTTGACTCAGTTGTGCCCCATAAACATGGGTGTTCTGAATGTTAGGTTCTCAGCTGATGGAGATTTGGGAATTAATGCCTCCTGGAGGCAGTGTATGGTTGGTGGTGGGCTTATGGGTATTATAGCCAGCTCCCCTGGCCAGTGTTTGGACACTCTCCTGTTGCTATTTTCCACCTTATGTTGGCCATGGGGTGATGTCCACCCTCTGCTCATGCCGTCATTTTCCCTGCCATCATGAAGCTTCCCCCTTGAGCGTGTAAGCTTTTTTCTTCCCCCACAAGGTGCTCTGGTTGGGTGAGTTCTACCAGCAATGCGAACCTGACTGCAACATTATTCATGTCCATACACATTATTGCCAACTGTGGGGTTACCTTCTTCATTAAGCATGAGTAATATCTCATCATTGCCCATCACAACAGATTTCCTGATCCACTCATCCGTCAATGGACATTAGAGTGTTTCTATAGCAAGGTCACTGTGAGTAATTTTGTAATCAAACTGGCAGTGCCAATCTGTTTGCTAGCTGATTTCATTTCTTTTGGATGCATACCCAGGACTGTGGCTATTGTTTCCCCATAGTGCTTGCACCATCTTCTATACCCACTGGCTGGATGCATACACCCCAATTCTTCCCTGTCCCTGTTAACACTTATTTTTGTTTGTATAATTGTTGTTTTATGATAGCCATCCTCCCAGGTATGAAGAGATATTTCACTGTGGTTTTGACTTGTCTTTCCCTTGAGTTTACTGGTGCTGAACAAACTTCATACGCCTCTTCACCCTTCTGTGTTTTCACTGGCCAATACTCTGTTCAAGTCTTTGCTTATTTCTCAAGCAGTTTATGGTTTTTTAATTCAAGTGTAGGAGTTCCTTGAATTTTGGGAAGCAACGCTTTCTCATCCATGCTTGATGATCTTTGTATTGCCATTCACCACATTGACTACTTCCTTTGCTGTGAAGAAACACGTTAGCTTGAAATAGACCCATTTGTCCACGTTTGATTTCATTGTCTGAGCTCTTTGCACTCTCTCCATGAACTCATTTCACTTTGACAAGAGGGGCACAGGAAGAATGTCAGCATAGCCAGTGCATTATGTAGCGAGTCCTCCTTCACATCACACTCAACTCTAAGATCAAGAAGGAAGAAGGATGGCCTCCCTCACCTCTTCTTCAAGTTGTAGCTCTAGGAATTCAGCAAAACCAGCCAAGTCATAAGAGAAGTACAACTCTCAGGTTTGGTATGGCACACCTTATTATCCCACATAGCAAGACCCTATCTCAAATACAGAAACATAAGAAATAAATAAAACAAATATAAAACATAAGAAACACATGAGAAAATTTAATGTTGTTGGCAAATGACATGGTCTTCTGTATAGTAAACTCTAGACTTAAAAAAAAAAATTAACATGCCAGGGATGTTGAAATGGCTTAGTGGTACGGTGCTTGCCTGCAAAGCCAAAGGATCCAGGTTCAATTCCCCAGGACCCACGTAAACCAGATGTACAAGGTGGCACATGTGGTTGGAGTTCTTTTGAGGCAGCTGGAGACTCTGGCGCATCCATTCTCTCCCTCTCTCTCTCCCTCTTTCTCTCTCTCTCTGCTTCTTTCTCTCTCACATATAAAAATGCTTTTAGGGCTGGAGAGATGGCTTAGCGGTTAAGCGCTTGCCTGTGAAGCCTAAGGACCCCGGTTCGAGGCTCGGTTCCCCAGGTCCCACGTTAGCCAGATGCACAAGGGGGCGCACGCGTCTGGAGTTCGTTTGCAGTGGCTGGAAGCCCTGGCTCGCCCATTCTCTCTCTCTCCCTCTATCTGTCTTTCTCTCTGTCTGTTACTCTCAAATAAATAAGTAAAAAATGAACAAAATATATTTTTAAAAAATGCTTTTAAAAATTAATATGCCAAAAAAGACTTGTTTTTAAATTCACTGATGATAAAATATTCAAAAAAGATATTAAGAAAACAATCAGGGTTATTATAGCTTCAGGAAACAAAATCCTTAAGAACAAACCAAATTATAAAGTGTTTGCCTGCAAAGCCAAAGGACCCAGGTTCGATTCCCCAGAACCCATGCTAGCCAGATGCATAAGGGGGCACATGCATCTGGAGCTCATTTGCAGTGGCTGAAGGCCCTGGCTTGCTCATTCTCTCTCTCTCCATATTTCTCTGTCAAATAAATAAATTAATTTAATTAAATATTTTAAGCATAAACCAAACTAAAAGAAATGAAAAACTTGTACACTGTAAACTAAAACACTGAAGAAAGTATTCAAATAAGGGCCACACCATCCTGACCACACCTGATCTCGTCTGATCTCCAAGGCTAAGCAAGGCCAGGCTGGTCAGCACATGGATGGGAGAAATCAAACAAGGCACAAATATGTGGAAAGACATTCTCTGTTTATGCTAGACTCTAACATGATTCAAATGTTGGTGGTCTACAGTTCCATTCCCATCAAAACCCCAACATCATTTCATATACAAGAATAAAAACCAATCTGAAAATAATGAACAAAACTGGGTGCATCACACACTCTGGTTCCAAACTGCATTACAGTCTATCAGAATCAAATCAGTATGATATTAGCATAAAACACACACTTTAGCCAGTCATAGGGGCTCATATCTTTAAACCCAGCACTTGGAAGGCAGAGGGAGGAGGATCCTTGTGAGTTTGAGGCCAGCCTGGAAATACAGTGTGAGTTCCAGATCAGCCTGGATGAGAATAAAACCTTATTTAAAAGAGAGAGAGAGAGAGAGAAATGAAAAATAAAACACACACTTTACCAAGTGTAAAAGAAAAGAGACCCTCAAAGTGTACTTCCATACATATGGTCAACTGATCTTCAACACAAATGAATGAGAAAATTAAATATCCATATGCAAAAGTGTGAAATGGGGTCCATAGTTTACGCTATTCACAAAAATCAACTCAAAATGGGGATTGAAAAAATTGTAATGTATGTAAAGGTAATGTACAAGAATGTAACTCAAATCCCAAGAAGAAATTATTGAGGGACAGCTTCACGGCATCTGTCTTTTTCTCTGTGTAATTCTAACATGAATGCTATCCGTGACTTGCTGTGAAGAAACATCCCAATTTTGAAATGTAATCAGTAAGGGCTCCTTCGTCAACTACTCTAACCAAAACGTGGAGTCCCAGGTTCAATGAGATGCACTGTCTCAGGAAAATAAAGCAGATAGAGGACACCTCACATCTTCCTCTGGACACACACACGCTCACGCACACACACAAACACACCCTCACACCACATAGCCCCACACCCAACATACAAAGGAAAGTTAACAGAATAAGCTCCGTCCTTTATCGCAGCCACTCTATCCCTCCCCACTCATCTCTTCAATTAAGGGGATACTGAAATGAATCAAGAATACAGCGCTTCAAGGTTAGCACGTTAGCATGTTGTGTGCCTGCCATTCAATCAGCACTGGACCTATGTTAATTACCTAGCTTTGACAAGGAAGAAGAGAAAGAAAGCAATAAAGGAAGGAAGGATGGAAAGAAGGAAGAAAGGGAGGGAGGGAGGGAGCCAAAAAAGATGTGGTCATTGGGAAAATGAAATGAAAGGAACATAAGACCCTCATGTTCTTTTGAGCGTCAACACAAGTACATTCTTCAAGCAAAGGAGCTCAAAAAATGGCTCATTTTGATGACTCTAAGTTACTGAAGCCCAACAAAACACCGTGGATCCCCCAAGGACAAGGCCCAAAGTATATAGTTCTTTGGATTTCTCCCCAAAATATTAGCATTATATCAAGCTAGGAGGGGAGGTTGTGGAACAGAAGATATGACTTAGGGCTATAATAAGACAGCAACAAATAGTTATAAATTGATAGTGAGTTATAAAGTGATAATGTGATGTTATATTTGGGGACACAAGGATTTAAATGTACTGTGCTCCCAAATTCACCTGTTTTGGAGCACTGGTGAAAAAGAAAAAAAAAAAGCCAAGATAGGAATTATTTGAATGGAAATTTTTTCCAGGCAATGGGACAGATATGCAGTATTCGTGTTACCATGTGTGGTTGAATCTCTTTTTTAAACATTTCAATACCTGCTGCCAAGTGTGTGGGAAAGTGGCCCAGTTGTTTGGCTCAGCTATAATTTACAGCCCTTCTTAATGCAAAAGCAAGTCAATTTACTTTTCAGACAAATAGTCACAATTTTTACCTTACCTTTTCATTTTAGTTTTTGGCTTCCTCTCTTAAATTACTGCCCATGTCATAAAACCAAAGGGAACATTTTAAAAGTTGTTTTAGGGGCTGGAGACATGGCCTAGCAGTGAAGCACTTGCTTGTGAAGCCTAAGGACCCTGGTTCGAGGCTCGATTCCCCAGTATCCACGTAAGCCAGATGCACAAGGTGGTGGATGTGCCTGGAATTTGTTTGCAATGGCTGGAGGCCCTGGCACACCCATTCTTTCTCTCTCTCTTTCTCTCTCTGTCTGCCTCTTTCTCTCTGTTGTTTGCTCTCAAATAAATAAATAAAAATAAACAAAAAAAATTAAGTTGTTTTAGAAAACAAAAAATACATCATTGAGGGGAAAAAAAAAACGTTACCTTTTTACCTAAAATGTGGAACTTTTCCCAGCACAGCATTTCTTTCTACACTGCTTTTGGATGACTCTTATGATTTATCACAGAGCAAAGTACATGCAGTGGTTTGGTTCAGGCGTCCCCCGTTCACTTAGGTGTTCTGAATGCCAGGTTCCCAGCTGGTAGAGATTTAGGAACTAATGCCTCCAGGAGGCAGTGTATTGTTGGCAGCAAGCTCATGGGTATTGTAGCCAGTGTCCCCTTGCCAGTGTTTGGCACACTCTCCTGTTACTGTTGTCCACCTTATGTTGGCCAGGGGGTGATGTCCACCCTTTGCTCACGCCGTCATTTCCCCCTGCCATCATGGAGCTCCCCCCTCAAGCCTGTAAACCAAAATAAATCTCTTTTTTCCCACAAACTGCTCTTGGTTGGGTGATTTCTACCAGCAATGCGAACCTGAATGCGACAGTACAATTGTTTTCCATGAGTTGATGAAAAAGCAACTATTGCACTTGAATCTGGCCTTCAATAAAACCCAACTTTAGGGGACATGACTTTAAGAATGCCGAGGTAGGCTGGGCGTGGTGGCGCACGCCTTTCATCTCAGCAGTCGGGAGGCAGAGGTAAGAGGATTGCCATGAGTTCGAGGCCACCCTGAGACTATATAGTGAATTCCAGGTCAGCCTGAGCTAGAATGAGACCTTATCTTGGGGGGTGGGGCGGGGAGGAGAAAGCCAAGGTAGGATGGAGCACTTGCTCACTGAACCTGATGATCCAAGTTCTAATCCCAGTACCTACATAAAACCAGAGGCACAAAGTGGTAAATGCAATCTGGAGTTTGCTTGCAGTGCCAAGAGGCTGTAGTGTACTCATTCCCTGCTACCATTCTCTCTCTCTCTCTCTCTCTCTCTCTCTCTCCTTGCAAATAAATAAATAGACATAAAGAACAGCGAGTTATTTTTAACCTCAAGGTGTTGAGTCTACTTCCTTTCTCATCTTCTTGGCTTCTATGACTAAAATAATTGGAGCAGGCTGAATATCCCTCATCAGAAATGCTTGGGATGAGAACTTTCAGGTTTTGGCATTTCTGGGTTTTAAAATGCTGCCTAAGCCCCACCCCTTATCTGAAATTCTTAAACTTTTGGAGCATCATGTCAAAACTCAAAAAAGTTTCAAATTTCAGAGCATTTCAAACTTTGGAAATACATATATTTATGGAGGTGTGAATTAAGGTAACTTATCCTGTACCATAGACTGTTTATCTTTTTTTGTTTGTTTGTTTTTCAAGGTAGGGTCTCACTCTAGCCCAGGCTGACCTGGAATTCACTATGTAGTCTCAAGGTGGCCTTGAACTCATGGCGATCCTCCTCCTACCTCTGCCTCCTGAGTGCTGGGGTTAAAGGCAGCCTGTAGGTTTAACTTCCAGACAGCATTGAAGGTTAGTTCAGCTTGTTCTCACTACTGCCAAATAACTCACAATGTCATCCAAAATTGAGATTCTGCATGTCAGAGTTATCGAGTGTCCTTTATGAAAATCTGCCTTAGCCCCGCTACCTGTGAGGGGAACATCCTACTTGCAAGGAGCCAATGGGCTTCTGCGTGACTCACTTAGTCTCCTCTCTCTATGATGTGGGTGATTCACCAGAACACCCCACCCTGCTGGCACTTGTGCATACAGCACACAACTTGTCTGCTTTTTCCTTTTTGACTTTAAAACATTTTTATTTTATTATTTTTTATTTTAGAGAGAGCGAGACAGAGACAGAGGGAGAAAGAGAGAGAGAATTGGCACACCAGGGCCTCAGCCATTGCAAATGAACTCCAGACACCTGCGCCATCTAGTGGGCATGTGTGACCTTGCGCTTGCCTCACCTTTGTACATCTGGCTTACATGGGATCTGGAGAGTCAAACGTGGGTCCTTAGGCTCCCCACGCAAGTTCCTTAGCTGCTAAGCTATCTCTCCACCCCAGGTTTGTCTTTTCGGGGTGGGTATGTGTGTGGTGTGTAAGCATGTGTTGATGCATGCTCATGTTTGTGTGTATACAAAAACAGAGTACTGCATCTGGTGCCTGGCCCTATCACTGTCTACCTTATTTTTCCGAGACAGTCCATAAGTAACTGGACACAGAAGCCACCAAGTTGGCTAGACTGGCTAGCCAGTGAGCTCCAGGGGTCCCCTACGTCTGCCTTCCCAGTGCTGGGGTTACAGGCACACATCACCCTATCTCACTTTCATGTGCTGGGGAGCCTCATGCTTGCGTGACAAACGTTTTACCGACAAAGCCATCTGCCCAGCGTGGGGTTTGTGTGTTTTGAAGCTTAAAATGCTTTTCTCAAATGGAAATTAAGCAGTGAACAAACACCAGCATCTGTCTTACCTGAGAAGGTTCTAGAGATGAAATTCCCTGGCCCTACCACTGATCCGCTAAATCAGAACTCCAGGGGAGGTATTTGCACACATATGTTGGCACAAGCTGTCCAAGTTATTCAGAGGCATGGGATGGTTTCATAGTGATTGCTCTCACCCAGTGTGTGTGTGGAGGGGGGGGGAATCAGGTCACACTCAGCTCTGATTTGCAGCATCAGTTCCAAGTCTCCCAAATTCACTTGCTTTGTACAGAGGTATGAATTCATATTTTGGAATGTCTCTCTGGAAAAATGACTTTCCAACTAGACAAGCAGTTGAGACCACGGCTGTTTGATCACTGTGTGCACTATGTGCAGAAATGTACCTGGAGTCCTGAGAAAAACATGTAGACAGAAACAAGAGGTCAAAGACAATGATAAACCAGGATTAGCCCTGCAAGGCAGCCACCCAATTCATCTTGTGAATGCTAAGTCCTCAGCAGAAGTTCCTTAGTGAACACGGGCGGGTTGTTACAGGAAAATGCCAGTACCAGGAGCAAAATGCCTCCTAGTGAGTTGTTAGTCAGAGGTGCCCTGAAGTGCCCAGAACAATGCCGGCTATCACCAAGGCTCTGAGTTACCCACCAGAACTATGGTATGTGGGATGACCCTGTTTCTGAAGACGCCACAAGCTTTCGTTGTAGAACAGGAAGAAATCAAGTTGGGAGGAAGCTAGTAAGCCTCCTTCCTTAGCTGTCACAGTGTCGTAAAGTGCCATGGAGGCCGCTGAGGGACAAGGGTCTAAACCACAGTGGATTCTGTGAGCTACATAACTGGCTAGCCAGGCAAGATGTGCCCACTGGGGCGGTAGTGGCACGGCTGTTGTGGGGGGTAACCAACAGATCTCTGATTAGATTTGAGGCCCACTATGTCGAGGGGAATTGATGCTTGAAAACCAGTCAAGGTCTATAGCTATGGAGAACAAACAATTCCTAATGTATGCCTAAATGCTTATGTTGTATCTACCAAATTACCCTCTGTTTATGTCTGTTTCTATGTATTAGTGCTGCTCTTACTTTTGATGAGAGAAACTTCTCTTTTTTATTTTTTATTTATTTATTTATTTTGCAGATGGCAATAACTTTGTGGAGACTCAAAATGCATCAGAGTGTTAGGAAGAAGTAGCAATTGAGGACTCGGCATTAAAGAAGGCATCTCTATCACACCCTCCAAGGCTCAGTATTCACTGAGCAAGAGATGCCAGAAAGAAAGAGCCCGAGGCTGTGGAGGAGAGCCTTCCAGACACGAAGTGGTGACTGCATCTGTGAGCGCACAGCAGCGGCCAGTACCTGTGTGCAGCAGTGGTCAGTACCTGTGCAATACTGGGCTCATCAACACGTCATCAAGGATGATGGAAGAGGGTGGGGGAGGGGAAAAAGATACCAAAATAGATGAGGGACTATTTGGAAAGAAGAAGGGGTTCAGTGGAAGAGGGATAAGGAAGGAGGAGAAAAGAAAGTGATGAGAGAGGATTATGATCAAAATAAATTATGTGCATGGGAAAAAATTAAAAAATGAAAAAATAAACTTGACAACGGAAGTTATTTAATGAAATGGAAACAATGTGACATGGTGTTACTGTCCTTACAGTAAGAGTCAAAGACCCATGAGTTTTCTTAACCAGCTGTGGGGGTTGGATTCGGGCTTCCCCCATAAACTCAGGCGTTCTGAATGCTAGGTTCCCAGCTGGTGGAAATTAGAAACTAAAGTCTCCTGGCAATGGTGTATTGTTGGGGGCGGGCTTATGGGTGTTATAGCCAGTTTCCCCATGCCACTGTTTGGCACACTCTCCTGTTGCTGTTGTCCACCTGATGTTGGCCAGGGGGTGATGTCCACCTCCGCTGGTGTCATCATTTTCCCTGTCATTGTGGAACTTCCCCTTGAGTCTAGAAGCCAAAATAGACCTTTCTTTTTTCCCGCAAGCTGCTCTTGGTCAGGTGATTTCTGCCAGCAATGTGAACCTGACTGCAACACCAGCTATAAGTTAGCCAAAAGAATGGCAGTGTCGCTGGTATTTCTCATCATTTCAATAAACTAAGTTGTGGGAGTTTGAATAAATGACCCTCCAATAGATTCAGGAGTTTATGAAAACTTCTTAGATTTCCAGCTCCCAGGATGGAGGTGTCACTGGGCAAATCTTAGGGTCCAGCCCTAAGGTGTGGTGGTAGATTTGAAATTCCCATCTAAAGGTCTGCAAAGTGCCTGGAGTCGCTGAAGTGTGCTTGTTTGTGGCGTCATTTTAAGGATTTGACTTGTGGCCTCTCTCTCTCGTTCTCTCTCTCTCTCTTTTTCTCCCCCTCTCTCTCTCTGCTTAGACCTATGAAGGCAGGCCAGCATCTTCTGCCATTATGCAACTTACCCTGGATCTTCAAGACTCAATAAATCCCTTCTGTCCATAACTGTGCCTGGTCTGGAAGTTCATCTCAGGGACCTGAAGCTGTCTGCCACACTTAAGTAATGTCAAAATAGAAAGTTTCCACGACTCAAGGAAACCACACAAGGCCCGTAACAGTGCACAGTGAAGACACTTCCAGATGACACACAACCCAGAAAGGACAGCACATACAAGGATCTAAAAGGCTCCCAGCAGACCAGAAGAACCGATTATACCTCACAAAACAATATTTAAGAGGATGGAAATAAACTTCTACAGCTGGGTTACAGGTACGCGCCCAGCTTGGGTGTACATTGGAGGAATATTTAGCTCACCGAGAGCATAAATTGAAAAACCAAAAAACACACAGCCAACCCCAAAGCCTTCATTTGCAATGAGCTCCTTAGGAGCCAATGTCATGTTTCCTACCACCTCGAAAGCACGGCGACCTCAGGAGGCCTTGGCAACAGAATCTAGAAAGCCTTAAAGCACAATTGTGCCCAGAAGTGTTCTGGGCAAACCACTGTGGAAATGACTTCACTCTGTTGTACTCCCTTCGTTTTACACAACGGGCATCTGGAATGGACCAGCGAGGATGGCACTGGATGGCAGACCATGATCTCTAGGTAGTGAATGATGTGACCACCGGTAGACCAGGGAAGAAAAGAACTGGGGGGTACTCGTGTCCAAGTATGGCAAGGGTTCCAGAAGGAAAAGGGTTTGGGTGTGTTCTGTGTGGTTCACAGAGGAGAAGTTAAAGAAAGCCTTTGGTTCCACAGCCACAAAGAGGAAGGGCTGCTATGCAAGTTTGATATGGGGCTATTATACCTACGTGTATAATCAGCACTAATTTAGGTGTCAACATGAAGGCATTCTGCAAAGGTTGTCAGCATTTGCAATAGGTAGACCTTAAGTAAAGGGAGTTTCTGTGGTAATGCGGGAGATTTTCATCCAATTACGGCAAGTGAGGAAGAACAGAGTCCTGATGGACAATGGACCTGGTGTTCTGAGAAGACTTTGCTACACACTGGTCATTCACTCATTACTGGAAACTTCTTGTTCAACAAACCATTAGCTTTTACAAGGTTCTTAGGATGAAACTCTAATAATGTTCATCTCATTTCTTAATAGAAAATGTGTGGGGGCTGGAGAGATGGCTTAGTGGTTAAGGCAAGCAAAGCCAAAGGACCTTGGTTCAATTCCCCCGGACCCATGTAAGCCAGCTGTACAAGGTGGCTCATGCATCTTGAGTTTGTTTGTAGTGGCTGGAGGCCCTGGTGCACACCCATTCTCTCTCTCTCTCTCTCTCTCTCTCTCTCTCTCTCTCTCTCTCTCTTTCTGCCTCTCTTCTTTCTCAAGTGAATAAATAAAAAAAAATTAATATAAAAAAAAAGAAAAAGAGGGCTGGAGAGATGGCTTAGTGGTTAACCGTTTGCCTGTGAAGCCTAAAGACCCTGGTTCGAGGCTCTATTCCCCAGGACCCACATTAGCCAGATGCACAAGGGGGTGCATGCATCTGGAGTTCATTTGCAGTGGCTAGAGGCCCTAGCATGCCCACTCTCTCTCTCTATCTGTCTCTTTCTCTCTGTGTGTCTGTCACTCTCAAATAAATAAATAAACAAAAAAAAATGTTTAGGAAGATGTGGCAAAGAACTGGATGATACCAGTGAAAAGAACTACAATAGCTTTGCAAAGTCAGGAACTAGATTTCAGGCTGCAACAGCATCAGCAGGCACTGGAATCACAGGCCTCTCCCTCTATATTTGCATATCTCAGATATATGTGCATCTGATTTACATATCTGTTTATTCATGCTGAAATTACTTACTTCATGCTGCCTTGCCGTCGCAACATGGCATTCCTGTTTTTAATGGGATGGAAGAAATTATGGCTGTGTCTTCAAAAACCACATCAATTTTCAAAGGCAGCTGGGGCAACAGAGATGCGTTTACAGTGGAATTTTGGCTTCAAGGCCAGCACCACCTTGAAAATTTGGCTGACTTCCCTAAACCCAGACGTTGGAAGGATATCAAGAATAAACAGGGGAATTATAGGGATGTCTTAAAATTTTCTTCACTTCTCTTAAAGTTAGTCTTTGTCAACTGCAAAGAAAAATATCATGATCAAAATGGAACCAATAAAAAGCCTTGTATTTAACTATAGAAACAATGCTTCTATGAACCAATTAGCCATAATTTCACAATAAGGAATGAATGGTTTTAATAATATATCACCATAGATGAAAAGAGACAGAAGTATGCTTTGGGTTTTTTTTTTAAAAAAGGTTCCATTTCATTTATTATTTATTTATTTATGACAGAGAAAGAGAGAGAGAAAGAATGGGTGTGCCTCCAGTCACTGCAAACAAACTCCAGGTGCACGCACCACCTTGTGCATTTGGCTTACGTGGGTCCTGGGGAATAGAACCTGGGTTCTTTGGCTTTGCAGGCAAGTGCTTAACAGCAAAGCCGTCCCTCCAGCCCTCCTTGGGGTTTTTAAAAATGTTGTTGATTTTCTTTGGTTTTCTTTTCCTGTGATGTTTCTTACATAATTGTTTCAGAATTTCTGCCTCTTTCTTCCCTGCCTCCATTATTTTAAAAAAGAAGCTTCTTTTTCATTATAATTCATGTTGCAATTCTTAAGAGGAAAGCTTGAATTAAGAATTGCTCATTAGGCCAGGTATGGTGGTGCATGCCATTAATCCCAGCACTCAGGAGGCAGAAGTAGGAGGATCACTGTGAGTTTGAGATCAGCCTGAGACTACATAGTGAATTCCAGGCTAGCCTGGGCTTGGGGCAAGACCTTACCTCAAAAACAAACAAACAAACAGAAATTGCTCATTAACAACTCAAAAAATAATCAACTGATTTTTTTTTGTTTTTCTTTCTCTAAGACTTCTCAAGCAGAGTCTTTGCTTTCTGTTGTTAGATGTAGGATGACCCCTGCCCGCTTATAGGTCATGTATTTGAACACTTGTTCTCCAGCTGTTGGTACTGTTTTTGGACATATTAATTAGACTAACTCAGTCATTCCATAATGTACTGAAACATTATACTCTACCACATAAATATATACCATGATGACTTGTCAAAAAGCAAAACAAAAAATAAAAAGATTGATCATTAAGAAGCAGATTATAGTCAGGCGTGCACACACCTTCAATCCCAGCACTCGGGAGACAGAGGTAGGAGGATCGCCATGAGTTCGAGGCCACCCTGAGACTACATAGTTAATGCTAGGTAAGCCTGGACCAGTGAGACCCTACTTCAAAAACAAAGCAAAACAACAACAACAAAAAAGGCAGATTGCATAGTTTTCACATGATACACTTGATGTGTTGCCTGGGAATTGGGGCAGTAAGCATAGATCCAAGGTGTTAGTTAGGTAGGATTCACACTTCTATAATATGGAGAACAGAGGCTTGTGTTTTTTGAACTGGAGAGGAAGCTCTGGGTCTACCACAGCCCCCAAAGAAACTTGGGGTAGCTTTCTGAGGACACAGTTGTAGTCACTGATTTGGGGAGAGGGATGCTTTCAAATCCAAACAAAGATACATCGTGGATTACTAGATTAATACTAAACTGTATACCTTTTATATAATGAGTAAGACACATAAGAATTAATTGATTATGAGGTGCTAACACACTTTCATGCCCCCTACTTCTTTCTTTTCTCCTAAGTACTTTGAAACCCACCTTCAGGAAGCATCCTACTGTGCATAATGTCCCTACTTGTGGCTCTAACAAAGGATCTTTCCGTCCTCTCTTCTGCGAATTTCCCTGAGCCATGTTGGGTTCATTTGAGGTCTACTTCAGTGACGAGGCCTTGGGAGCCTCTGTGTCTCTGGATCTCTGGTTTGGTGGGAGCTGATTGTTCTCATGACCCACAATCCCCATGGGGATAACCAACATCCCCAAAGAGGAGGGTCCCTTTGGAGGGGGAGGACAGGGATGAGGGTAAGGATGGTACCAACATGTGCTATTTACACACTGAGTATGTACCTAACTAATAAAGAAAAAAAGGGTAAAAAAGGGTTTTAGGCAAAAACATTTTATATAACAATGATATTCTGTGAGAATAAATAAATATATAAACTTCAAAATAAAAAGAAAAGAAGCAGCCTACTGAACCATGAAAGACCTAGAGCTGCCATGCTATGGTCACTTAAACATCCTAAAATTTTAAAACCCAAAATGGTAGTTCTAGGTCATAAGAAAACAGCCCTGGGCTGGAGAGATGGCTTAGCGGTTAAGCGCTTGCCTATGAAGCCTAAGGACCCCAGTTCGAGGCTTGGTTCCCCAGGTCCCAAGTTAGCCAGATGCACAAGGGGGCGCACGCGTCTGGAGTTCATTTGCAGTGGCTGGAAGCCCTGGCTTGCCCATTCTCTCTCTCTCCCTCTATCTGTCTTTCTCTCTGTCTGTCACTCTCAAATAAATAAATAAAAAATGAACAAAAAATATTTAAAAAAAAAGAAAACAGCCCTGCCTGCTACATATGAAATCTTATAAACCCACCACAGCCATAAGGTACTGGGGGAAAAAAATCACATTGAAAATCAGAATTGTTGGGCTGGAGATGTGGCTCAGTTGGCAGAGTGCTTGCCTAGCCTTCGTGAAGGCTTGGAGTGAAAAATCAGTTGTGCTGGAACCTGCTTGTCATCCCAGCTCTCAGGAGATGGAGGCAGGTGGATCGCAAGTTCAAGGTCATCCTCAGCTACACTGCAAGTTTTAGGATGTCCTGGGCTATAGCAGATCCTGTCTCTATGATAAAATAATGAAATAAGTAAAAATCAGAATTGTCGATGTCCCATTTGGAAATAAGATTTTTTAAAAAAACGACAGGTGAGAACAAGAAAAAAAGGATAAGAAGAAAAACAGTCATGTGCAAAGGGAAAAGAATATCACTTGTTTGTTTGCATTCGGCAATTTATTGCCCAGCAATCTGAGTCTATGAATGTAAGCCTTCATGGATGAATGCATCAGTTGGTTTTTGAATTAGAAGACAGCATTACTCAATTAACTCTGACACCAGTCCTTTCAAGAAATTTATCTTGCAACACACAGACTATTTCTATTCTAAAATGAGAATGTCAACTGTGAAACCAAATTTAAAATTTCAGTTGTTTTCCCATCAACCCTTCCTACACTGACTGCAAATTCAAATAATGTGAATGCAGGAAGTGTATAAATAAAAAATGGGAGTCTTCTAGGATTATTGGCAAGTCTTTTTTTTTGGCTTTAATTACTTGGAGCCTGTCAAAATATAGGCTGATGCACACACACAAGGAAGTCTACATGCCACGTGATTAGAACTTCACCCGTGGCCAGTGAAGGTTTACCTTGCAAGAGCGGAAGATAGGAAGGGCTGCGAAACCACAGCCTACGCTCTAAGCACCCCCCAGAGAACGCACTTACTCGAAGACGGAGCTTCAAGGTGAAATTAGACAGAAGGAGGAAGAACATATGTGGTGTATATAAACACTGTCATGTATGTGTAATACACACTGCCAGGTACTATTACACACATGTGCCCTTCACTCGCTTTGTGGGTGCGCCTCGGTAATTAGCACGTTATTAAATTTGGCACCTGTTAACACTGCAATGGGCAAGTTGTCAGCCAATGTGCTCTGCTTAATGTCAAGTTCAGTTTTAAACACAAAGGGCCCATCCAGTCACCCGTCTTAGGAAGTTGTCCACTACATACCAGAAGCACTTCTTAAGCTGAAAGTGTTACTTTATTGATGACACTAATATATTTCTGGTTGTTTTTCCAAGCTGGAATATTAGCCCCAAGAAATAGGATGGTAACTATCAACAGCCAAGCCGTAAGTGACATGAACCAGACTTTGAACACAAGAAAGTCTACGCGCACATGCTGGTAGGCTGGATAAGGATGGATTTTTATCTTATATACATTTTTTTGACATTCAGTGGAAACCATCCTACCCCGTGTAATATATCTTTTCACTACAGAACTTGGAAATCAGAAACATACTTTTGAAATGTTATCCTCATATAAGCTAATGTCTGAACGTCTGCTAGGCACTAAAACCATGCTGTGTGTTTTTGCAGTGGAAGGATTTGAGAAGTCACCTGCCTCACACTGCCAAGTTCACACAGTAAATAAAGGATTGAGTTGGAAGTCAAACCACACCATGGAAATCTCGAGCTCATAGCTCTTTGGTCTACTGTCCTCTGCTAGCAAATGGGCAGTATGGTCTCGCACAAACTGAACCTCAATGTGGGATAGGAGGCTTCGGTGAAGGAGAGGGGTGAAGTAAGATTTGAACCCTCTCAAACAATTCAGGCCCGAGTCAGCTCAAAGATGTCCATCTTCTACTACCTCAAAATTTCAAGCTGGCCTCTCCTTGGGCTGTTTTCCATGTGGTCCGAAGGAGAGTTAGGTTGTGTCACGGGTCCTATGAAAGGACACGGACAGACTCCAGAGCCATCCGGAGTAAGTCATGAGCTGTCGTACCATCCAGCAGGGAGTTTCTCACAGACTTAAGAAAAGCACAAGTTTTGTGTGACAGATAGATCTTCACAGCAGAAGGGTGAAGGGCGATACAATGACTAGGCAGATGCTGGGGTAAACATGCGACAGTCGAGTTTCAAAACGGATGCATTAACTTTGTGGTTGTTTTGCTGAGCTACAGGGAAAAGCTTCGGAATTATGTCCCATGCCTAAGTCAGGATTGCTACTTTCCACATGTGAGATATGGTTCCAAGTCTCAGAAAACGTTCTCATGTTGAAAGAGGGAAACAGCGTCTGTATACAGCAACAGACAAAGGCGACTGTCCAAGATGGGTATTCAATCGCTGTCACTTTTGCCTAAATGAAAAACTTTTTTTTTTTTTTTTTTTTTTTATTTGAGAGCGACAGACACAGAGAGAAAGACAGATAGAGGGAGAGAGAAAGAATGGGCGCGCCAGGGTTTCCAGCCTCTGCAAACGAACTCCAGACGCGTGCGCCCCCTTGTGCATCTGCCTAACGTGGGACCTGGGGAACCGAGCCTCGAACCAGGGTCCTTAGGCTTCACAGGCAAGCGCTTAACCACTAAGCCATCTCTCCAGCCCATGAAAAACTTTTTTAAAATGCACAAATTCGGATGAGCTTATAGAAGGAGGACACAGATATGTGTCCAAAGAATTACCTAAGAATCAGGATTTTAGAGTTGATAAGGCCTTTCACTAGCAATTTCAACCTCTTATTTACATACCTGGTACTGAAAACCTAATCAAAAGCCTATGGTGGGGTTGGTCATGAGCCTTAGGAGTGTGATACCTGCCCTTGTCTGGGTGAACGCATATATTATGCTCACCAAACTTCCCTGTAAGCACTTTACTTAACATTGATACCCATATATTAATGCTCCTCTCACTTTTAGTTAGAGAAGCTTCTCTTTTCAGATGGCAGTGTCCTTGGGATGACCCAAAAGGCACTATAGTGCTGAGAAGTGACAGAGGAGTGCTCAGCACTAAAGCATGTCTATCCCACCTTCCAAGGCTCAGGGTCCACCGCAAAAGAGGTGGTGGAAAGAATGTAAGAGCCAAAGGAAGGGTAGGACTCCTTACAACGTGCTCCTCCAGACACAAAATGGACGGGATATCCATGACCTCATAGTGCCTGACACTACCTACACAAGGCCATCATAATAGGAGGAAAAGATGATGACATCAAAATAAAAGAGAGACTGGTTGAGAGGGGGAGGGGATATGATGGAGAGTGGATTTGTGAAGGGGAAAGCGGGGGAGGGAAAGGGAGGAAATTATCATGGTTTATTGTCTGTAAATAGGGAAGCTGTCAATAATAAAAATTAAAGTTATCCAGCCAGGTATGGTGGCCCACGCCTTTAATCCCAGAACTCGGGAGGCAGAGGTAGGAGGATTGTCCATGAGTTCGAGGCCACCCTGAGACTACAAAGTGAATTCCAGGTCAGCCTGGGCTAGAGTGAGACCCTACCTCGACAAACAAAACAAACAAACAAACAAAAAAAGTCCCTGGGGTCCCAATAGTTGTTCTCCCAGGGTAGGCGTTACCTTTGGTTGCAAAATCACTCACAGGATGTAACAAGAAAAGAGCACACCAAATACAACCCTTCCAGACTCAACTTCTGTGATGGAAGCAGAGGACAGGTGGTTAGGGGCCATGGAAGGACCCAGAAGACCAGGAGCGTGTAGGGCACCATAGGAACCCAGGCAGGAGGCAATCAGACAGACTGTGAAGTAATTAAAAAAAAAAAAGAATTCTAGGAAGATCACAAGAAAGAAAGTTCTTTTGATTTCCTGGGTATTGATCAGTGTGGCCACGGTGACGGATTGCAGCGTCAGCGTGGGCACAATGAATGGGAGGCTTGGCCAAGTCAAAGCAGGAAAGGGCAGAGCCCACATTCGTTACGCTTAGAGACAAGACCCACGGCAGGAGTCGTGGACACGGACACATGCCGAGGAACTGGTCAGGAGGGAAGACGGGACCAACTGAGAGGACACCGGAGCCTGTTTACAGGACAAGAAAGGAAGACGTGGAGGCCCAGCTCAGGGACACGCAGCAGCCCGGGGAGCAGGGGATTTCAGCTTGCTCAGAGCTGGTGCAGATGGGGACTAGATACTAGATGGACATGCTCAGAGCTGAGAGTCTCTTCCGCTGGGGTTTCACTGTTCACCTTCAGCTTTTTAAAACCACATGGATTGTATGTGACTCAGTGATAAACATATTAAAAAGATTCTCCTTTGGGCTGGAGAGATGGCTTAGCGGTTAAACGCTTGCCTGTGAAGCCTAAGGACCCCGGTTCGAGGCTCGGTTCCCCAGGTCCCACGTTAGCCAGATGCACAAGGGGGCGCATACATCTGGAGTTCATTTGCAGAGGCTGGAAGCCCTGGCACGCCCATTCTCTCTCTCTCCCTCTATCTGTCTTTCTCTCTGTGTCTGTCACTCTCAAATAAATAAATAAATAAATAAAAAAGATTCTCCTTTGTTGCTTCTGTTGAGTGTGAAATGAATGAATGAGAGAATGAATGGAGACGGCTGACTCGGGTCCACCCTTCTCTCACAGGGGCATAGCTGATCTCCCACCAATCCCTTCCCTCTGCTCCCACAGGCTCCCTTCTCCATCCCATCCGCTCCTTTCCCCTCCATGCACCACACCCTGAAACCATTTCCTCATTCTCCAAATCCTTCCACCAGCTACAGAAATGAGGTTCTCACGCCATTGGGCAACACTTAGGAGATGGAGGAGTGGGGGCGAGGGAGGGGCTTTGTCTGAGCCAGAAGCTTCTCAGCCTTACCGGCTGTTTTCTTTGCTTGTTATATTCTCCCAGTGGTAACAACAGAAAGGTGGAGGGAAAAGGTGGTGGCAGAGAGTTCTGAGAACAGTCAGAGGGGAGAAGACGACCACTGAAATTAAGCCAGAAAGAAGGTTAGGGAAAAGGTTGGACACAGAAGTAAGGAGGTGCTTTGTGTGCTTAAGGATCTGGGGAGTTTATTTACAAACAAGTTTCCTCTACCGACATGCACTTGTCAGAGGACTGTTTGGGTCCTTGCAGAAAACTGTGTACAGTCAGCTTTGGATCTTTCCAAGAGAGACTGGAAAGACACCAGGTCACCATTACCTGATACACCTTGTGGTTTTGACATTTGGCCCGTATACCCTTTGGCATATTGTTAATTATAAAATCTAAAATGCTATTTGGAAATTGGCTATCAGATACCTTTTGGTTTTGGTTCAATGTAGGATCTCTCTCTAGTCCAGGCTGACTCTGAATTTAAAGCAATCCTCCTATCTCTACCTCCCAAGTGCTGGGATTAAAGGTGTGTGCCACCACCACGCCCAGCTCAGATACATATTTCTGTTTTTAATTTTTTTTCTGATTTATTTTTATTTATTTATTTATTAGAGAGAAGGACACACACACACAGAGGGAGAGAGAGAGAGAGAGAGCGACAATGGGTGTGCCAGGGCCTCTAGCCACTGCAAAAGAACTCCAGATGTATGCACCACAATGTGCATCTGGCTTACATGGGACCTGGGGAATCGAACCTGGGTCCTTAGGCTTCACAGGCAAATGCCTTAACCATTAAACCATTTCTCCAGCTTCAGATACATTGTTTTCAATCCTACCATCTCACTCTTAATCATAGAGGTGTGTCAACCTTCTCTCAAGTGGGGAACTTAGAAACACCTGACCATGGGCATGGGGGTACACACCTGTCCCCCATCACTCAGAAGGCAGAAAGAGAAGTATCGGCATGAATTCAAGGCCAGCCGGGGCCGCATAATGAGCTCTGGCTCAAGAAACCTAAGGTCAGGGGATGTTGCTCCGTGACACAGCACTTGTCTAGGATGCTCCAGGTTCCAGGTTCCAGCCCCCCAACACCATCAGAAAAATGAAAGAAAAAGAAAAAAAAATGACAAATAAAAAACCTCTCAATTATTGAAGCAAATTTCCATTCACCCTGGAGGCATTGGCAGTAGCTGTCTTGCTGGAGCGCACGCTCCTAATTTTCTAAAGTCCTCCTCTCATTTTAGAAATGTTAGTCAGCAACACAATGCTGTCACCGGTGAAGACATTTTCACTCAACAAGCCACTTAGTCCCCAATACCTTGTTGACACTGCACCATTTCCTAAGAGTATCTAAATGAATAAGACATAGAGTCAAAAGAGCAAAGATGTTATGAAATCGACACAAAATGGATTGTTTTGGAGGCTGTTTTGTCTCGTCCCTCAGAATACCAATACCCTTAGCTGTGTGTGCTGATCAGCAAATCTGCTTCCGGCATAGGTGAGCAAAAGACTGCTCAGCTTGGCTATGCAAAATAAAAGCTCCAGATAAAGAGAACAGCATGACTTTATCAAGGCCGACAAATGAGAATAGAAATAAGAGATACTAACCACTCACTTGCTCAAGCCCTCCCCCAAATGCCCAGGTGCTATCTTACCTGACTTGCCCACGCCGGCTCTTCCAAACACAGCCAGTTTGACCTCTGCACTCTTAGCCATGACGGGTGCTGGCAGAATCTGCTGATGTTAGAACTAGCTATATGAGCCAATGGTTCTGGTCTCGACCTTTGGGTTCACTGTATCATTGTAAATCTTGGAAGAGTCCTCAATCCCTAAGACAAAAGAGATTTTGAAAGGCATAAGTGATGAGAAAATGAACTTTTAGCTAAGAAATATCTGCTGCCTTCCAGTCACACCATCTATATTTTCATCTTTACCATCCTGTGAGAGGGCCACGGGAAGTCACTGTAAACTATCCCATATTACAGGGGCTGGAGAGATGGCTTAGCAGTTAAGCCTAAGGACCCAGGTTCGATACCCCAGTACCCAGTAAGTCTGTTGCACAAGATGGTGCTTGTGTCTGGAGTTTGTTTACAGTGGCTAGAGGCCTTAGCACGCCATTCTCTCTCTCTTTCTCTCTCTCTCTCTCTCTCTCTCTCAAATAAACAAGTAATTTAAAAAATAAATAAATGTTACAGTCAGGCCTTACAAATTTAAATCTGTTTGGGTCTAAAACATGTGCCACACATAATATCATTTTCGAAAGATCTTCAACAAGGATGTTCTGGATGCATTAATGACCTGTGTGATCACATGGGCTTGCTACCTGCTTGTAAATATGCAACAGACAAATAGGTTACGGAGAAGGTCACCTTGGAGCATGTAACTGAATAATAGACATCCATACCAGCCAAGTCCATTACATTTCAATTCAACTTCCCATTTTAAGGTTAAATTTTATCCCATTTCACACTACCAATCCCATGATCAATCAGGAAACATGCATTTCGGAATTCAATGTCTAATATCCAGATTTTTAAAATATTTTAATATTGTGCTGGGGGCTGGAGAGATGGCTTAGCGGTTAAGCGTTTGCCTGTGAAGACTAAGGACCCTGGTCCGAGGCTCGGTTCCCCAGGTCCCACGTTAGCCAGATGCACAAGGGGGCGCACGCGTCTGGAGTTCGTTTGCAGAGGCTGGAAGCCCTGGCGCGCCCATTCTCTCTCTCTCCCTCTATCTGTCTTTCTCTCTGTGTCTGTCGCTCTCAAATAAATAAATAAAAAATTTTAAAAATATATTGTGCTGGGAACAGTGCCCATTACACAAAGATAAACCCAACTTTTCCAAGTTCATTCCTTTTCTACAATGACCTAATATATGTTAGTCACAATACTGGTGTAAAACTTGGGAGGTATCACTGAATGCTTTTGCAAAAGCATCTAGCTTTTTAACATCAAGGAACTGTAACCATGGAAAGTCAATCAAAGAAGTGCTCCAGCCACAGCAGACAGCTTCTCTCCTGCCCCAGCCCTGGGCCTGTGTCTGATGGGCCACTGTAGGACGTTCCAGGTGGGTTCGTTACTCCTGAAGGTAGTTTCATCCCTAAGCAGCCTTTTCCTGCTCGAAGGATGACCTTTCTTTCCTTTTTTTTTTCTTTTAAGAAATTTATTTTATTTTATTTTGTTTTGTTTGTTTGTTTGTGTTTTTGGGGGTAGGTTCTCACTCTAGCTCAGGCTGACCAGGAATTCACTCTGTAGTCTCAGGGTGGCCTCGAACTCACGGCGATCCTCCTACCTCTGCCTCCCTAGTGCTGGGATTAAAGGCGTGCGCCACCACGCCCGGCTCCCTTTGTTTTGATTAAGAATATACTTCGTATGGACAAATCATGTGTTGGTACCATCATGTCCCTCCTCCCTGGCCCCACGCCACTGAACTACAATCTCTCCCCTGGTGTTGGCTTCTATCGCCTCCGTTTTCCTTTATCTCTACAAAGTGACTGAAAGCTCGTCAACACCTTCCTTCGCTCGGAGCCCTTAAACAACCTAGAAGCCATGGGGACGCTGCCACCTCCGAGAAAATGAGGGCAAGCATGCTTGCATATTTGTCATGGGTCGGACACGCATCATGCGATACTTCTTTTTTTAATTAATTAATTAATTTTAATTAGATATGGGCCTAGCTTGTACGTAAGCATCGCACGCTGGTACCAGCCTTTCCCTACCGTACGAGTTCTTCGTTTTTCATTCCTCACTTGCCCCGTAGGCATGGCTCCCCCCAGCACTTCCTATTTTACCGAGGCAAAGAGCATGGTGCTATTGCGGTCCCAACTGTACGTGTGACCTGACAAAACTCACAGCGACACTTCCCCAGAGGTCACTATGCTTACCTCTCAGCACAGCCAATCACAGTAAAGCTCGTAAATTTCCCATGGATTACATACTTTGGCCATCTGACCCACAATCAGTGCTTCAGACGTAAGTGCAAAACTCCACGTTTTATATTTTAAACTTAATCGTATCCATGCTCTTAATCCATCCACACTTCTAGCCTGTAAATATATATACATGTACATGTATATTTGTGCCAGGCATGGTGGCACACACGTGTAATCTTAGCCTTTGAGAAGTGGAAGCATAAGAATCAGGAGTTCAAGGTCATTCTGCTACATAGTGAGTTTGAAGCCAGCCTGGGCTACAGAATTTCAAGATTTTTTTGAATTGAAAATCTATTATTCAAATATGTTAACTCTTTCTGACGGAGTACTATATAACGTCTTTTAAAAAATATTTTTTAAGCCAGGCGTGGTGGTGCACGCCTTTAATCCCAGCACTCAGGAGGCAGAGATAGGAGGATCGCCGTGAGTTTGAGGCTACCCTGAGACTACAGAGTGATTTCCAGGTCAGCTTGAAGTAGAGTGAGACCCTACCTCAAAAAAGCAAAAAAAGGAAATAAATTATTTATATATATATATTTAAATACCATGGCATGCCTTTAATCCTAGCACTAGGAAGGCATAAGTAGGAGGATCGCTATGAGTTCAAGGCCACCCTGAGACTACATAGTGAATTCTAGGTCAGCCTGGGCTAAAGTGAGACCCTACCTCGAAAAACCAAAAAAATATATATATTATTTATTTGAGACAGATTCAGATACAGAGAGAAAAAGACAGAGAAAGAGACAGATAATTGGCACACCAAGTCCTCCAGCCACTGAGAACAAACTCCAGATGCATGTACCACCATGTGCATCAGGCTTACATGGGTACTGGGGAGTCGAACCTGTGTCCTTAGGCTTTGCAGGCAAGTGTCTTAACTGCTAAGCCATCCCTCCAGCCCTAAAAATACTTTTGTTCAAGGGAGAGAGAGAGAATGGATGCGCCAGGACCTCTTGCACTGCAAATGAGTTCCAGATGCACGTGCACTAGATGCACCTTGCTTTATGTGGGTACTGGAGAAGCAAACCCAGACGGGCAGGCTTTGCAAGCAAGCACTGTTAACCGCTGAGCCATCTCTCCAGCCCTTTCCAACTTTTTAGAAAGAGCTCAAGGAAAGGAAAGAAGTCAAAACTCTTTCTGAAAGCACATGTCCACACAGACTATGACAGAGAATCAGTTACTTTTCTCTTTCTCGTAATGTTCTTTTCACCAACTCAGGCCTGGCCTGTTTTGATGAGCTGATTTCTGGTGTCAGGGCCCCTGGAGGAAGAGATGACCCTTCACATTATGCGTTCCTTCTCTGCATCAAATAAGCTGTGTCCATCCTCAGTACTACCAGAAGCACTCTGTCCTGTCCTATACTTCTGGTAAGAAATACGGGAATTTCCTTGGGTGCTGGTTTGTTGATGCTAGCCTGTAACCGCAGCCCTCGGGAGGCTGGGGCAGGAGGATCTCAAGTTCAAGGCCAGTTTAAACTACATTCAAGCTCTCCTTGACCACACAGCAAGTCCCTATCTCAAAGGAAACAAAACACCATTCCTTATCAGTCATTTTACATGCATCCTTTTAAGAAACTATCTTCTCCCTAAGGTTCACAATTTCATCAGTAAAGTAGAATATATTCAAATTTATTAACTATATTTTAACCATATAAATAGTTGCTCACTAGCATTTTTTTTAAACCTAGAACATGCAAGTGCCAGGAGCTTTTATAAATAATTTGCTATTTTATGCGAAAGTATTTATTTCTACGCATATAGAATTTAATTATCTTGATTAATGTTCCATAAAAGTAACCATCAATAAGATGTCTTTTTAAAAAGTCAGATATTTCATCAACTCCCAAATGGCCTCTGAGGCACAGGAATTTCACATATGAAAGAGAAATTATGTGGGTTATTTTTTTTTTTCCATTTATAACCTAATAAAGATACAGCTGGCTATTGTCAGCCTTATGTTATGTTTAGGAAACTCCAAGGCAAGACACAAAACTGACATAGATTTTTCCAGCATGTTCTATCTCACATGAGAATATGAAAAGTTGTATTCGATAACAGAGCGAACAAAAACTAACTGTACAAATTGTTGTCATAGATAAGCGGTTGTCAAGTTGTTGGTATTCAAAATAACTTAGAACCTGAGAGCTTTCCATGGGAAGGAATGAGAAAACGCTTTTGTTCTGATGTTGTGCAGAAACCCCTACTGTGGGAGAAGTTGTCCTTCTCTCTTCTTAAGGACACAATAAATAAATAAATAAATAAATAAATAAATAAATAAATAAATAAATAAATAAATAAATACAAACCCTTCGAGGATACCTTTTCCTAAAGGTAAAAATCACATTTAGATATTTAGGTGACTAATTTTCCCCCTGAATGTAAATTAGAGGAAATTTTAGGGAGGGGGGAACAGCTGTCTTACTTGGTGTTAGTGTAAATGCATCCCTTGGCTCATTCCTCACTCATGCCAAGTGTACAATAAACACACACCACTGCTGCCCAGGAGCTTGGGCTCTGCTCTACCTGTGACGTTTAGATCCCAGAGGTATGTTTTATTCATCAAGAGGGTGCTGAGAAGTCATTCCAAAGAAGACTTATCAAGGGTCCTGCTTTCTACTTCCTGTTGAGGGGGAGGAGGAGGCAAGCATCTTAATAATCCTTTTTTTTTTTTTTTTAACTTCTGTTGCTTAATAGTCTCATTAAAAGGAAGTGCAACTGTTTGGGGCAGCAAACAACAACGTAGTCTGATCTGATCGTGGGAATGAGCCTTGTTTCCGTGTGTGTGTGTGTGTGTGTGTGTGTGTGTGTGTGTGTGTGTGTGTGTGTTTCGGCCAGTCCTTTCTCTCCTTCTGAAATCAAGTTTCCCAGCTTTCAGGACTAGGAATTTTCCTTCCTCTTATCACAACGCAACTGCGCACAGCCACAGCACAGCCCCGAGAGAGCGCGGTTGTCCAAAGCCCCTGGGCTGTCTCTATCTGGCCACTCGGAAATCAACAGGTATCCATCCTGCTGCCCACACAGTGGACCTGAAGGTCACTTGCTTCCCCACCAGGGAGCAAAGGGTCCCCTGGATCCCAAAGGACATCCAGACCTCGGCAGCCCGCGCACACACGCGCGCACACACACACACACACACACACACATCCCCAAGCCTGGATGCCGGCGCGCACATCTCACCCCAAAGCTGCCCGGGGCGGCGGGGAGGGGGGGGGGGTGCAGGGAGGGAAGTGGGGTGATGGTGAGGGACAGTGGAAATCCACTGACCGGGAAGCACTGATCCAAAAGCTGAGTTGCTCAGGGACTTGTCCAAGATGCGCAGGCAGTCGTTCCACACCCCCACACACACACCCCTGCCACAAACCCCCGCAAAAAAAAAAAGATCCGCACCTGGACACGTGCGTGACACTCACCTGTTCGCTCTCCAGGCCCGGGAGAGCAGCAGCTGAGATGATGGGTCGATCCTCTCTCCCTCTCTCTCTCTCTCTCTCTCTCTCTCTCTCTCTCTCTCTCTCTCTCTCTCTCTTGCAAGTTCGAGACCCGGAAGCCCTCCCACGCAGCTTTCTGCAGAGTCGCGGTGCTCGGGGGCAGAGGGTTCCCGTCTCGCGCTCTCCCGGACCAGCGATGGATGGAGAGACTGCGGCAGGACGCGAGCCCGGGGCCCCCCCGGCACTGGCCTTGGCCACGGCCGCGGCGCCCCAGCTTCCAGGATGCTGCAGGGAGGCTCGCGGACGCCCCCTAACGGCCCGCGGCCGGAACGTCGCCAGCGCCCGCCCGCTGCGCCACTGACAGGCAGGCAGCCTTTCCCTTCGCTTGGCTCACCGTCCCGCAGACTCTAGAGGACAGGAAGGGGGAATTTTCATTGATTATCAAACCCTTGCAAGGATCTCTTCAAATGACCGCCCCCCCCCCGAAAAAAAAGTGTATTTAATTATCCCCAAGATACTAAAAATAATTTATTATTTTAAAAGCAGAACATTACAGAAAAAGAAAAAAAAAAAAAACCAGACCAAGGCTGGAAGGATACAAAAATTGGATTAGAAACAGAGACCCTTGGCAAAAAAAAAAAAAAAGAGTCAATACTAAAATCCAGTTGAAATTGTGTATTTGTGTATGTGAGAAAGAGCCCACTGCTGCATGTGGATAGACCAGCATTTATAAGATTTGCCTGGAATCACACGTAAAACCCCCCCAAACACAGGTAATTAATATGCATGCTCTGCGAGACCTGCTTTTTACATCCCTCCTCTCGTTTGATATTTGATATTTGCCTGCCTTGAGCATAGCGCTGGAATTGTAACTGCCAGTCTTTCCCTGGGACGACGGGATCTTCAGAGAGGTCCAGAGACTCCCCAAAGGCAGTGAAATTTGTGAGCATCAGAGCAGGAAACACCTATGCTTTCTTGCTTCCTTCCTTCCTTTT
Organism: Jaculus jaculus; assembly: GCF_020740685.1. Taxonomy (NCBI): domain Eukaryota; kingdom Metazoa; phylum Chordata; class Mammalia; order Rodentia; family Dipodidae; genus Jaculus; species Jaculus jaculus. Next base: position 9,298,160 of record NC_059123.1, read on the forward strand.
TCCTTCTCCTCATCCCTTCCTCTCTCCCTGTCTCCTTCCTCCTCTCTCCTTCCCTCCCTATTTCTTCTTCCATCCCTCCCTCTTTGTCTCTCCCTCTTCTTTTCCTCCCTCCTTCCCTCCCTCTCTCCCTCCCTCCCTTCCTCTCTCTTTCCTCCCCATCCCTTCCTTCCTTCCTTCCTTCCTTCCTTCCTTCCTTCCTTCCTTCCTTCCTTCCTTCCTTCCTTCCCCTTCTCCTCTCCTCTCCTCTCCTCTCCTCTTTCTTTCTCTCCCCCTCCCCAAATCTGGACATGCTTACTAAGATACCTGGTGGCCTCCTGAAAAGCCCCTGAAACCTGGGCAGGCAGAGAGACCCAGGGGAAAAGGAATACAATGGAGAAACGTCTGTGGTGGAAGGAGGGAACCCTGGGGCCAGCTTCCAGGGTCCTCCTGGCTGGGGAAAGCCCTCCAGCCTGGGCTTGTGAGCCAGGCCAAGTCAGGTCACGGTGCCTCCCCGAGGAGGGTGCGTCCTGCTAACTCCTTGACCAAGCTTAAACACAGCCTCCTGTCCTCTGTGAGTTTCTAGGTCACTCTCCCACACATCCCAAACCTGGCACCCATTCACCCACCTGCCTGCCCTGCTGCCCTCCAGGTGTCTCACTGAGCTTCTCCGCCCTCTGCTAAATCTTGATCTTCCAAAAGCCAGGAGTGCACCGCGGGTCCCCGCATGGGCTGCAGAGTGGAAAATTCATGATCGCTGAACAAACCAACTACATGAACGAGGGACCCATTAGAATTGTTCATGCGCTGAGCTGGGGACAAAATATCCAGGTATAAACTGAACAGATCGATGGGATATTTGAGAAACTAGAGATTTCAACATTGCAGAATGAAAACTATCTTGAACCCCGGGGTAAGAAAACAATTGTCTAGGTAGATTGAAAAACAATTCAGAATATTTTAGAACTCCAATGATGTGGGATTATTTACTGTTAATATGTTAAAATGTTCAACTTGCTTTCTTCCCACATGAAATTTTGTGGAGCAGGATTTGATGAAAAGACTGACTATATATAATGCATATACACCATTTACAGTGTCTATTAAAATATAGTTTGTAGCCGGGCATGGTGGCACTTTAATCCCAGCACTCGGGAGGCAGAAGTAGGAAGATTGCCATGAGTTCGAGGCCACCCTGAGACTCCATAGTGAATTCCAGGTCAGCCTGGGCTAGAGTGAGACCCTACCTCATAACAACAACAAATATATATATATATATATATATATACACACACACACATATAAATATATATATAGTTTGTAGGGCTGGAGAGATGGCTTAGCGGTTAAGCGCTTGCCTGTGAAACCTAAGGACCCCAGTTCGAGGCTCAATTCCCCAGGACCCAAGGTAGCCAGATGCACAAGGAGCGCATGCATCTGGAGTTCCTTTGCAGTGACTGGAGGCCCTGGCACACCCATTCTCTCTCTCTCTGTCTTTCTCTTTCTCTCTCTCTCTCTCTCTCTCTGTCTCTCTCTGTATGTCTGTCACTCTCAAATAAATAAATTAAAACAAAAAAATTAAAAATGTATATGTAGTTTGTAATTAATATGCAATGTAAATAGTACGTATATCTGCTATTTTATGATGACAAGTTGGAATTCCCATCTTGCCATTGTTCTCTAATAGAGATGGGTGAAGAGGATGCAAGTCAGGCTCCACAGAACAGCTCTTCAGGTCTTTGCCTACGGAAGCTGTTTCTCTCCACGCTCTTGTTAAACTCATATACATGATCCACCAGAGCGCGGTTAGCACGTACCAGCACTTTTTACTAGACTTCCCACTGTTGGAGCCTCACACCCGCCTGGTAGTGCTGTCCATGTGTCCTGAAGTCCATCGGACTATCCTTTATGTCAAAAGCAGCAAATGGCTGCTTTCCCTTGTGCACAAATGATTGCCCTGTCTCTGCCTACCTGGCAGGGACTCTGTGGCGTGGGGGCATCTGTCACACTCCTTGGCTTCAAGGCTTCAGCTAAAACTTCTAACAGCAGCTTGAAGAAGAGGCCAAAGCACTTTAGAAGATGACTCTGCGTTTGTGCCACGATTAGTCATATTCACTGTAAATAAATCAAGCACTGGGAGGAAAACGAGGTAGGAAGATCACCCCCAGAAATAGTCTTTGCTATCATAGTGACGTTATTGTTAAGATGCCCAGTAACATCTCAGCTATTGTAGAATATAGACTTTAAAAAAAATTTTATTTAATTATTTATTTGACAGAGAAAGAGGGGGAAAGAGGCAGACAGAGAGAGAGAGAGAATGGGTGCACCAGGGCCTCCAGCCACTACAAATGAACTCCAGACACGTGCGTCCCCTTGTGCATCTGGCTAACACGGGGTCTTGGAGAATTGAACCTGGGTCCTTTGGCTTTTCAGGCAAATGCCTTAACCACTAAGCCATCCCCCCAGCCCTAAAATTTTTATATTTATTTTTATTTTACTTATATGAGAGAGAAAGAGAGTGAGAATGGGCGCTCCAGGCCCTTCAGCCACTACAAACTCCAGATGCATGCACCATCTAGTGCATGTGGCTTACGTGGCTCCTGGGGAATCGAACCTGGGTCCTTTGGCTCTGCAGGCAAGCACCTGAGCCATCTCTCCAGTCCCCACCCTTTTTTTCTGAGAGAGAGAAGGGGGGGCAGGGAGAGAGAATGGACCCTGCAGCCACTGTGAACAAAGTTCTCACGCGTGCGACCCCTTGTGCGCATGAGTGACATTTCCTGCTAGCCTCACTTAATGCATCTGGCCTTGTGAGACCTGGAGATTCCAACAAGTGTTCATAGGCTTTGCAGGGCAGGCTTCTCAACTGCTAAGCCATCTCTCCAGATGGAATGTAGACTTATTAATAGATATGATAAGTGACATATGAATCTGCTAAGTACTGCACATGCCATTTTTCATCGAAAAAAAAAAAAAAACACAGTTAAGCAGAAGATAAATTAAATGAAACCTTAAAGGATGGCTGAACTTTAGGTGTTGACTCAACTTACAACATATTCCAACCTTAGGAATCCTCTAAAGCCAAAGTTATTACATGAATCTGGATGTGAATTCATCCTGCTTAGGGACATATTTGCTTTATTCGACATCTAATAGCTCCTGGCTACTTGAAAGTAGAGGGAAGTCGCTCTTTTTTTTTTTTTTCCTCCTCGTCTTCTTCTCCTGTGTTTTCACTGAGGTATTATTTGCTCGCTACCTGAATATTTATAGCACTTGCATTTCACTTACAACTCTCATTCCCAAAGTGGTTCAAATTTAGCTCCATGTTTAAATGGGAGAAATTCATTTTAATTCATACTCTTACCATGATTTTTCTATTCTTGGTTCTTTACTGAGTCATCCTTTGGTTTCCTTATTAAATACTGCTCCCGAGAAGGAGTGGCAGGTGCCTTCTTGTACGACTGAGAACACTTGCCTCTTCTTTTCTTCTTGTTTCTATTTTCTTAGACTAGTCTTCCATTTGATGATTCCTTCTCTCTTGCTGTTGAGCAGATTTTCACATTTACTATGCTATTTTTATTTATTGATTGATTGATCAGAAGTCATTTTTGCTGTGGCGCATTTTAAGTGAATTCCTCTCAGCGGGTCTCTGCCTGCCCCATCTGAGAACCTGGTGCTTTGTCCCAGGAGCAGGGAGTGGTGATAAAGATGGAGACAGGCTCCTGGGAGCCTCCGTGCATCTCTGCCAGAGGTGACAAGCTCTGCTCTCCTCCCGAGGCTGTGCAAAATGTCCTGCCCAGGACTTAGTGCAGGTGATCAGGATAGGATACCGCAAAAGCTTCCACAGAATTAAAAGCCGAGGGCTGGAGAGGTGGCTCAGCACTCACCTGCAAAACCTAAGGGACCAGGTTCAACTCCGCAGGACCCATGTGAGCCAGACGCATATGGTGGCCCACGAGTCTCGAGTTCGTTTGCAGTGGTTAGAGGCCCTAGCAGGCCATTGCCAAACTCCCTCCCCCACCCCACAATAAATAAATAAAACTTTAAAAACAAGAAAAATTAATTTTTTAAAGCGTTGAGGCTGTAGATCAGTGGTAGAGCACTTTGCTAGTACACACAAAGTCCTGGGTTCAATCCCCGTCGCTACAAAACAAATATAAAACAAAGAAACAAACTTTCCGTAGGCTTGGGATTGCATTCCCCATTCATTCTACTTGTTCCCCCCAACAACTTCCCCTATACCTGCTTGCTCCTTCCCTCCTTCCCAGCATCAAAGGCCAACTGCAGCTGCTCAGCTTATGTTACCCCACATTCGGAAGCATTCTTTGTTTGGCCTCTTTGTGGTTTTATTTTATTTTATTTTACTTTATTTTTTGAGACAGGGAGTTGCCATGTTGGGGGGGCCTTGAACCCTTAGGACTGCTTCTCCCTCCTAAATGACGAGATTGCAAGACTCCCAGACCTTTCTTTCTTCTTCTTCTCTCTTTCTTCCTTTTTAAAATATTTTTGTTGTATTTTTTTTAAGGCAGGGTCTCACTGTAATTCCTGAAACCCACTACGTAGCCTAAATATATTTTAATATTTTTTGTTTATTTTTATTTATTTATATGAGGGGGGTGAGGGAGAGAATGGGCACGCCAGGGCCTCCAGCCACTGCAAACGAACTCCAGACGCGTGCGCCCCCTTGTGCATCTGGCTAACGTGGGTCCTGGGGAACCGAGCCTTGAACCGGGATCCTTAGGCTTCACAGGCAAGCGCTTAACCACTAAGTCATCTCTCCAGCCCCTAAATATTTTTAATTGGGAGCTTTAATAGATGAACATATTGCAATTGGGTCGTATTCCCATCAGGTTTCCCCTCTCTGTCTCCTCCCTTCTGCCCCCTTTCCATGGAGGGCCCTCCACCGTGGGGTTATGGGTAAGCACGGTGGCATGTGGATGCTCCACTCAGTCCCTGGCTGGGGGAAGCAACCACACACTTTACCTTCCCACCCTATGGCTCTTCCGTGGTTTTTCTGCTCCCTCTTCTGACCCTCTCCCTGAGCCTTGGGGGGCTGTTGTAAGTTTAGTGTTGGCAGGATGGGGAACTTGTGACTCACCAGCGCTGCTTCTGGAAAAGCTTTACAGTGATCTTTTAATCCCTCGGGAGATTCAGTTTTTAAGTTTCATGTGATGCCCTATCTTTCCTTATTTTATTTATTTTTTGTTGTTGCTAAAAGTGAGCGTTGCCTTTGGGGTGAGTGTTACTGTTTTACTTACTTAGATACTAGGCAAAGGCAAGGATTATCTTAGTTATGGTTTAACTTTCCTGTTTACTGTGGATAACTATAAAAGATAACTGAAATACATAAAACAGCTATTGAGAAGCATTGAGAGATAGTCAAGGCAGGGCTGAGAACCCTAACAAAGAGAATGCACTTGCGTTACCCCACGTTTTCTCCTTGGGAGCACTTTTTTTTGTTTGTTTTTTGTTTTTTGAGGCAGGGTCTCACTCCGATCCAGGCTGTCCCCTCGTTCTCAGGGCGGTTCTTCTTCCACTGCCTCCCTAGTGCTAGGATTACAGGCGTGCGCCACCCCGCCTGGCTTCTTTGGGAGCATTTTTAAGGGCCTTTATCCATGCAGGTTGAGTCCAAACAACAGTAAAAGATTGCAGCTGAGGTCTCCCAAGACCCAGGTCTCAGGAGGTATGAATACTAGAGAGGCCAGGAAAGAGAAGGCACCATGGGATGGTCCCTAAGGCCCTGGCTAACTCCTGTTCTCTACACTTGGTGAGGAGGCTCTGGGACATCTGGTAAAAGATAGTATTTGCCACGGGTGTGAAGGCCTGGTGTTTCAAAAAATCTGAGTTCTGGGAACTTCAGTTCTTACAATCCGAGCCAAGCCTATAGTGCTCAGAAAAGCTTGTGACTCTCCTGGCCATTCAACTGGGAAGGCAAAACACCAATAACAAAGAACAACATATCTAGGAGCGAGGACTATGCCTTAGGAAGAAAGAGCATGTGAGAGACATAAGGGTGAATCTGACCCAGGCTTCCCACGCTCCATAGAGACTCAGTTGAGACTGACTGTCACGAACATTGAGGTCCGCCAGCAAATTAGCTGCATGTCAAAACCAAAGTCAGCACTCTTGAGGATGCCCATGCTGGGAAGCACCTCTGAAACATTTCTGTTACCTGAGACGCACCGTATCAGGGCGCTCATGACAAACTACCACGGAATGGGTGGGTGAAATGACAGAAAGAGGTTGACAAGTTGGGCTTTTGGGAGCTCAGAAGTCCGGCGTGGATACATCAGAAAGCTAGGTCACATCTTAAAATGCTCTTCTAGTCTCTTTTCCTCCTCTCCTCTTTTTCCCTCTCCTTCACTGCTTAACCACCCCCCTCCTTTTCCTCTCTCGCTCTCTTTCTCTCGTACTGGGGTTTGAACCTAGAACCTCACACTTACTAGGCAGGCCTTCTTTTTTTTTTAATTTTTTTGTTCATTTTTATTTATTTAGTTGAGAGTGACAGACAGAGAGAAAGAGGCAGATAGAGAGAGAGAGAGAGAATGGGCGCGCCAGGGCCTCCAGCCACTGCAAACGAACTCCAGACATGTGCGCCCCCTTATGCAACTGGCTAACGTGGGTCCTGGGGAATCAAGCCTCGAACCGGGGTCCTTAGGCTTCACAGGCAAGAGCTTAACCGCTAAGCCATGTCTCCAGCACTAGGCAGGCCTTCTAACACTGAGCCAGACTCTCATCTCCTGAGCATCATCTCTTGGCTTGTCCTGCCATGCATCAAGCTCATACAACCTCATGTGTGTGTGAGCATCCTGGTGTGTATACGTTGATACGGCATATTTTCAAAGTTCCAGAGACAAGCACCATCTACGGTTAAAGAGAATGTTAAGACATCACATGGACGATGGTAAATTTCCTGTATATCCTGTTGTCCACTCAGGAGTGAAAGGAGAAACTATGAAACTATTCTTTGGCTAATGAAACAGAGGTTTGCTGATTTTAGTTCACATGTCTATGGCTTAGAAGGACAGAAGGAAGGACAGGGAAGTGACTGAGTGCATTAGAAGACCTCACCAGCTAAAAGAAACTCTAAATTTTAGTATCAGTCATCACCTGATCAGTAAAGGAGGAAGTGGAAAGTATTACAACTTATTCACCACTTACTCACATTTTTATTAAAAGGCTTTGTTTGTTTGTTTGGTTGGTTGGTTGGTTTTTCCAGGTAGGGTTTCACTCTAGTACAGGCTGACCTGGAATTCACTATGCAGTCTCAGGGTGACCTCAAACTCATAGCGATCCTCCTACCTCTGCCTCCTGAGTGCTGGGATTAAAGGCGTGTGCCACCACGCCTGGCTATTGAAAGTTTTAATACATAAATGTTTAGTAATTTGATCACATCCCTATCCTATTACCTCTTTTGGGCCCCCCTTCTCCTACCTCCATTTCCCCTGAGCACCTTCCACTTTCCAAATAGTCCTTATTCTGTATTGATGTCTCGGCCTTTTGGTTCTCCTCTGCTCCATGACAAAATGTTGATGGTGGTGTCCTGCACACCTGGTATTGGTTGCAGAAGCATGCAAAATACGAGGAGTGGTTATGAGTTGCACATGGTTCCAGGAGCTGCTGCTGAGATGCGTCATGAGGTAGGGCCTGATGCCCTGATAGGCTGAAAGAGCCTTAGGAAGATGGACCGTGGTTTGCATGAAGACCTGAAGACGTTTTGGATATACCAGGACTATGCAAGGGCTGCCATAGAGCACACTGTTGGCCTAGGAGGGAAGTGATCCCTGGCTACTCTGCCCAGCTTGAGAAGCAAAATTGAAGAATCTGGAGACTGGCAGTCTCTGGTTATATTGAACTTGAACTACAGAAGTTCAATGTTATGTGATGAGTTTGCATTGTTTTAGTCTCTCCTTGCTATGCCTTATACCAGTTGCAAATGTTTACTCTGCCTTTATGTGCTGGAAGTATTTAACTTGTTTGATTTTACAGGACTCACTATCTTAAATTGGTCAAGACCTTTGAAACTGAACTGAGTACAATTTACAATATGTGATGGTCATGAATCTACTGGGGGGCCAGGGGCAGAATGCGGTCATTTGAATAGTTGGCTCCCAATCTATTCCGTGTTCTATTAGTTTGTAGTTTGCATCTGCAGCCACCTGGCTGGAGGCGGTGTCACTGGGTGGATCTTAAGGTGTGGTGGTGGGTTTCAGATTTCAATCTAAAGATCTGCAACGTGTGCCTAGCTGGAGTTCCTGAAGTGTGCTGTGCTGTGTGGCTTTTGGCTTGTGCTTCTCTCTCTCTCTGTTTGGTCCTGTGAAAGCAGGTCAGATTCTTCTGCCATTATGGAGCTTCGGCTGGATCTGTGAGCTTCAATAAATATCCCTTACTCCAATGCTGTGCCTGGTCTGGAAGTTCATCTCAGGGAACCTGAAGCTGTCTGCCACACAATCCTTCTACCCCCACTTCCGCAAATCTCCCTGAGCCATGGAGGGTGTGTTCCAGGTCAACTTCAGTGTCGAGCTCTCCGCAGGCCCTGGAGTTCTGCCTTGGTGAGTTTTGCGTGTCCGCTGTGTCTGTTTCCATGACCTTGACATTGGTGGCCAGGCTCACGTGGTGGCGGTGCTCTGTGGTTTCACCGGGGCCAGCCTGATGTGCGAGGGGCGGTTCATCCGCTTCTTCTAGCTGCCTTCTGAGAGAGAAACACAGGTGCTCTGAAGGAGACTGAGGTCAGCGTAGGTTCAGTGAGATGAGCGTTATTAATTAAGAGAGACTTAGGTGGGTGTAGCCTCTCCTTTGGCTAAAGACTCGTGGGAGCTTCTTTGTTGGAGTCCATGATTTTGGTCTCTATAGGATTCTGACTCATCTCCTGGTTCAAGCTAAGGATTTGTTTCCACTGAGCAAATCTCTTAGCCAACCAGAGAGCCACTGGTTACCCATCTAGGCTGGGTGCCATTTTTGCATGGGTCCATCTTGTCAGGCTGGTTTTGGCCACAGGCTTTTGACAATGTTTCCGATACTTGCTGTGGAGAGAGCCTCAAATCCAATCAGAAAACAGCTTTTGTTACCCTCATTAACGGTTGTATCACGATTGCACCAGTATGCACCTCTTGCTGGCCTGACCAAGGTGTGGCACCTGTTGAAAATGTTTTTCCCCTGCATAGCACTTTCCAGCACCGTGACCGCTAGCCAGCAGGTTGGATACCTCCACTTCAGTTCATTTTCAGAGAAAATACGTCTAAACAAGAAATATTATTCTGTGTCTGAAAGTACAATAAATCCATATGCACTGTCATGAAAAGATCTCCAGCACAAAACATAATACATAAAATCTGAGTAAAAATAGTCTCTATAATTTCTATGAGGAGACACGCATGACCACAGAAAATGTACAAAGACATAAAACAAACACACAGAGACATGTCTGGGGAAGAAGGGCACAGCTGTTGCGAGTATTGGCAGATTTGTGCAGTGTTGGGTTCACCCACAATGCTTTAGTCTATTTCATTTAGTCTGTCTTACTAGAGTGGCGCATGTCATATATTTGCTAGAAAGTCATAAATTGGGCAGGAGAGATGGCTTAGTGGTTAAGGAGCTTGCCTGCAAAGCCTAAGGACTCATGCTTGGCTCTCCAGACCCCATGGAGGCAAGATGCACAGAGACGCAAGTGAGTAAGGTTGCACATAGGCACTAGGGGGCGCATGTGTGCCAATGTGCTCACTCTCTCATACACACACACACACACACACACACACACACACGCACACACTTACTCTTGCTTTGAAAAAAAAGCAGCCTGTTGGACTTGCATCAAAAAACCAGAAAAATAAACGAAAATTAAAAAATCATTTTTCCCTTAAAATAAAAATAATAGGGCTAGAGGGAGGGTTTAGTAGCTAAGGTGATTGCCTGCAAAGCCTAAGGACCCATGTGGGAGTCCCCAGACTCACACACCCAGACACGCACGGTGACACGTGCACTCATGGTGACACACATGTCTGGAGATCGACTGCACTGTCTAGGGGCCCTGGGGTGCCAACTCTCTCTCCCTTCCTCTCTCTCTCTCTCTCTCTCTCTCATAAAATAAATAAATAAAAATAATATAGGCTGGGATGGAGAGATGGCTTAGCGGTTAAGCGCTTGCCTGTGAAGCCTAAGGACCCCAGTTCGAGGCTCGATTCCCCAGGACCCACGTTAGCCAGATGCACAAGGGGGCGCACGCGTCTGGAGTTCGTTTGCAGAGGCTGGAAGCCCTGGCGCGCCTATTCTCTGTCTCTCTCTCTATCTGTCTTTCTCTCTGTGTCTGTCACTCTCAAATAAATAAAGAAAAAATGAACAAAAAATATTTAAAAAAATAATATAGGCTGTAATAATATCAGCTATAAAGTTAATATATGCATTTTGGAAATGGCCTCAAAGCAATGTCAAGGAAAATGACTCCATCTACAGCAACATCATCTGTGTAAAAAATGTAAAATGGTTGGTCCCTACATTATATCTCTTCACTCATCACTGACAAGAGGTCTCATGCATGTTTTTTTTTTTTTCCTGATAGCTGTTAGGAATAATATTTAGCCAGCTTGCCCATGAAGGGTGGTAATAGAAAGTCAGGAAAGTACCTTGAAAGATGTTGACATCTACGTCATACTCTGGGACTGAGAATGCAGCCATCGCGGTTCACAGTCTGGAATGCCACGGCAAGGCTGGCCATGTGCACGAGGGGCTCGTTTCTACCAGCCAGGCCCGCCTCGGCCACTGCTCATCGGCCTAGCTGTAGGTGCCATTTCTACTGTTCACACATAGTATTTTTTTTGTTGTTGTTGTTTATTTTATTTATTTATTTATTTATTTATTTGAGAGCAACAGAGAGAAAGAGGCAGAGAGACAGAGAGAGAGAGAAGGAGAGAGAGAGAGAGAGAATGGGTGCGCCAGGGCCTCCAGCCACTGCAAACAAACTGCAGACATGTGCGCCCCCTTGTGCATCTGGCTAACGTGGGTCCTGGGGAATCGAGCCTCGAACCAGGGTCCTTAGGCTTCACAGGCAAGCACTTAACCGCTAAGCCATCTCTCCAACCCACATAGTATCTTTATTTCCGTTTGTCACTTTATCTTGAGACATATGATAATATCTGTTGGATGGTACTATTGGTGGCTATTTAAGAACTATGTAAAGATTCTGGGTATATAGATCCAGAAGTTCGCAAAATATGCAAACACATAAAAAGTTATTTTATTTTATTTTTTGTTAACCAAAAACATTGGAAGTAACCAATTTTTCTCTTACATATTAGGAGCCTAGAGATCTAAATTCAAATGAACTTTTAACGCATGCAAGAACTGAAAATTCTTTAATTTTGGTACATGAGTGTGATTGTCACACATGAGAAGGAAACAAGAATAACCTTGGGCCAACAGATACAAGTCCATCTAACCTGGACCACGTAAGATAATATCCTGGAGTGAATGAGAGAGAACATGGCTGTCAGCTCCCCTCTGGACAAAGGCTTTGACCGGTTCTCTAACAATGCTGAATTGTCAAATTAAGAGAACAGCAAATGCAATATATGCAAATGTACATAGTTGCTCCGAGTTCACAGCATCATACAATAGTTCCCAGATTACATACTTAACGTTTCCATCATAAAATCTCAAGTAGAATGCTTATCCTCAAAGCAAGTGCTGGTGGCACTCACTGTAACCCCATCACTCAGGAAGTGGAGGCAAGAATATAGAAATTTAAATGCAAAATGCCCCCCCATAGCCTTATGGGTTTGTGATTAAGACTCATACTTAGGGCTGGGGGCATGGCTTAGCTCCTAAGGTACTTCCCTACAAAGCCAAAGGACCCAGGTTCGATTCCCCAGGACCCACATAAGCCAGATCCAAAAGGTGGGGCATGCATGTAGAATTTGTTTTCAGTGGCCCTGGCATACCCATTCTCTCTCTCTCTCTCTCTTAATCTGCCTCTTTCTCTCTCTCTCTCTCTCAAATACATAAAAGGAATTTTAAAAGTCAAAGATAAAAAAGACTTATACCTAATCCCCAGTGGGTGAAATTGATGTGAGGCGGAACCTCACTGGATGTGTTAAAAGAAGTTTCAGGCAGGAGAGATACCTCGGTGGTTAGAGGCACTTGCTCCTCAAGTCTGCCACCCGGAGTTCACATCGCCAGCATCCACATGAAAAGCTGGATGCTCACGGTGCATGTGTCTATAATTCCAATGTGCCCATGGCATTGGGAGGTGGAGTAAGGAGAACCCCACAATTTGTGGGCCGGCTAGTCTCACCTTCTCAGAGGCAAAACAAGAAGAGAGACCCCCCCCCCCCGCCTCAAACAGGGGAGGTTCGAAACAACAATGTGAGGTTGTCCTCTGACTTGTCAATTTACCGTGGCATGTGTGAGCTCATATTATACATACATACACACATACATGGGCACACTCACAGGGAAGTAAGCACCCCTTTTCTGTACTGGTAAGAAGTAAACTCAAAGATGCATTGTGGAAAAGACTGGGCAAAACCCTGCAATTTGTATAGCTAGAAATTCTACTGACATGCATGCATAGCCACCTAGAACATTTTGGTGCAAAAAAAAAAATTAGAACTGGTGGGCTGGAGAGATGGCTTAGTGGTTAAGGCACTTGCATGTGAAGCCTAAGGACCCATGTTCGGCTCTTCAGATCCCACCTAAGCCAGACGCACAAAGTTGAAGCAAGCGCAAGGTCACACATGCCCACTAGGTGGTGCAAGCGTCAGAGTTCAATTGCAGTGACTGAGGCCCGGGCACTCCAATTCTCTCTCTCTCAATCTCTCTTTCTCTAAAACGATAAAATAAAATTACAAAATTAAATATATATATACGACTGATACTGGTGAGGGTTGGAGAGGGATTTCCTATTCATCATCAATCCATTCCTATTCATTAAAGATTTTACTTTGGGCATACAAATTACCAGGATAGGTTAAAAATGTAAGGAAAATTAAAGTGATCAAAGATCACTCCTTAATAACTGCCGTCTCCTCCAGACTGTAGAGTATTTATAACCTACGCTCTTACCGCTGCTGTGTGCTGACCCTGCCAGGACGCCGTTCCTGGTTCTCTTAGCGTGAAATTTTATTGACTCCTGGAAACCTTGATGGGCATTGACCCTGGCCCCTCTGTCAAGAAGCACCCATCTGACCTGTATCTGCCTCTGTTTCCGGGCAGTTGGATCACCCAGGCTGACTGAGCACCAAGCAAACCCCCACTTCGGACGTCCCACTCTGTGCTTGGATCCACTCCCAAGACGGAAAGTCTAGCCAGGTTTCTGGGTGACTGGGCCCAAAGCAGCACACATGTTGAAAATCTGCAAGAATCCGCCAAGACTGGAGAACAAAGGACACTGTAGTTTCAAATGAGAGTGCCTATGATTAAGGGTTTGGAAGAAAACAGGAATCACACTTTGTGTGTTGATGTTTATTGAAGCAAATCATTAGTCATTTTCATAGCAGCCGTCTCGTTAGGTCAGGCTCTACCAGGGCCAGCGCTGACTTTCACAAACATGAAAGCAGGTGCGAATAACTTAAAAATAGCCTTGAATGGAAATAATTACCACTTGGTCTGATCAACAAAGCATATCTTTGTGCCAGAAAGACCCTTTCCTACCTGGCTAAGTGCTAATTACCCCACTTGCAAGAACAGGGCTGATGTGTTAGCTGGAATTTCTAGATTCCAGTATTTAAAGTTGTTTACTACAGTGTAGAAAATACTGGAAATTATCTTTCAATCTAAAATGGCTTCACAGACAATAATGAATGGTTGTCCCAGTGATGTATAAAATATTGTTCAAGTTTTTTTTTTTGAGCCCTTAAGGAACTAAGAAAATGTAGAAATTAATTCCTAATCTTAACAGCTAAATCTCCTTTTAACGTTAACAATTGTGTGTGTGTGTGTGTGTGTGTGTGTGTGTTATTAGTCATCCCTAATGAAAGTAAAAATAATTTGGATAGTTACAAAATGAAAAAGAAAACTTATAGTTAAAAGTACAATATTAAAAAGTATTTCAGGCTAATTTATATTACATCCCTGAACTAGAGCACAATATTCCATTTGGAATGCAGGTATGAAAACATAAACTTGACTTACACATTTTTATCATTTTTGGATTGTTTTGGGGTGGGGGCATATTATGTATATTTCTTAGTTCATTTCTATATTTCCCAATGCCAAGGCACTCTGAGATTGTTCATCTTAAACTAATTTGGGCAGTGAAAAAATGTCAGGATACAATGCGCTTATTCTGCTTCAGCCTGGAAAGGGTTGTTTCAGCTCAAATGTCAAATATTAAACCAAAGGAAAGAGCCAGCAATGTTCTAACATTTAGATGTGAAAGGGAACGCGGACACAAGCTGTTCTAGCTCTTTTCTCCTTTTGTGCGAGAGTTCATTTTCAGCTTGGCATCTTGATGTTCCTCCTTGCCCTACAATTTTTTTTTTTTTCCCCAAACTAAAATCTGGTGATTTCCTTCTGTAAAAGCCTTTGTTACTAATTAACCAACAACATAATTTACTTGTATTTAAAAGGTCAGTTCATGTTTTGGGAGACCAGTGATTTCAATCTTATATGATTATGAGATCAACACAAACCAGACTGGGTCTGTCAGGAACAGGAATAGCAGTCACGGGGAAAAAAAAAAAACCCTCTGGTAGACAAGCATCTACCATGACACTTTTTATTTCTTTATTTGCAAGGAGAGAGAAGGAGAGAGAAGGAATGGATGCATCAGGGCTTTTTGCCACTGTAAATTGAAGTGCCAAGACCCCCTACCCGGGGTCAAGACCCTCAGGATGTCACCCAGAGATCCACCGCAAAGAACTGAGATGGTCACTCCGATGCAATTAGCAGCAAGTTTCCTTTATTGTAGTGCAAGCCAAGCCTGGACCCCGTCTCCACACAGACCACGCAGTGGGTATGAGAGTGAGCCCCGACTCGGGGGAGGGTCAGGGGTTATAAAGGCAAAACCCACAACTCTGCATAACAACATGATCTTTGCATTAATTGGGTATTTGGGCTCCCATGGTTAGGGACTTTCTGCTCATGGCCAGGCTGGTTGGGTGTCTGGGGTCCCATGGTTAGGGATTTTTTACTTAGGCTGTCTGGCGTTTTACAGATCTAAACACCAAGTTGGGCCGGGGCTTTTTGTGTAAAATGTTCCCCTAGAGTTCCCAATATCTGCAAGGGAGGGGGAGTTCTGGGAACTGAAGCTGAGCATACTGACTACAGTGGCTACCTGTTTTAATATGGCAGTACCAATGTCAAGCTGGAGGGCTGGCAAGCAGGGTTACAGAAGCTAAACGCACCATGTTAATTTCTTAGATGTTACATTCCCCCTCTTTATGTTTCTTGAGGAGCCAATCTTGGTTCCTTATATGTTGTCAGGCTCATGAACAGCAACAGTATTGTATTGAGCCCTGAGAACCATCAAATGGACTGAATTAACACGATCTTTGACAAATCTGACAAGCCTATTAAGTATGCAGGGTCCTATGGTGAGTATAACTAAGAAAATAGCTAAAGGTCCTATTAAGGCAGATATTCAAGTAGTAAACCATGGAGCGTGGTTAAACATGGACCCAAACCAGCCTTGAGAGTTTTCTCGATCCCGTTTTCTTTTTGCTAGACCCTCTCGCACCTTTGCCATGGACTCTTTAACCACACCTGAATGATCCACATAAAAACAGCATTCTTCTCCCAAAGCCGCACAGAGACCACCTTGTTGAAGAAGAAGCAAATCTAGCCCTCTCTGTTCTGTGATACCACCTCAGATAGAGAGGCCAGTGACTCCTGAAGGTGAGAGGCTGAAGTCTCTGTCCTCTCTATGTCTGCATCAATAGCTGTCCTCAGGCTGGGGTAATAACTTTCTGAGTAACTAGGGCTGCCGAACCAGTGCCCACCCCAGCTAATCCAGCCCCAAATATAAGGCCCATGGTGAGAGCCGTGATGGCCTCTCTTTTAGTTCTTCTCAGCTGTGGTTGTTCCAAA
Organism: Jaculus jaculus; assembly: GCF_020740685.1. Classification (NCBI taxonomy): domain Eukaryota; kingdom Metazoa; phylum Chordata; class Mammalia; order Rodentia; family Dipodidae; genus Jaculus; species Jaculus jaculus. The sequence goes on from NC_059123.1 coordinate 9,314,153, forward strand.
CGGGCAAATAACTCATCCTCTGCATGGTAAAGCAGCCTGGGCACCAGAGTAACCAACACACAAAAATCCCGTGACTGATTAAGAACTTTTAGTTGGACACAGGGAGTTAACCCCGTGGAACATGCCCACCACATTTCGGGGGGAGGGAGAAGATAGGCAGACAGGTGATCAGGCTCTGGAGTTATATTAGTGATGTTGCAAAGTTGGGTCTGATCCAGGGGCACTGTTCCTATACATAGTCCCTGTCCAATGACAGATGTTAAAGTTAACTGGGCTTTCTGTTGCCATCTACAACTAGAAGCATCATTAGCGCTTGTATAATTACCATGTCCTGCAATGCCCTCATAATATGGGGGCTGAATGTCATAGCGAAGCCAGCAAGCAGTAGTAGATTCGGGTACAGAAGCATTCAAGAATCTGTAGGAGTGCTCTGAAAGGTCAAGGAGGGGGTTGGTTAAGGGTGGGGACGGGGGGGGGGGTGAGGGAAATAGGGGAAGGGTCGGTGGAGGGGGGCGAAGTAGGCAATGGTTGAGGCCTGGGGAACACAGGTAAAGGCCGGGCCAGAACTTTACTTGGGCCTACAGGTGGACTTCTAGGGTAAGAAACATGTAAACGTGCTCCCAGGAGACCCGCTTCACGGGAGCCCGAGCCAGTTTGGTACAGTTCCACCCCCCAAATTAATCCTTGTTGCCAGCTTTGATCTTGTTTGCCACGATCAGTAAAGGACAGTTTAATCGGGTTACAGCGTCCCTTTCCATCCCTTTCTGAGAGTCCTCTTAGAGGCCCCGACTGTACTTTTAAGCAAGGGGGTTTGGGATCTCTGATTATGTAAATTAAATCATCCTTTTGTGGCGCCTCCCACCATATGTCTCCTGTGGAAACACAGGCCCATGACTTACAATAATAACTTTCAGTTCCCCCACATGTTTTACGATGGTTTTTGTCAGTTATATATCCTAGGCAAACACAAAAATTGTGTTTTTGGAGGAACCCATCTACAAAAGATACCTCAATAAAGGTTCCCAGCTCAAAATATAATTCTGGGAACCAAGTCCAGAGGGGGTATATACCAGTGGTAGAATTTAAAGTCTCCGAGGTGGTTACATTGCATACCTCCCATGTTAGATTTAAGGGAACATGTGGGTTAGGGGCAATACACACAATTGGTAACATGAGAACCATCAGGAGTGTCCAGGGGCTGGATTCTGAGATGTAACATCTCAGTGGAGACGAAGCTTGAGTGGATCTTCTGGATCTGGGTGACTCGTCCAGGCATCTCTGGCCTTCCAGGGGACTGCCTTTACGTGGGCCCAATGGATCCATGATGCTATACCGTCCACCTTTACAGCTGTAGGAGTAGTCATTAACATGATGGATGTAAGGACCCTTCCATCTGGGTTCCAGAATTCTCCGCTGGTATCTCCTGACAAGCACTTTGTCTCCTGGCTGAAACCTGTGGGGCTTTGGGGGAACAACAGTTTCATAAACAGCTCTTAGGTGGGGCCAGGCCTTTATATGGGCAAGCTGTAAGCGCTTTAAAGCATGAATTAGGGGCTGGAGAGATGGCTTAGTGGTTAAGCGCTTGCCTGTGAAGCCTAAGGACCCCGGTTCGAGGCTCGGTTCCCCAGGTCCCACGTTAGCCAGATGCACAAGGGGGCGCAAGCGTCTGGAGTTCGTTTGCAGAGGCTGGAAGCCCTGGCGCGCCTATTCTCTCTCTCCCACTATCTGTCTTTCTGTGTCTGTCTCTCTCAAATAAATAAATAAACAAATAAATAAATAAATAAACAAAAAGTATTTAAAAAGAATGAATTAGGTCTCGATCGTCCATCTGCGTTAGGAGATTGGGAGGAGGTACTCCAAACATTATTTCAAAAGGGGTTAGACACATGTGATATGGGGAATTCCGGACCCTAAAAGGGGTGCAGAGGGGAGGAGAGCCACCCAGTCCGTGCTGGTCTCCAAAGCCAATTTAGTCAAAGTCTCCTTTAAAGTTCTATTCATTCTCTCTTCCTGTCCTGAGCTCTGAGGGTTATAGGCACAGTGTAATTTCCAACTGGCCCCCAGTGCAGTGGCTACTCCATGACTTACCTGTGATATAAAAGCTGGTCCATTATCTGAACCTCAAGAGACTGGGAAACCATACCTGGGCAGTATTTCTTCTAGTATCTTCTTAGCAACAACCTGGGCAGTTTCAGTCTTAGTGGGGAAAGCTTCCATCCATCCAGAGAAAGTATCTACAAACACTAAAAGATACTTGTATCCTGACTTTCCAGTCTTAATTTCAGTAAAGTCCAATGCCCAGTAGGCCCCTGGTCTAGTTCCTCTTAGCCTAGTTCCTGGATTGGAGGGAAGAGCATTAGCATTAGTCATACAGCAAGGCTGGCAATTAGACACAATTTGTTCAATAATTTGGCTAGTGCCCCGTATTTTTAAGTGGGAATTTCTCAGTAACTCCTGCATCCGCTTGATTCCCAAGTGAGTGGAGCGATGGACCTTCTTTAGAATTCTTTGTTCCAGTCTTTGGGGTAAAATTAGGTGGCTATCTTCTGTTTTCCACCAGTCATCTGATTTATTAGTTCCTTTTAGTTGGCTAATCCAAGCAAGATCCTCTGTAGAATATTTAGGGACATCAGGGAGTTGGTGGCCTCCAGGGTCAACCAGGACAAGGGTCACCACCTTAGCGGAGAGGGCTATTTGTTTAGCTGACTGATCAGCTAGGTTGTTGCCCTGGGGAATTAGTCCATCCCCTTTCTGATGTCCTAGGCAGTGGATAATAGCCACCTGAGTGGGGACCCCAAAGAGCTTGGAGCAGATCCAGAATTTCTTGTTTATTTTTAATAGTTTCTCCTTCTGCTGTTAAAAGTCCCCTTTCCCTGTATATTGCTCCATGGACATGAGCCGTAGCAAATGCATACCAGCTGTCTGTGTATATATTGAATTTTTTGTTGGCTCCCAGTTGTAAGGCGTTAGTGAGGGCTATGAGTTCTGCCCTCTGGGCTGAGGTGCCCATTGGAAGGGGGTTCCACCCAAATAACATCTGTCCCCGAAGTGACTGCTGGCCCCGCGTACCTGTGTCCGTCTTTGATGAAGCTGCTGCCATCCGTGAACCAGGTCACCTCAGCATCCTTCATGGGGGTGTCCTTGAGATCTGGCCTCACATTGTATACATGGGCTAGTATCTCCACGCAGTCATAGAGAGGAGCATCCAGGTCTGGATCAGGCAGCAGAGTGGCTGAGTTCAAAGCTGTGGGAGTCTGGAAAGTTATTCTGGCTGGATTTAAGAGCAAAGTCTGATAATGGACCATGGGAGCATTGCTGAGCCAAAGGTCAGGTGGCTGTTTCAGTACCCCTTCAATAGAAAAGGGCTGTGGTGGCTATAATTCTCAAGCATGGGGCCATCCAGCTGCAACAGTATCCAATTTCTTTGACAGGTAGGCTGCAGGTCGCTGCCAGGGTCCCAAACTCTGGGTGAGGACTCCCTTTGCTATCCCATTATGTTCATCTACAAAAAGCAAAAATGGCTTAGTTACATCAGGGAGGCTTAAGGCAGGGGCTTCTAAAAGGCGTATCTTTAAATCCTCAAAAGCCTGTTGGTGATAATCTGTCCATTGGAAAGGTTGAGTTTCCTTGGTGGCTTCATATAGAGGTTTTGCCAGTTCCTCAAATCCAGGGATCCACGGACGGCAGAAGCTTGCTGTACCAAGAAATTCTCGTACCTGTCTGGCTGAGGTTGGCGTTGGGATCCGGATAACAGTTTCTTTTCGTGTGTCTGACAGCCAGCGCTGGCCATCCTGGAGAATATACCCCAGGTAGGTCACCTGCTGCCTATAGACTTGAGCCTTTTTGGCAGAAGCTCGGTATCCCAATTTACCCAGAGTCTGCACGAGATCTCTGGTTCCTGCCAGGCACATATCTTGGTCCACAGCTGCTATTAAAAGATCATCTACATATTGTAGCAAAGTTAGTCCTGGGTTACATACCTGAAAGTCTGATAGGTCCTAATGTAAGGCTTCATCAGAAGTGGTAGGGGAATTTTTGAACCCTTGAGGCAACCGAGTCCAAGTGAGTTGGCCATTGATTCCAATGTCAGGGTCATGCCATTCGAAAGTTAATTACAATTGATTCTGTGGGCTAAGGGTAGGCTGAGAAATGAATCTTTCAAGTCCAAAACAGTATGCCAAGTCAGTTCAGGTGTTAGACTTCCTGATAAGGTATAAGGATTAGGCACTGTAGGGTGAATGTCTATTACTCTTTTGTTAACTTCTCTTAAGTCTTGTACTGGGCGGTAATCACTTGAGTTAGGTGTTTTTACTGGTAGGAGGGGAGTGTTCCAAGCTGACACGTCTAGGGGTTGACTCAGGTCCTTTGCCTCAGCAGGAATTTGAAACTTAGGCCTAGCCGGGGTCACACCTTACTGAAGCCTGTCATGGCGCCAGTCTGGTTCCTGGGTCTTTCAATCAGCCACGGTGCTCATTCTGTGACCTTTGTATTAAGGTGTCCAAGCTCATGTGACATAGACATGGACCAATCTTTCCTTTTTTCCTAGTAGTTGTGTGGCCACTGTTCTCTCTCTGCTAAGGCAGTGTCTTCTGAGCAACATCGTGGCCAGATTCTTAAGGTTCTTGGGTCACTTTGGATCAGCTGGTGTCAGTCTATAACTCAGTCCACAATTGTTTCAGTTCCTTTTCTCACCAGGCCAGGCTCTGAGTTAGCAAGGCACTCCTGCTGTTCTTGGGAGCAAGAAGAGGCTCGTGTGAAGAAATGATATCATTGAAATCCTTTCTGCAAGTCCACAGACATCTGATTGTTCCCTTGACAGCTGTTATTTGGGCTGAAAATGGTAGTCTGGACCTTCCTTGTGACATTGGGCCATATCTTCAAGCTGAGGGCCTGCCGCCCCCTACTATACCCTAACCAACACCCAAGTCACCCTTCAAAACCTGACTCTTGTGCAGTTGACATCAGATCCAGTCCTGCATGTCAGGAACTGGGACGGGAGATGCAGAGCACGTCAAGCATGCATGTTCCTCTCTGAGCCCATCTCGTCTTCAGCGGCTCAGGCTCAGGTCAAACGCTGACCAAGGCCTCGCCTAAGCAAGCCACGACCTTCAAGGCTTCACTCCTGTACCTGCTTCCCCTTCATGAATAGACACTAAGGCTTGTTCAGGAGAAGGGAAGAAAAGAAATGGGGGCTATATAGACGCCACACTGCCAGGTTCCAAGAACCTCTGAAACTGTTCTTCCTAGAGGTTAGGATTTATGCAAGTTTACCCACTTCCAACGTAAATCAGTTTAGTTAGGTTTCTCTCATTTCCAAGCCGGGAAATAGTGGCTTCTACTACATACTGCAGAGATTTATAGTTGTGCTAACAGCATGAAGGCTCCAGGATCAAAAGCAGACTCGGAACAAGAGCTTCCTCTGCTACTGGAAGTCTTACCAGGCTTGATGGGCATTGTTTTTATTTGTTGTCTTTTTTTTTTCTCTTCCTTCCTTCTTTCCTTCCTTCCTTCCTTCTTTTCTCCCTCCCTCCCTCCCTTTCTTTCTTTCTTCTTTCTTGTTTTCAAGGTAGGGTTTCACTGTAGCCCAGGCTGACCTGGAATTCACTCTGTAATTCTCAGAGTGGCCTCTAACTCACAGCGATCTTCCTACCTCTGCCTCCCAAGTGCTGGGATTAAAGGCGTGCATCCCCATGCCCAGCTTGCCGTGTTTTATTTTGATTTCTGTTTCTTAATTCATGTTTGAATGGTGACAGAATAAATACAGAAAGTCCTTAGTATAGTATTTATAGAATTGAGCACAATTTCCCAATGTGATGGTACCTGACTTGCATCACTGTAAAAGGAGTAGACTAGTGAGTGTCCTTAGTGAAACATTTCCTCCTGGAGGTGTGGGGGGGAGGCTACTAAGGCTCAGGAAGCCAGGGAAATGTACAAGGTTCAGGAAGTTCATGAACATTGCAAGCTCCACAAGGTCCCTCCCCAAGGTCATATAGGTAGTAAACAATCCCTGGGTAGGAGAGACTCTCCAGTGACTTGCTTACAAGTGGGGTGGGGCTCTAGGTTCCCAGTTCTCACATAAGATGCCAAGTACAATCATGGGCATGTGTAATTCTACCCCTGGGGAAGCAGAGACAGGGTATCCCCTAGGACTCGCTGGCTACATGGACTAGCCGAATTGCTGAGCTCATGTGGAGAGCTATTAAGTGCCCTGACATTGACCTCTGGCTTCCATATGCACACACGTGTACATACACCTGCACACAGATGGACGCCACCACAGGTGAGAACACACACATATGGAAATAGAATGATGGGGGCTGGAGAGATGGCTTAGCGGTTAAGGCATTGGCCTGCGAAACCAAGGGGCCTCCATTCAACTCCCTAGGACCCAAGTAAGCCAGATGCACCAGGTGGCTCTTGCGTCTGGTGTTGGTCTGCAGTGGCTGGAGGCCCAGGCATGCACATTCGCTCCCCCTCTTCCCCCCACCTCTTTCCCTCTCTTGTTCCCTCAAATAAATAAGTAAATAAAATTAAAAAAATAAAATTATGAGCCAAGGCATGGTGGCACATGCCTTTAATCCCAGCACTAGGGAGGCAGAGGTAGGAGGATCACTATGAGTTTGAGGCCACCCTGAGACTACATAGTGAGTTCCAGGTCAGCCTGGGCTAGAGAGAGACCATACCTCAAAAAAAAAAAAAAAAAAAAAAAGGAAGAGTATGTGATTGAAAGGCCCAAGAATTCAGAAGCCCAGAAATACTATCACGCTCCAAAGGGAGCTTAAGCGGGCCCCTGCATACCTCAAACTCCAGGCTTTACTCTCTGTTGAAAGCAAGTAAAGAATCCCTCTTCTCATTATATCAGAGCCCGCTCCTAATATAAAACTACGTAAAAAGGGCATGAGATAGCCCTCAAGGATGGGAAATGAGTAATAAAGTAAACCACTTATTTGGTTTCTGTAAATAGCCTGCACCATAAGCCTTAATAGCCCACACTGTAAGCCTTAGTAGCTCGCACCATAAGCCGTAGCAGCCTGCCTCAGACCACCAAGGTCATAGGAGACTGGTACCACACTCTGCTACCCCCACCTAAGGACCTGCGCAAATGCTGACCTCTAAGGTCATAGGAGAATGATTGGTCCACGAGGGGCTTGAACAAATTAAACTAATTGGCTTAGAAACTATGGGGTGGCACAAACTGACTGGCTCGCACCCTGTGGGCTCCTGATATTAAAAAATGATTGGTCTAATGCACAGGCTTTGTTAGAAACCCTATAAAACCTGTCCCGTCCTGCATTCGGGGCTCTGCAGTCCTCTACCCCTGTGCGGTGTATGACTGTGGGCCCCAGAGCGCTTGGAATAAAATCCTCTTGCAGTTTGCATCAAGACCGCTTCTCGTGAGTGATTTGGGGTGTCGCCATATCCGGGCAGAGCGTGGGGTCCCCCTCCTGGGGTTCCTTCATGATATGTTCATATATTCTCTGTATACTATCTGAAATTCCTTATATAAAATGTTAAATAATGAAACCGTATATAAACCTTGAGCTTCACAACTATCATTCCCTTGATTGATAAGTACTCTCCTCCTGCTGATGTGCTTTCCCTCCCCTGCCCGCCAACTCTGCGCCCTTCCTTCTTTCATTACCACACTGTCAGCAGCCTCACCTTCCAGTCCCTTTACTCCAAATGCCATCGGAACAAGGACGAATCTGTATTTTACACCTCTGTGATCATGCTCCATAGCCCATGATGCACCAGAACTTTTTCATGCCATATTGGCTTGTTCCTAATTTTCTTTGCAGTATAATTAAATTTTATTCCCATTTTTCCCTAATGTGCCATATCACAGTTTACTCAATAAGTCATTATTTATTATTATTATTATTATTTTTTTTTTCAAGGTAGGGTCTCTCTTTAGCCCAGGCTGACCTGGAATTTACAGTGTAGTCTCAGGGTGGACTCAAAACTCACAGCAGTCCTCCGACATCTGCCTCCCGAGTGCTGGGATTAAAGGCGTGCACCACCATGTCTGGCTCAAGAAGTCATTCATTCTTGGGCTGGAGAGATTGCTTAGTAGTTGAGGTGCTTTCCTGCAAAATAAGGACCCAGGTTTGATTCCCCAGTACCCACATAAAGCCGGATGCACAAGGTGGTACATGAGTCTGGAATTTGTTTGCAGTGGCTAGAGGGCCTGGTGTGTCCTTTCTCTCTTTCTCTCTCTCTCAACTAACTAACTAACCAACTAACTAACTCAATAAATAAATATTTTTAAGAAGTCATTCTTCAGAAAAAAACCTGCTCAAGAAGATGATGAACTAGTTGACATAAGTAAAAGCTAGTACTAGAGGAACAAGAGTGAAATGGTTATTTGATGATAATGTTACACATTTTTCCAAATAAAATCAATTGTAAACTCTCCTGCTAATTAAAACCTAAAGGTAAACAAACTTAAGTCAGTTAGGTTTATTTGGTTGGTTCTCGTTGTTTATTATGGGCCCAGAGAAAATGCTTAGTGGTACGGGAGAGGCGGCTCTTGCTTTGAAAGCCCAGTGGCCTGGTTTTGATTCCCCAGTAGCCAGATGCACAAGGGTCGCATTCATCTGGAGTTCATTCGCAGCCACAGGAGGCCCTGAATCACCCACCTTACTTTCTCTCTCAAATAGATAAAGAAAAATATTTAAGAAAAAAAAAAAAACAAGAAATGCTTTGTGGATGACCCCCTGACATATTGCCTTTCCCTAATCACTTCTGTCTCTTTTATTTTTTGTCACTGTAAAGGTTATTTTTCCCTTCCATACTGGGTACATAGGTTAAATTATATGCCTCCGGGCTGGAGAGATGGGTTAGCGGTTAAGCGCTTGCCTGTGAAGCCTAAGGACCCCGGTTCGAGGCTCGGTCCCCCAGGTCCCACGTTAGCCAGATGCACAAGGGGGCGCACGCATCTGGAGTTCTTTTGCAGAGGCTGGAAGCCCTGGCGCGCCCATTCTCTCTCTCTCCCTCTATCTGTCTTTCTCTCTGTGTCTGTCGCTCTCAAATAAATAAATAAATATTTAAAAAAAAATTATATGCCTCCATGAAAATTATACTAACTTCAAATAGGTTGATGCCATTTACTTATTTTACTTGGTTAGCTCTTTTGTTACTAAGAAAAGCACACACTACATAGAATATATCGGTAATTTCAGAAGGAAATCAAATAGTTTACTTCATAGTTAATTTAGTGTTCCAAAATTTGTGAATTCACTGCACAAATGCCACAGTCTAGAAATCAGGAGAGAGAGAGGGGGCAGCTAAGCTCTAAAGCCTCTCAGCACCATAACAAAACAAGGCAAATGTGACTGGGGAAAGAGCATTTCGTGGGATCATCCACAAAACATTTTTCTGTTTTTTTTTAAATATTTTATCTATCTATTTGAGAGAAGAGAGAGGTAGAGGCACTACAGACCAGGAAGAGAGACCCACAGGAAGGAAGGAGGAGGAGGAGGCCTGGAGAGGAAGAGGAGCAGACCAGAGGACAGAGAACTGGACATAGGAAAGGGAAGGATCCAGAGAGACATGCTCCAGTGTTTCACGGTCCAACGTTTTGGAAGGAAAAATAACCATTCTTTTAGGGTCTGGGGAGACAGCTCGGGGGTTGAATGTACTTGGCAGTCCTGAGGCCAAGTAGCACACACATTTGTAATTGATATATAAATTTATATGTCGCAGTGGGAAGTGGGATCAGGAGAGTCCCGAGGCTTGAGGGGCGGTGGTCTGGCACTCATAGGGGAAAATCAACAAGAGACTCTGTCTCAACCAAGAAGGAAGGTGAGCACCGAGACCCTGAACTTGTCCTCTGACCAGCAACTGTCCCCATGCATGTACACAGAGCGCGTGCACACACGCACACACACACGCACACGTGCACACCCTCTTCTGTGTCCTACTTGTCTCATTAAATGTTTCCCATTGTCTCTACTCCCCCTGGTTTTATCATCATCATTATCATTATTCTTATTATACCACTCGCCACCTGGAAGGGCATTACCAAGGAAACATGAATGGGCTTTCAGTCTCACTCCATAGAAACAGCCTTGGGTTCTCACAGCGAGTAACTAGACACAAGACACCCGAGGTCTACCTGTCCACTCTCCCCTGCTCACCATGACCTCCTTGCAGGCCAGCCTTCCTCATTCTCTCTGCACCCCAAACAGAGAAACAAGCAAAGGAGACGCGTAAACGGAGTGTTGGGAAGGGAGTCGTAAAGTACACAGGCCCTGGGTCAACTCTTATTGTCATGGAGTCCAGCCTCCACGGTAATGCCTCCATCCCATTTCCCAAGTTGATGTTAAGCATTTCTGGACCATCTACGCCCTGCCTCCACCTTGCATTTATGGCAGTGAGTTGCAGTCAGGTCCGCATTGCTGGTAGAAATCACCCAACCAAGAGCAGCTTCTGGGAAAAAGTGGTTTATTTTGGCTTATAGGCTCGAGGAGAAGCTCCACGATGGCAGGGGAAAATGATGGCATGGGCAGAGGGTGGACATCACCCCCTGGCCAACATAAGGTGGACCATAGCAACAGGAGAGTGTGCCAAACACTGGCATGGGGAAACCGGCTATAACACCCATAAGCCCGCCCCCAACAACACACTGCCGGCATCATGCGTTAATTGGCAAATCTCCATCAGCTGGGAACATAGCATTCAGAATACCTAAGTTTATGGGGGACACTTGAATCAAACCCCCACACGGTGCATCTTCTCTGTCTTTGGTAGCAGCCTAAATTTACCTGAGGGATTAGAACTCACTTGAAGGATGTGGAGGGGAGATACAAGTTCGTGGGTAGAAAGTGGAGGTGGAGAGGAACCACCTTGCTCTGCCTTCTCTCTGCTGGTGTGTGTGTGCGTGTGCGTGTGTGTGTGTGTGTGTGTGTGTGTGTGTGGAGACCAGAGGATGACATCAGATGTCCTTCACCTTTGCTGTCCATCTTATTTTTTTGAGACATTGTCTCTCATTGGACACAGGACTCCACACGGCCTAGATATCCTCCAGCCATCCCCGTTCTGGGATCAGATGTGAACCGCCACGCCTGCCATTTGACGTGCGTCCTGTGAATCCAAACTCCGTCCCTCATGCCCGGCGAACCATCTCCACAGCTATATTTCTAATTGCTCTTTTTGAAAATAAAAGGCATGGGCTGGAGAGATGGCCTTATTGGTAAAGGCGTTTTGCCTGTGAAGCCTAAGGACCCATGTTTGACTCTCCAGGTCCCACGTAAGTGAGACGCACAAAGTGATGCAAGCGTGTGAGGTCGCACGTGTGCACAAGGGGGCGCACACATCTGGAGTTCTACTGCAGTGGCTGGAGGCCCTGGCGCACCATTTTTTTTCTCTCTCTCTTGCGCTTGCTCTCGTGCATAAAAAAAATGCCAGATTAGGGCTGGAGAGATGGCTTAGCGGTTAAGCGCTTGCCTGTGACGCCTAAGGACCCCGGTTCGAGGCTCGGTTCCCCAGGTCCCACGTTAGCCAGATGCACAAGGGGGCGCACGCGTCTGGAGTTCGTTTGCAGAGGCTGGAAGCCCTGGCGCGCCCATTCTCTCTCTCTCCCTCTATCTGTCTTTCTCTCTGTGTCTGTCACTCTCAAATAAATAAATAAATAAAATAAAAAAAAATGCCAGTTTGTTGGGCTTGCCTCAAAAAATAGACTAAAATAAAATAAATAAAAGGTATATTGGTGTGTGTGTGTGTGTGTGTGTGTGTGTGTTTGTGGGTGCATCAGGATCTCATCATTGCAAATGAACATCAGACACATCACTCTTTGCATTTTGCTTTTGTGGAGGTTTGATTCAGGTGTCCCCCATTAAACTTAGGTATTCTGCATGCTAGTCTCCCTAGCTGATGGCAAGTGGACATTAACGCCTCCTGGGGGCAGTGTCTTGTTGGGGGCGCTTATGGGTGTTACAGCCATAGTCCTCTGGCTAGCGTTTGGCACACTCTCCTGTTGCTATTGTCCACCTTATGTTGGACAGGGGGTGATGTCCACCCTCTGCCCATGCCATGTTTTCCCATGCCATCATGGAGCTTCCCTTCAAGTCTATAAGCCAAAATAAACCTTTTTTTCTCAAAAGCTGCTCTTGGTCGGGTGATTTCTACCAGCTACGCAAACCTGACTGCAACACGTGGGTATTTGGATTCAAACCCAGCAGTGCAGGCTTTCCAAGCAGGTTCCTTTAACCACTGCGCGAGCTCCCTAGGCCCTATTTCTAATTTTATTTACTTATGTATTTGCATAAAGAGAGAGTGAGAAGATAGGGAAAGAGAGAGAGAGAGAGAGAGAATGGGTTCATCAGCTGCTGCAAACAAACACCAGGTGCATGCACCACACTGTGCATCTGGCTTTATGTGGGTACTGGGGACCAGGACTTGGGTCATCAGGCTTTGCAGACAAGCGCCTTAGTCACTGAGCAATCTCTCCAGTTCCTGTTTCTAATGCTTTATTGCCTTTTGTGACAAGTGTGTGTGTGTGTGTGGGTGTGTGTGTGATGTGAGAGAGAGAGAGAGAGAGAGAGAGAGAGAGAGAGAGGGAGAGCCTGGAGAATGCTTCCATTGTTTTTCTGTAGCATTATTGTTAATATTTCTTGAACCTTCTGTCCTGGTACTGAGGTCCCCTATCCCGGGAATACGCACTACTTTCTCCCTCCAGCCTGGAGCATAGAAATCTTGAAAACCTGGCCCACAGTTTCATTTGGTCATCCGACAAACTGTCCTGAATGCCAGTTTACAGCATGACAATGCGCACATGTCTCTGGCAAAATATCCTTTCTGTATCTGATGGCCACGAATTAAGATTTAATTAATTTTCTGTTAAAATAAACTGTAGGGAGCTGAGGCAGAATCTCGCGTGTGTGACGACTTTCCTGTGTGGTGTAAACATTAAATTAAATTCATATGCTAATGGTGACAATAACGGTCCTGTGTATGATTTTCTATTACAAGCATCAGCCCAAATGAGGATCCCAGTTGTCGCTAGGAACATCAGAGGATCAAAGAAGTAAATCTTCGATTATAGTGACTATGTGTGAATTATGATGATTTTCCTCAATAAAGAAAACATGCTGAGCTTTACAACTTTCCTCTGAGAATCAATCAATTAATTAACACATATTAAACACCCGCAGGGGGCCCTGGAGCTGAGCAAGCAAACTATTTTATCGACCTGACAGAGGACAGTTGGCGGAATGCCACACAGCAACCAGGGAGGCCATGGACAATCTGGCCAGGGCTGGCTTTCGAAGTGGGTCCCATCTTCACCATGCTTTGCTCGTCCACCAAACAGTTTGGACACGATGGTGGGTCTGCAGTCTGCTCTCTTTCTAGCTATGTGTCCCCAGTCAAGACCCTCCACCGTGAGTTTCTGATTGCCTATTTGCTAGGTAGTAAAACCCTCACCCTATGGGACAATGAGCTTTGAAGTCAGTGAGGAAAACACACGTGGAAATTACTTTTCAAAGTATTCGACACTCACTGGGCCTGATGGTAATCCTAGCTACTTGGCAGGCTGAGGCAGGAGGATTGCTTGGGATACAGAGTGGGTTCAAGGCTATCCTGAGTAAGTCAGGGAAACTGTCTCCATGATTTAAAAAAAATCACTCTAGTAGTATAAAATATTATTTTTTCTGTTTGAAGTCCTTCTCAACATTCCTAAAGATGTTTGCCTCTAATTCCTTTCCTCTCTTTTCTTCTAAATTTACTCTCCAATGAATTCCCTCCTGCCATATTGCAAAACTGTCAGTAGTTCCTAGTTGTCACCTCAATCGGCAGCAGGTCACATCAGGGGTTTATTTTCCTCACAACACATGCTATGGGACCTTCTGAAAAGGGCACTTGCTTTTTTCCTGGAATCACTGGCCACATTTTCTCTAGGTGATTTTTTCTGTCTCTCTTCTGCATTTTTTTTTTTTGAAGGCTCTTAGCCAATTTGATAATTTTTAGAACTTTTCTCTTCTGAATTTTTATCCTTAGTATCCAAGGCCTTGGGTTCTCAGATCTTTCCTCTTTTCACGGTGGCATCCGTTTTCTTTTCATTGTATATTTATCTGCTGTCTTATTGTAAATATTCTTTCCTGTTTTGTTATTCTCACACCATTCCAGAGCGCCCCTGCAAATTAGATTTATACTATATGCATGTATCATTCTCCCAAGATAGTTTACACACTTTGAGCAAAACGACGTCCCATACCTAACTGCTCACTTTCCCCTCTACATCTCCTCCACCACCACCTTCCTTTCCTTGGTTAATAACAATTCCATTTGTACTGGCCAACATTCAAGTCAATCTTGAAATGTCCCTTTGTTTTTTTCTTCTTTATTTATTAGAGAGAAAGAGAGATAAATAGGGAGGGAGGGAGACAGACAGAGAGAGAATGGGAGCACCAGGGCCTCCAGCCACTGCAAACGAACTCTAGATCCATGCACATGTGCACCTGGCTTATGTGGGTCCTGGGGAATCAAACCTGGGTCCTTTGGCTTTGCAGGCAAGAGCCTTAACCACTAAGCAATCTCTCCAGCCTTGAAATACCCTTTTCTTTTGTAGCCCAGAACAAATTCCTCTGCCCAGAACCCACAGCAAATCCAGTAGGTACAACCTTTCAAATCTACTTGCCGATGGCCACTTCTCATACTGTGACCGGTATAAACTACCGCCATCCGCAGAAGACCATGACACGAGTCTCATAACCGTTCTCTGCCTTTCTGTGCCTATTTCTCCTCCAGCAAGCATGGTCCTCCTGAGCACGCCTGTTGTCCAGCACGCCTCTGTTAGAACCCTGCAATGCTCTCTACTGAACTGGGTAAATCAAGACCTTCCAAAAGAAAAAAACAAACATGTCTAATGAGATTTCTCTCTCCCTCTTTCTCTCTCTCTCTCTCTCTCTCTCTCTCTCTCTCTCACATACATATACACACCACACCTTCACCTCTATCTCTAATCTTATCTATTATTAATTTCTTCCTTGCTCTGCCCCAGGTATCAAGGCCTCTGTGATCCTGCCTAGAAATTCTGGCTCCCTTCCCTCCACTCAGGCCCTTCCTTTCTGCCCTCTGCCTTGAGAAGAGATTTCACCAAGATAGCCACGACTTGTTCTTTCAGCTGTTCCAGATTTTGCTTTCTCAGCAAGGTATTTCCTGACCACTTTGTAAATTGAAAACTACCTTGGTTCTAATTCCCTAATGTCTCTCCAGGATATGTGTCTAAGATTTTATATATATATATATATATCATATATATATGATACTAGTCTACTAGTATATATAATACTATTGTATGTATATATATATTTATATATATAAAATAGTAAATATATACACCCACACAGAGAAAGCTCTCCCAAAACACACACACTTATATATCCATATATCCATATACATCAACATATTAAGTCATATTAACACATTGGTCAATTATTTCTCTATTGCTTTTAAGTACAATGTTTGTTTCTTGAAGAAATATGTTTGTAGGTTTTGATCCCAACAAATTCTTTGTCCTAAGGATCTCTTTCATAAGTTAGGAAGGAAATGGATACATTTTAAATGAATTAAGACTATTTTTATTACTGGACCTGTATATAAAATTAGCACTAATAAATTTCAATTCTAGGAAAAACACATTTTCACAAGAGGAAGTCACTGGATCTACAGTGCACACTGGTTGGAAGATTGGCTTTGATCATTTACACCTAGCTTCATTTTTTAAACTTTTTTTGGTTTGTTTATTTTGTTTTTGTTTCTGTTTTACCCACTTGTTTCATTTCATGATGAAGTAACAGGTGATCACTTCATGTCACTTCATACTTCCGGGACAATTTAGGATGATTGAAGATTTTTTTTTTTTTTTGAGGTAGAGTCTCACTCTAGCCTAGGCTGACCTGAAATTCACTCTGTATTCTCAGGGTGCCTACCTCTGCCTCCCGAGTGCTGGGATTAGAGGCGTGCGCCACCACGCCCCACATGTTTTCTTTTTAACAAATGGCAATAGAGATTTTTGAGTTGTTACTCATACTGTGGAACCTGATCATTCAAAATCAACTTTTCTGTCATTTCAAAGTTCAAAGGTCAGAAGATGAAGACAGGACAGATATCCAACAAATGAATTACTTCACTGGTCTTTTTGCATGTCTGTGTCTGTGTGTGTGTGTGTGTGTGTGTGTGTGTGTGTGTGTGTAGTGTGAATACATATGTGCATGCATGCTTGTATGTGTGTGGATGCATATGTGCATATGTTTATGAAAGTCAGTGGAAAAATTTAGGTGTATTTTAAAAATCGCTCTCCATGTCACATTTTATTTTTATTTTATTTATTTATTCATTTCTCTATTTAAGTAGGGTCTCAGTCTAGCTCAGGCTGACCTGGAATTCACTATGGAGCCTCAGGGTGGCCTCGAACTCACAGACGATCCTCCTACCTCTGCCTCCCGAGTGCTGGCATCAAAGGCGTGTGCCACCACACCAGGCTTCTAGCCTCGTTTTGGAAGCTGTAGATCAGTTATTCATCAGCTGGCATGTCCTGTGGGATAAGTGGGAGACTAGGTGAAGGGAAATTCCAACACAGTCAGTCACTCCTTTCCCAGACCCTTTCATGAGGAAGATTAAGGAAAAGAGCAGAACTTGGAGAGAGTCCTTTGCTTTGTAACACATGTGTGAGGAGATGACAGGATGCTTTCAGAGTCAAGCGAATCATTCCCCAATTCTCTGAAATCTTCTCTCCCATGGAGGGCAAGGCCCAGGACACAGGTGCAGTAGTAGAAGATTCTTGCCTTGTGGAGTGGAAGAGATTGTCTTCTTATAATTGCTTTCTTATAATTTCTTATAATTGCTATGCTTAAGTGAAGCAAAACGCAAAGGCTGTATCTCAAAAAATCCTTTCTGATCCGGCCGTGGTGGCGCACGCCTTTGATCCCAGCACTCGGGAGGCAGAGGTAGGAAGATCACTGTGAGTTCGAGGCCACCCTGAGACTACACAGTGAATTCCAGGTCAGCCTGGGCCAGATCGAGACCCTACCTGGAAAATCAAAAAATAAAAATAAAAATAAAAAAATAAAATAAAACCCCTCCCTTGTGTCGGCTTTTTTTTTTCCATGAGAGTTATTTGGCTCTTTGGAACTGCATGAGTGGTTTTGTTTTTATCTTTTCCTTTTCTTTTTTTTTCTACTTTGATTTAAACTTCCTTTCAAAGTAGCAAAATGCCAGACAATTTCGTCCAAGATTTCAGCAACTCTGAGTAATAGATTCCAGATGCCACCATTCCTTGTATTCAGCAGAGGGATGAAGGCTATAGAAATGAATCAAACCAAATGGCTAAGAATTATCTTTTGCAAAAAAAAAAAAAAATGTGCTGGAGAGATGGCTTAGTGGTTAAGCAACTTGCCTGCAAAGCCTAAGGACTCATGTTCAACTCTCCAGATACCACGTAAGCCAGACCCACAAAGGTGA
Source organism: Jaculus jaculus (assembly GCF_020740685.1). Classification (NCBI taxonomy): domain Eukaryota; kingdom Metazoa; phylum Chordata; class Mammalia; order Rodentia; family Dipodidae; genus Jaculus; species Jaculus jaculus. Next base: position 9,331,616 of record NC_059123.1, read on the forward strand.
GACAAGCGCAAGGTCACACGTGCCCACTAGGTGGCTGAGGCCCTGACCTCCCAATTCTTTCTCTCTCTCTAAAATCATTTTCTCTCTAAAATGAAAAACAAAAATACCTGAATGAAAAAAAAAAAAGCAGCCTGGCATGGTGAAATTTGCCTATAATTCTAGCACTTAAGAGGTAGAGGCAGAAGCATTATGCATTCAAAGTCATTTCTAGCTACTTGGCAAGCTTCAGATCAGCCTGCACCACATCAATGCTCATCTCAAAACAACAACAGAAATAATGATAATATACAAATGAAGAATACACAAAGAGTAAAGAATAAAAGTGAGAAATAATCAAAAGGAATATCCAGTAACTACGGGATGCTGGTCAGATTGACCTATGTAAAACTGACTACCTAGAATGAGAAGAGAGTACATGGATAGAAAATTGTCAAATATACACCAAAAATGGTGGGAGATGTCAAAAACTCAGAAAATGCCAAGCATAATAATAATCTTAAAAGGCACTTATCTCTTCTAAAGACAGGTAGAGAACAAATGAAAGGCTGTATATAACAATAAAGATAGAAATCATAGAAGAGTTCTCATCAGAAGCATAGTATAGTACACTGCACTATTGTATACAATACCTACTACCCTGTGTACTAGAATAAAAAAGAGAGCTATATTTGAACTTTAGTTAGACAAAAAGAATATATATATATATATATATATATATATGTACACACACACACAGATACATACATACATACATAATACATATGTATCCAGGGAAAATATAGAAAAAAAGAAAATATGTTTCACAAGAACAAAACTTTTATTGACAGCAGAATAGCATATTCAAGAATGAAAAAATTACAAATGGTAATAGCTAATCAGGCCTAATAAGTGCAAGACAATTCAAAGCTCAAAGCTTAGAGCTACATAAAAAATAAAGGGCTGGAGAGATGGCTGAGCAGTTAAGCGCTTGCCTGTGAAGCTAAGGACCCCAGTTCGAGGCTCGATTCCCCAGGACCCACGTTAGCCAGATGCACAAGAGGGCACATGCATCTGGAGTTTGTTTGCAGTGGCTGGAAGCCCTGGCGCACCCATTCTCTCTCTTTCCCTCTGCCTCTTTCTCTCTGTGTCATTCTCAAATAAATAAATTAATTAAATTTAAAAAAAAGTATGTATGAAAGGAGAAACATCAAAATAAATGTAAACAAAATAGATGACTTTATCTCATTTTTAATATAATGTCTAAAATAAAAAAATAAATATATTGTGGAGTTTAAAACATATAAAATTTAATATTTTATCCAAATGTTCTACTTAGATCACTGAATAGACAATAATAATCATTCCAAGGATTAGAGAAAGACTTTTGAAGTATAATATCATAAGATTCTGCTATAAAATAGGTGGTGTAGTATTTAACAGTAACTGTGGCAAGTTAATAATTCCTACTGTACTTATGAAGACATATAACTAGGAAGCCAGTAGTCAAGATAAAATGAAATAATTTTATTCATTCATTTATTTCCAGTTTTCTTTGAGGTAGGGTCTCACTCTAGCCCCGGCTGACCTGGAATTTACTATGGAGTCTCAGGGTGGCCTCAAACTCATTGCAATCCTCCTACCTCTGCCTCCCGAGTGCTGGGATTAAAGGCATGCACCACCATGCCTGGCCTGAAATTATTTTAAGATGGTTAATCCAAAGAAATCTAAATAAGAAAACATGTATAAATGGTTCAAATAGAACAAAACTCATGAAATAACAAGTATAACACAATATACTACACTAAAATACAATACAATAAAATATAATAATATTGATATTTTCAAATATAAATAATGTGAACACTGACTAAATGGATTGATTGACTGATTTTAAGCATTTCAACCATTGATTCTTTATAAAAAGTGCAATTTAGGGGCTGGGGAGATGGAACAGCAATTAAAGGCACTTGCCTGCAAAGCCTGCTATGTTGGGTTCAATTCCCCAGGACCCACATAAAGCCAGATGCACAAAGTGGATATGTTTCTGTACTTAGTTTACTGCTGCAAGAGGCCCTGGGATACCCATTCTCTTTCTCTCTCTCTCTCTTTCTGTCTCTCCTTGCAAATAAATAAATTAAGACACCAGAGAGATGCCCTTACTGCTCTCTGGAGAAGAGTGGGCTTGCATGCTAAAGAAAATCTCTCAAATAACTTTTCATATCCCCTTTAACCCAAGCTGCTCTCACTCTTGGTTGGATTATCTGTTGTTTTTTGTTTATTTGTTTTTCCAAAATGGCAGAGAAAATGGAGGTGAGCCAAGATCTACTGATAAGACAAAAAGATAACTGACTGATCCAGGCGTGGTGGTGCATGCTTTTAACCCCAGCACTCAAGAGACAGAGGTAAGGGGAATCGCCTAGAGTTTGAGGCCACCCTGAGACTTCATAGTAAATTCCCCTGTCAACATGAGCTAGAGTGAGATCCTACCTCAGAAACACCTCCCTCCCCCAAAAAAGTTAACTGACTGCCTACCATGAGACTTGCCACCTCTATCACATCCACCAGGACCCAAGAGGAACTGTGGAAGAAGAGATGACATGAATGCTGCTCTTACTGTTAGCATGACAACCACCTGCAAGGTGATGGTGACAGACACAGTGAAGAATCAAAATTTATCAAAGCAGCGATCAGAGGCTACAGAGATCGCAACACTAATTCAGACTGCCACCGGGTCTGCTATTGTGGAAGAGGAAGCGGAAAGATTGCAAGAGCCACAGAGTGGGTAGGCATACCCTGAGACGTGGTTCCCCCCACCCACTAGCTCCTCCACAGTGACAGACTGAGTCTTTCATGTTCCATAGTGAATACTATCCCACCAGTGAGGAGGGCCCCCAGCACAATGGGTGCCAGGGTGAGAGGATAAAACCTGTTATTTTTTATATAAAATAATTTTTAAAAATATTTTATTTATGTATTGGGAAGAGAGAAAGAGGGAGAGACAGACAGATAGAGAGAAAGAGAGAGAGAGAGAACCAGGACCTCTCACCACAGCAAACAAATTCCAGATGCATGTGTCACCTTGTGCATCATTCTTACGTGGGTCCTGTGGAATCAAACCTGGGTCCTTAGGTTTCACAGGAAGGAGCCTTAACCACTAAGCCATCCCTCCAGCCCCACAAAATAAAACTTAAAAGAACAATTTAGAATGGATATGCGGCTCTGTTGATAAAGTGCTTGCAGCACAAAGGGGCGGAGTAGAGTTTGGATTCCAGCACCCATGTACAAGCCAGATGCAGCGTCAAGTGTGCGTAATCACGGCACACGTACAGAGAGAGGGGAGGTGGAGACAGGAGTTTCAGATGCTGCAGGGCCAGCTAGCCTTGTGAACCCAAATTTCTACAAGGGGAGTCCACCTGCCTCAGACACAGGGGAAGGCAAAGACTGACATGTGACATTGTCCTCCAGTCTCCATATGTGAGCTACCACACACACACACACACACACACACACACACACACACACACACATTTTATGTAAATAAAAAGAAAATCTAACTTAATTATAGGGAATTGTAGAGATTTCAGGTTAAAGGCTGGAAGAGGCTATTGAATGAAAACATTAATCAAATAAAGCTAGCATTGCTTATTTCAAAATAATGAATAGTTCCTGAGGGAAAAGATCAATCAGATCTAACGTATTCTATTTGTATTTGCATCAAGGCTTGCATAGGAATGAAAATTAATAGACCTGCAGAGATAAATATAAAAATGGAAGAGTTCTGTACTGCTTTTTTAGCAAGTGATAGAATAAAATGACAGGAAATCAGTAATGATATAGAATACCTGGATTCCATCAACAACATGGTCTAGTTAATATTTATAGAACACTATGCAACATAAGCAGAATTATTATTGTTTTTTTCATATACACAGGAAAACCTTGCCAAGATAGAGCACATTCTGAGCCATAAGGAAATATCTGTGCACTTGCCCTCCAGGATTGAAGCTCTTGGTTTGATTTCTAGCACCAGTACAGAGAAAAAAATGAAAGAAAGAAAGAAAGAAAGACAGAAAGAAAGAAAGAAAGAAAGAAAGAAAGAAAGAAAGAAAGAAAGAAAGAAAGAAGGAAGGAAGGAAGGAAGGAAGGAAGGAAGGAAGGAAGGAAGGAAGGAAGGAAGGGAGGAAGGGGGGAAAGAACTGTCACCAAAACTCAAAGAATTAAACCTAGACAACTTTGTGTGGCAGTTTGAAGGTGAAATGTGCCCCATAACCTCATGTATTTGTGATTTGTGATTTAACCTAATACTTAATCCTCAAGTGGTGCAGCCTTTGGGAGACAAAGTGTTGCTGGGAGAATGCCAGGCAGTGCTATCATCCAGCCCCATGAGCCAGTGCTAGTGAACTCACTTTCTTTTTTTGTGGAGATCCAGCTAATTGGAAAAAGGCTAATCTCTGCACAGGCTAAGCCTGGGGATGTGGAAGACTACTGCCTTGGGTGGAGCTTCTTAAAAACAGGAACTCATAAGCTTCTCTAAAGCTTTCCTGATAAAATAATCCTAAACAAACAATTTGTGATCTGATCTGCTGCAAACTTGGGCCTGTCTTATGTTCTGACTCCCCATTCCTTTGACTGCCTGAATCTAAATAAAAGCTGCCAGAAAGGTCAGTTTGGGGAGCACTAGATTGCATTTCCCCCCTGAACCCCCAATTAAATCTCGTTTTTGCATGTTGTGTGTCCATTTTGCATTTAGCCAAACACTGCTGGAAGTGTATACATCCTTCCTCCCTACTGAGGAAAAGATGTCACACCAGCCTTCTGCTCCTGCCATACTATAATGAAGCCTCCCGTTGAAACTGGAAGCTAAAAATAAGTCATTTCCTGCCATAAGATGCTTCTAGTCAGGTATTTTTTTTGTCCCAGCAACAAGTAGATAACTGCTACAATTTGTTATCTGGGCAAGTGAAAGCAAAATAAAAGTCATGAACAGAAAGATATATGAAAATTTTCAGCTACTTGAAACTGACTATTCAAAGTCAAAGAGCAATTACAATGGAAACTTTAAAATATTTTCCAGTGATGGAAAACAGAAATAATACATGAGACCCATGGAGCACAGCTTAGAGAGAAATAGTCTCAGTATTAAAAGGCTAGTGTTTAAAAAGTAAGAACTTTGCAAATAGTTGCTTAAGCTGTTGAGAAATAAGAGTTTCCTCTTCTTCAAACCCAAATTCAGCCCAAACCAAGCAGACAGAAGAAAATATTTAAAAAACCATCAGAGATGAATAAAATTTTTAAACAAAAACAATAGAACTAAAGTGGTTATTTATTATAATAACATGGAAAAGTTCCTAAGAAAAAGCCCCAGAGCTGAAGGCCTCACAGCTGAGTTCTACCAAATAAACAACAAATGCAAATCTTGCTCAAAGGTTATCAAAAATTTGATATTTTTAAATCTTTTAAAATATTTTTATTTATTTGTTTGAGAGAAAGAGAGAGAGAGAGATTGAGAGAGAGAAAAGGCGTGCCAGGTCCTCCAGTCACTGCAAAATGAACTCCAGACACATGCGTCACCTTGTGCATCTGGCTGAATGTGGGTTCTGGGGAATCAAGTCTGGGTCTTTTGGCTTTGCAGGCGAGTGCCTTAACCACTAAGCCATCTCTCCAGCCACCCAAACCTGAGTTTTCTTAAAAGGAAAAATCAAGCAGCTCTTTGGTGTGGAGTCAGCTGTCGACACTTGTATGCAGCCCGACTGTTGCAGACATGTTAGAACATGGTCGTTTCTCCTCTTGCTGTGTGAAGATGAACACAGAGGCCCTCATGCACAGGGCCCCGTCTAGGCCAGGTTTTACTCGACACTGTGCATGAATGAAAGCCAACTGCTTCATTTGATGCCAAACAGGGAAAAGAGAGAAATTCTGCTCTGAAACATGAAGCTAGAAGTAAAACCCTGAACTTCTGCAAAGTCACTATGTCTGTAGTTAGCTTGATTTCATTTTGAGAAGACTCTCAGGAGAAAGAATGCACCATTTAAAAAAAAAAAAATTGAGCTTATCAAACTGCTTTTTAAATTTTGGTTATGAAATTGTGCTTTAGTCAGCTATGTGCTTCAATATTTTGCCTCAACTGTTGTTTCTTCTTTACACTTTGATGCGTTTTGGATTTCCCCGGTAGTCACCACCCTCTGAAAAGATCTAACAAAAAGTGAGAGCAAGAACATGGATATTTAGAGTGCAGTTTTGTGGGCATAATAAATTCTTTTAGCTGAACAGCAGTGACCTGTGATCTTCTCAGCCATGGGCTTTGGACTAGGTTTTCAGTGTCAAGCAGGATCTCAAATCCAATCAGAGAGCAGTTGGTTGCCATCATAATCAACATGCCACTATTGCACTGCGTGGCTACATCTTGCCTGCCTGGCCACTTGTGTAGTTTTTCAGGACCCAGTACTGGTTAAGACTGTTGATGATTTTTCTCCCCCTAGAAAGCTGCATAGAACCTTCCAGCATCAGGCCAGCTGCTCAGCCAGGAGGAGGTTCTCAGCTCAGTTCTAGCTTGGTTTCTCTGTCTTCTGCAGCTGAGGAATGTGGAGTCTTCAGCAATAGGGTTTATTCTAATTATTACAGCCAGCCAAAGGCCTTGACAATAGCCTGTCTTGTTCTGAGGCCCTCAATGGCTTCCCTGACCAACATCTCACTAGAAGGTATTGATCCCCTGACACTGAGGTTTTTCTGTAACAACATATGGCTCAGAACTCAGCGATAGCTACCCGAGTACGTTACTGCTGCCCAAACCATGTATTTTAAAATTATTTTTGTCTTAATTTTTTATTTTATTTAAGAGAGAGAGAGAGAGAATGGGCACATCAGGACCTTTAGCCACTGCAAACGAACTCCAGATGCATTCCTGGGGAATCAAACCTTTGGCTTTGAAGACAAGTGCCTTAACCTCCAAGCCATCTCTACTTCCCAAATTATGGTTTTTTTTTTAAGTTAGTTAACAAATTAAGTATCTTTCCATATGGCTTATTTATAATATCCTTAGTATTTTACATAGTTTATGAGATAAGAGAGAGAGGAAGAGAGGGAGGGAGAAAGAGAATGGGCACATCAGGGCCTCCTGCCTCTGCAAAAGAAATCCAGATGCATGTGTCACTTTGTGCATCTGACTTAAAGTGGGTACTGGGCTGTCAGGCTTTGCAAATAAGCACTTTAACCACTGATCCATCTCTCTAGCCAACATCTTTAGTTTTGATTAACTCTCATCTCACCCTTTCCTCTCCCCCATTCCCACCCGCCCCACCCCGTTAACACGCATCTGGAGAACTAATCACCGCACAGACAGATGTGGACTCTCTCCCCTGTGAATTCATTTTCCATTTCCCCTGGGCATGGTGGAGTGCCCAGGGGAGAGGAGGTCCCAAACTATTTCCTGTCTCTGATCCAGCCTGAGGATATAAACATGTAATGCTTTTTTTAAAAAATAAAATTTGTTTATTTTTATTTGAAAGTGATAGACAGAGAGAGAAAGAGGCAGAGAGAGAGAGAATGGGCATGCCAGGGTCTCCAGCCATTGCAAATGAACTCCAGATGTGTGCGCCACCTTGTGCATCTGGCTTACGTGGGTCCTGGGGAATCAAGCCTCGAACCAGGGTCCTTAGGCTTCACAGGCAAGCGTTTAACCACTAAGCCATCTCGCCAGCCCCATGTAATGCTTTTTAAAAAGATCATCATTGAGGACTGGAAGACACCCGCCATGTAAACATGAAGGAAGACGTTTGATCCCCAGTGTCCACGTAAAATATCAAGGATCGCTGTGTGTGCCCGGAACCCCAGCTCTGGGAGGTGTAGGTAGAATCCCTGGAGCCCACTGGTCTCAAAAGGAGGTGGTGGCATCCCTGGGGATGACACCCGAGGTTGCCTGCTAGCCTCCACATGCACACATCTGAACATGTACTCTTCCACGCCCGTGCCCCCAAATACATGAACATGCGTGACACACATACAAACCAAAAACAAGCAAAAAAAAAAAATCATCAATTTTCATCCCTGGTTCACCTTTATGAATTTCAGAGATGGGACTTTCTGTGAGTTATCTGAGCCAACCATTACCTCTTATAATTATTATATTATATTATATTATTATATTATTATTATATTATTATTATTATTATCCTCTTGTTCCTAGTCACCTGTCTAACAGGCCCATATGGGAGAGAAACATTGCAGGTGAAACTTCTTAGAAAGCATACCTTCTGTTTTGTTATTATTTAATTATTTGAGAGAGAGAGAAAGAGAGAGAGAGGAGGAGGGAGGGAGAGAATGGGCACACCAGGGCCTTCAGCTGCTGCAAATGAACTCTGGGCGCGAGCGCCCCCTGTGTGCAGGTGCGATATGGCATGCTTGCATCTCTGCGGCCTGGAGATTGCAACGTGCGCTCTTGGGCTCTGCAGGCAAGCACCTTAACCATTAAAAGCCATCCCTCCAGCCCGAAAGTGTGCGTTCTCGCCCCAAATCAGCATTCTACCGTAGAGTGTCTTCAGGTTGGAAGCACCGTATCTTGTCATGAGGACTAAGGTGAAGACACCACAGAGGTTGCTGTGTGGAAGTTGAACTAAACCTGTATTGCAGTCTGCACCACTGAGGCCCGCACTGGCCCAGGACCACCCATCTAGGACACCTTACGTCACACACCGCTCATCACAGAGGCACATCCCGAGATAAAGTACTTCCAGAACTATTAGAACTTTAGTATTTCTCCCTGCCCCCCACGACCCCGGCCCGCATGGAGATAAACAGAACTACTGTGAGAGGGCCCTATCATTGTCATATAAAACCACGTGACAAGATGACATGACTTGACAGCTACGTGAAATTTGACCTGCAATTAATATATCACCTAAGTAAGAAATGCGAAATCATTTCAAAGTCAATTTGCTAATATACTTCTAGTACACCGTACATCCCTCTGTTTTCTACAGAGCCATGAAAATTAAAGTGAAAACAAAATGGTGACAAGGAAGAGACCTCCCGGTGCCCAGGAACAACACTGATCTGGGAGCAGACCTGTTTCCAGAATTCATTCCTGCAGTTCATTTTCACCCTGAGGCAGTTGCTTCTCTTTTTAACATTCCTTGCTAATTCCTGCTGTACAAGATCGCTGTCATACGTGGAGAACCAGCAGTTTTGTTTCTACGACACAGCATGTGTTCAGTAAGGGGAGGCTATTGTTACAGCTTACCACGTCAGGATGACTCATTACATAATTTTGGAGTCACTGACTCCTCTTTTTTGACAAGTGGATTAGATAAAATGGCTCTAAGTCAGTCTATAACCACATGAGACACAGGTTGCCCTGGTGATAAGCCTGTCTCTCTGTTTATTTGGATAAGTGTAGCTGCCTAGAGGAGACAGTTCCAAGGTTCAGTCCCTGCTCATCACGTGGTGCTTTGACCTTGTACAGGTGACCCGAGGCACCACGGATCCTTGAGGGCAAAGCAGGAGTTGAGAGAAAATGCTCTCTGACACTCGGTTGCCAAGTGCCATCTTTCAATGCTTCAAATTCTAAACCGAGGGGATGTCCAAGAGTCCATCTGGCTGGCACCATGTTCCAGGGTCAGCTGCTTGGACTGGGGTGTCTGGAAAACTGATATGCCATCACTCAGATGTTCTAGGGTAGGATGTCGAATTGAGACATAGGCTCTCAGATGAAAAGGAAGTTTCAGGATGGTGTTAATGAGATGCCTCTAAAGTGAGGTGGGGCACCTCAATTATTTTTTTTTCATCTCTTTTTCTTTTTTCATGGTAGGGTCTTGCCCTAGCCCAGGCTGACATGGAATTCACTCTGTAGTCTCAGGGTGGCCTCAGACTCACTGTGATCCTCCTACCTCTGCCTCCCAAGTGCTGGGATTAAAGGCGTGTGCCACCTCCCCTGGCTCCATATTGAAGGTAAAAAGAGTCACAGGCAAGCCTAAGGAAGGGCTCCACCATGGGTCTCCATGAGCAGATAAAAGTCATTTCAGAAAAGGGGTTCCAAACAGGAGAGAAACAGCGTGCCAGCTAAGGGGTGGCACACACCTTTAATTCCAACACTTGGGAGGCAAAGGCAGGAAGATTAGGAGTTCAAGGTCAACCTTGGCTGCAGAGCAAGTTAGAATCCAGCCTGGACTACATGAGACTCTGTCTTTATAAAGCAGTAACAAAAAACAAACAAGGGCTAGGGAAGGCTCAGTGGGGAAGAGTGCTTGCCATGAAATCACAGGCCTGGGCTGGAGGGGTGGCTTAGAGGTTAAGGCACTTGCCTGCGAAGTCAAAGGACCCAGGATCGACTTTCCGGGACCAATGTAAACCAGATGCACAAGGTGGCACATGCTTCTGGAGTTCCTTTGCAGCGGCTGGAAGCCCTGGCACGCCCATTCTCTTTCTCTAGCTGCCTCTCTCTCTTTTAAATAACTTAAATAAATAAATAAAAATTAGAAAAAAAAAAAAGAAATCATGAGTCTGAATTCATGGCCAGCACCCACATCAAAAGCTGGGTGTGGTCATGGTGGAGTGAACTCAGCCCCACGGGGAGGGGCCAAGAGAGGAGAGTCCCTGGGCCTCACAGGTCAGCCGTTCTGGCTGAAAATGGCAGTTTCAGTTTAGGGGAGAGCCTCTGTCTCAAAGAAAGAACGTGAGCGCGATAGAGGAACACAGCCAGGGTGATCCTCTGGCCTCTGCACACGTGGGTGCCTGGCATGTACAGCTGCCACACATATGCATCTACCCCACAGCGCACAAAATACACACAACACATTACATGCCCTGATTACATTACGTTACATTACATGACACACGATAAAGTAAAGGAATAAAGGAGGAGCATAAAATGTTAATCTTAATACATATATTGTTTATAAATATATTATTTTGTTTGTTTTGGTTTTTGTTTTTTTCAAGGTAGGGTCTCACTCTAGCCCAGGCTGACCTGGAATTCACTATGGAGTCTCAGGGTGGCCTCGAACTCTCGGTGATCCTCCTACCTCTGCCTCCCGAGTGCTGGGATTAAAGGCGTGTGCCACCATGCCCCGTTATAAATATATTATTTATAAATATTATTTATAGATATATTACTTATAAATCGATATCATTTATAAATAATGAATTATAATAAAATTCTGGTGACCTAAGGGGAAATCTCTGGGTTGCAAACATATAAACCTAAATACTAGTGGATTTTGGAGGGTTTTTGAGGTTCAAGAAAGTGACTGAAGAATTCAAGGCCACATCCTGGCTCGGTGGGTCAGCACTGCCGCTGTTACGTGCAGGCAGGTTTTCAGCCCTCAGAGATGCTTAGAGAGATTTGATCCATTATGTTTGCAAGCCTGAGGTATTCGATTTACAGAATCAGTGCCTAGCAAGAAGCTGCTGGCACTGTCCTCAGGCGAAGTAAATACAAGTTTGTATCAGGGCTGGAGAGGTGGGGTGGTGGTTAAGGCACTGGCCTGCGAAACCTGAGGACCTCGGTTTGATTCCCCAGGACCCATGTAAGGCAGATGCACGAGGTGGTGCATGCGTCTGGAGTTCCTTTGCAGTGGCTGGAGACCCTGGCGTGCCCATTCTCTCTCTCTCTCTCTCTCTCTCTCTCTCTCTCTCTCTCTGTGTGTGTGTGTGTGTGTGTGTGTGTGTGTCTGCCTCTTTCCCTCTGTCACTCTGTCAAATTAAAAAAAAAGAGTTTGTATCAGAGGCCATTAAACATGTCAATCAGATGATTGAAAATTGCCATCGTGGTTTAAGACTTGCAAGAATTTGGTTTGAAATTTAAAATAGCAGTTTTCAAAACTGCTAGACAGAAATAAAATACTAAGCTCTGAGCAATTTCAATTTTTAAAATTCTAACTTCAATTACAAAATGTTGTTTAAAATCCAAGTAGTAGATAAGGGTTCTGCTCCCTACGTAAACTATCTGTGTCCAGCTCTGGCTAACCTAGGGAGAGAGTACAAGGCAAGAGGTAAAAATTCCTGTTAAGTGGGAAGACCCTATTAGCTAAACTAACGTTCATCTTTATGTCTGTAGGCGTGGTGCCCCCTGGTGCTAAACACAAGTAATAGCATTTTTGGAATCCAAGCACTGGTGTGGGTGGAAACCATTTCAAAGACATTATCAAGATAGAAATAGTACCTAAAGCTTGCAGCTCTCCTATTTTGTGCTTTCTTTTAAAAAAAAAACAATTATTTTTATTTATTTGAGCGAGAGAGAGAGAGGGAGAGAGAATGGGTGCACCAGGGGCTCCAGCCACTACAGACAAACTCTAGATACCTGCGCTACCTTGTGCATCTGGCTTAAATGGGTCCTGGGGAATTGAACCTGGGTCCTTTGGCTTTGCAGGCAAACGTCTTAACCGCTAAGCCATGTCTCCAGTCCTTGTGCTTCTTTTTTGTATTTGACATATTGTATTCATGTTCCTGGGTGTATTTCTTTACCTTTGAATAGGAGAAATCTCCCCTTTTGTGCTCTGGTGGGGTGCTTACCTCTGTCGTGACATTTGTCAAAGTTGGTTCACATCAGAGTTATTTATTTAGTCCCTATTTTGCCTGGGAGCATTCCTGCAGTGTGCTTCATGACCACAGAGGGCTTGCAGGTGAGGCAGTGTTGAATAACTGCACCTAGAATGAAATAGATATGCAAAACAAGAGTGTTGTACATAATTGGCAAATCAATTAATTATAGCACATTAATGTTCTCTTTTCTGTCAGGATGTTTGGTCAACCACAGTTCCCCTCATCTCTTCTATCCTGGAAGTCACAGTGCTGTGTGTACGTGATGGCTAGAATCAAAGAAGTCATCATGACATGCCTCCTCCTTTGCAGGAGAATGGTTAAGTGTATATCAAGAAAACTTCTGGAACTTGTGATGATCACATGGTGTTGCAATTAACTGTCTCACTGCTGGGACAGACACTGCACCAGAAGCAGATTGTGGGAGGAAAGGGTTAATTTTGACTGACAGGCTCGAGGGGAAGCTCCTTGGTGGAAAACTGATGGCATTTGCAGAGGCTGGACATCACCTCCTGGCCAACATCAGATGGACAACAGCAGCAAGACAGTGTGCCAAACAATGGGAAATGGGAGTGGGCTATTTCACCCGTAAGTCTGCCCTAAACAACAAACACGCCCCCTCCTCCCCAGCAAGGCTCCAATTCCCAAATTGCTATCAGCTGGGGACCTAGTATTCAGAACACATGCGTTTATGGGGGACACCCAATTCAAACCACCACAGATGGTGCGCAAGTCCCTGTCCCTCACCCCCCAGGCACAGGGACACCCTACTGGCCCGCGGGTACTTCCCAGACTTGGTCCTCGAAGACTGTGCGCAGCCTCGGTCAGCGTGTGAGGCACTGATCAGGGCTCATGCACACATCGTGACTGATCAAGCAAGGCGCTGGGAATAAGTGACTGTTGGGTGACCAGCCCTCACTGTGACAGATATATCACCCCTTCCAAGCCCCAGAGGACATTAGAGGCGAGAGCGCAAAAGGCAGAACCAGAGGAGGAGTTGTGTTTTCTGAAGGTGACATGTCTGTGGCAACCATGAATGTAGCAAACACGGCACCTCTTCCCAAGGAACTGTCAGGAGCTCATGGTTACCAGTGGCCGTGGTGGGATATGTTATTCAGCGGGAGAGCCACCACTACATTGTCTGAGCTTTAGTAAGTACACCCGCTGCCCAAATGCCCGTGGAAGCGACCCTAATGAGAACTCAGTGACACACGTGCACACACACATACACACACACACACGCACACACTCACTCTCTCTCTCTCTCCACACACAAAGACATGAAAGTGTGATAGTAGGAGAAGAACTAGCTTATTTTCTGTTTTTCTAATAGATGTTAAACATACAGAGCTACCAGGTAAGAGCTGCGAGGTGCAATGTGTTTTTTTAAATTTAATTAATTAATTTATTTGACAGAGAAAGAGGGAGTGAGGAGAGAGAGAGAGAGAGAGAGAGAGAGAATGAGCATGCCAGGGCCTCCAGCCACTGCAAACAAACTCCAGATGTGTGTGGTGTGCCCCTTTATGCATCTGGCTAACGTGGGTCCTGGTGAATCAAACCTGGGTCCTTTGGCTTTACAGGCAAACACCTTAGCCACTAAGCCATCCGTCCAGCCCTGCAATGTGTTTAAATGCATGCAGGAGAAATGTTTCCCTCGAGTTATAGTGTTGTCTGGTCAGATCTCAGTAGGATTGCAGGTCACAGGGGATGGACTGACCGTCACCATCGTCAGCACTTACACACAAGGTTTGAAACTGTACAGCTCTCATTCATCAGAAAAATGGCAACCGACTCATATCTCTGACCGTGGGTGAAGACATCAAATTCTAAACTGCCAAAGGCTCGTGCGATTACTATCTGGCTAGAGGTTCTATGGTAAAGGACAAAGACGAACTATTGTTATCTCCATGAGGAGTTAATCCAAGTGGGTTGATCAGTATTTGTCCAGGAAAGCACCCCTCCAGCAAGTTGTCTGTTCGAGAGGCTTTATAAATAGCATAGAGCCTTCCTAAAATTGTACGTTGTCATAACAGTCCTTTTGGCCATAGCTTATTTTTTTTTCTTTTGTTTTTTCCAAGTAGGGTCTCACTCTAGCCCAGGCTGACTTGGAATGCACTTTGTAGACTCAGGGTGGCCTTGAACTCACGGTGATCCTCCTACCTCTGCTTCCCAAGTGCTAGGATTAAAGGCATGCGCCACCACGCCTGGTTTACCATAGCTTATTTTTAACCTTGAGGATGCTCTATTCTGTCTTGTGATAAGCTCCACCCATGTACACTAAACCCTCTCTGTGTCTCCTCTGAGTTCTTCCGATGGATATCACAATGGCCAGGAAACGGAGGGGAGGCCAGAGAAAGATCCAAGTGGACACAATATCTTTACTAAATGTGTGTGTTCCGCAGCTCCTTTGACAGAGACAGCTCACCCTATGTCCTTGAGCTTACAAAACCTCCTGATAAAGCAGCTAATGGAGGATTGGCCATTGGGCACTAGCTCTATGAATCCATGAGCTGTGGGTGGTTTTCCTAGCTCCCCAAAAGCATACATCTACATGTATGTTCATGTCATGTAGGATGACCTTTTATCCCATCTCCATTATCAATGGTTCATAAATTAGACACCTCCTAAGAGCTAACTTGGAAAAAAATTTTTTTTAGAGGACAGAAAAGCTTGCCAGAAATTTACTTAGTTCAATTATTTGCAGAGGTGGTGGTTATATAAAATCACAGGGACTGTTCAAAAGTCAACCTGGTCACTTGCGTTTCTTCTTCCAGTTAATTAACATGGTATGTGTGTGTGTGTTTGTGTGTGTGCACGTGGAGGCCAGAGGTCAACATTAAGTGTCTTCCTCAATTACTGCCCTCCTAAGTTTTTGAGACAAGATCTCTCACTGAACCTAGAGCTCACCTGTTCAGTATAGACTGGTCAGTGAACCCCAGGGATCCCCCTTTCTCTGCCTCCCAGTACTGGGATTACAGCCATGCACTGCCACATCTGGCTATTGTTTGTTTGTTTGAGGTAGGGTCTCACTCTGGCCCAGGATCACTTGGAAGTCACTGTGTAGTCTTAGGCTGGCCTTCAGCTCATATTAATCTTCCTGCCTCAGCTTTTGAGTACGGAGATTAAAGATATGTGCCATCATGCCCACATCTGCCTTTAAAAAAATATATATATATATATACATACACACACACACACACACATATACACACACATATATATATATATGATTGAGAAATATTTAATTTAATTAATTAATTAATTTATTTATTTGAGAGGTAGAGAGTGCGAGAGAGAAAAAATGGGTGTGCCAGGGCCTCCAGCCACTGCAAACAAACTCCAGATGCATGTGCCACCTTGTGCATCTGGCTTATGTGGGTCCTAGAGAATAGAACCAGGATCCTTTGGCTTTGTAGGCAAGCGCCTTAAGTACTAAGCCGTCTCTCCAATCCCATATCTGACTTTTTTGTAAATGTGAGTGCTGGCGGTCTGAACTCAGTTCCAACTGAGCCATCTCTTGAGTATTATAACAGGAAATCATGGAGAAGCAAATTATTACAAAGAGTTTGCATTTGTCCTGGCACTGCCCTGAATCTCTCACTCATGATTCTAATCAGAAGATAACATAAATAGAGGACATTAAAAACAGGATGATTACAACTGCTCTCCTTTGAAATGCAATTTGCTGCTTTTAGGTGTTTTTCAATTTTATTTTACAATAACTCCCGGCTAAGTAAGGATAGCTTTTTATTCTGAGCAATTTCCCACTGCCTACTTAAACCAAATGCTTAATGAAGTCCAAAGGACTCAGGCAAACAGGAACTTAGCCCCAGCTCAAACAATTTGGGTTTCTATTACAATATGAAAGGGCAGAAGCTCCTGACCCATGTCAATCGCTGTGGTAAGAAGAAACGCATTATGACTGTTGACCCTCGCCAGGCAGGAGCCGGATGAGCGGCTGTGCGGGGAGGCTGATATGCTGGGCTGCTTCTGCGGGGAGGAAGGGCTTCACCACCACCTCCGAGAATCAGAGATGAGGTCTGGCTGGATGCAGCAAATGTGCCCTTGTCATCCCAGAGGACTGTGGCCACGTCTCCTGCTTAGCCACAGCCTTGTGACATCAGCAGCCACTGACACCTCTGCCCGAATCCTCTTGTGTCCTGGTCTGATTGCTTCCATTCTTGGATGGCCGCTGTCACTGATGCAGAAAGGACATGAAGAAGATGTCTTCCACCACAAGCCAGCCGTTCTGTTCTCTCAACTATACTACCTTTAAAATTACTGGGCTGGAGGGTTGGTTTAGTGGTTAAGGCGCTTGCCTGCGAAGCCTAAGGACCCATGTTTGACTCTCCAGATCCCACATAAACCAGAGGCACAAAGATGAGGCAAGTGCAAAGTCACACATGCCCACCAGGTGGGGCAAGATCTGGAACTTGATTTCAGTTGCTGGGGCCCTGGCATGCCAATTCTCTCTCGTTCCTCCCCCTCTTGCTCACTCTATAATTAAAAAATAAAAATTTAAAATTACCCAACTTTGTTCCAACTTAACATGGTGTGGTGGTGATGTCCTAGATGATATTTATTTTTATTCCATATAATTCCACTGGAATATAAATTACAGTGAGAATGAGGACTTCTTTGATGTTATTCCTCAATAAACTAGAACATGGGGTAGAAAAGATTAGACATTCCTTGAATATTCAGTGAAAAAAAGACCTTGGATAATGGGTTGTATACTTAGGATTTACTTTTCGAAGAGTGAAATTGTAGCCATTGATATTCCATTTATCTTTTGTTCACTTATGGATAAATTATATTGCTACATATAGGATAGGACATGCAATAATTACTTTGTAAGCATATGAAATAAATTGAAAGAAAATGATTCCATATTGAATATATAAAATTGAAGTCAATTGTTACCTTCAGTTCTTTCCTTGTAGATACAAACGCAAAGTACATTGGGTTACAATCACACACACACACACACACACAGAGAGAGAGAGAGAGAGAGAGAGAAGGAAAGAGGCAGATAGAGAAAGAGAGAATGAGTGTGCCAGGACCTCAAGCCATTGCAAAAGAACTCCAGACGCGTATACCACTAGGAATCAAACCAGGGTCCTTGAGATTTTCAGGCAAGCACCTTGACTGCGGAGTATTCTCTGCATTCCCAGAAAGAGACTTTAAGTTCAGGTCATTTATTAGGTCAGGTACTTGTAGGCATCAATCTCTAAACCACTGCTGCTGGGGACCAAGTCAGACTCCTATGGAGAGCAAGAGTGTGACTAATGAGAAGCTCTCGCTAGTTTTTGGCCAAAAGAGAGGCTACATCCATCCAAGTCTCTCTAACTTAATGATTCTTAATTCCCTTTAACCTATTGTGGTGAGACTCAGGTGTCCCCCATAAACTCAGGTGTTCTGAATGCGAGGTCCTCAGTTGGGGGTGGGCTTATGGGTGTTATAGCCAGTGTCCTCTTTCCAGCGTTTGGCACACTCTCCTGTTCCTGTTGTCCACCTGATGTTGGTGAGGAGGGTGACGTCCACCCTCTGCTCATGTCATCATTTTCCCCTGCCATCATGGAGCTTCCCCTCAAGTGTGTAAGCCAAAGTAAACCTTCTTTTCCAGCAAGCTGCTCTTGGGTGGGAGATTTCTCCCAGCAATGCCAACCCGATTGCAACAACTGTGCTGACCTCACTCTATGTTGAAGAATCTTATTTTCTTTTTCAGAAGGTAGTGAGAACCGAGGACAACCAAAATCTATTAACAAGACATGAAAAGATAGCAGAAGCCCTGGCAGATGAACTGTACCACACATTTTACTTTTAGAAACACTAGGTTTCCTACAAAAAAAAAAAAAATGTATTAGATAAGCAGAGATAGAATGTTTCTGAGATGGCTTAGTGGTTAAGGCACGTGACTGTGAAGCCTAAGGACCCATGTTCGACTCTCCAGATCCCTCTGAGCCAGATGCACAAAGGTGAGGCAAGCACAAGGTCACACGTGCCCACTAGGGGGCGCAAGTATCCGGAGTCCTATGCAGTGGCTTAGGCCCTGGTGTGCCAATTCTGTCTCTCTGTTTTCTAGATATGTGTGTGTGTGTGTGTGTGTGTGTGTGTGAGCAGGCACATGCCAGGAGAAAAAGTTCATTTCTCTTTAAGACAAACAAGGTGGCCCATGAAAGGAAGCAAGGTTTAATGACATGTACTACTGAAGCAGCACTTTG
Organism: Jaculus jaculus; assembly: GCF_020740685.1. NCBI lineage: Eukaryota > Metazoa > Chordata > Mammalia > Rodentia > Dipodidae > Jaculus > Jaculus jaculus. Next base: position 9,350,350 of record NC_059123.1, read on the forward strand.
CCCCTTATTCCCTTCAGTACTTTCAATCATTCTAAGGCATGTGTATGGCTTTGCAGTTGAGGAAGTGGAAACAGAGATGATGCATGATTTTCCCCACGTCTAAGCTACAGACAGAGGATGTAAACTCAATCCTAGTTTGAATAAATGGGAATTTAATTTTTACTATAAATTGGATCTAGAATGACTTTTCGGGCTGGAGAGATGGCTGAGTGGTTAAGGCACTTGCCTGCAAAGCCTAAGGACCTGGGTTTGAGTCCTCAGTACGCACATAAAGCCAGATGTGCAACGTGCTGCATACATCTGGAGTTCATTTGCAGTGGCTGGAGGCCCTGGCACACCTATTCTCTCTCTTATCTCTCTCTTTCTGCATGTAAATTAACAAATAAAATATTAGAATTTGACTTTCAAAGACCAACGTGCTAAAGGCTTTAGGTATTTGAACCTTTAAGAGGTGGGGCTTAGGGGGAAGCCTTTAAGTCATTGTGGGAATGCCCTTGAGGGCGACTGTTGCCATTCGTTTCTTGTCACTGTGACAAACATCCAACCAGAAAGAGCTTATGGGAGGAAAGGGTTCACTTCAGGCTTACAGGATCCTGGGAAAGTTCCTTCAAGCTGGCTCACTTTGCAACCAGAACAGAGAGAAAACAAAAACAAAAACAAAAACATTCGCCAGCAAGCACGAATAGCCAGAGTTTAAACTGTACTAGCTCTTCACACTTAGTAGAGGGCTGGTCTGAAGGTCGCTCCACCTCCGTAACACAGTTCTTTCCCAGCAGGGCTCTGGGCACTTAAGCTACAAACTCAATCTTAATCGGAAGTCCTTCAGGCTATGGGGGACATACATTCACATTGGACCTCCACAGGAACAGTGGGACCCCAGCCTCTCTTCTTCCTCGTCTCCTTTTTAAATTTTATTTTTATTTTTATTTATTTGAGAGTGACAGAGAGAGAAAGAGAGAGAGAGAGAGAGAGAGAGAGAGAGAGAGAGAGAGGAATGCCAGGGCTTCCAGCCACTGCAAATGAACTCCAGACATGTGCGCCCCCTTATGCATCTGGCTAACATGGGTCCTGGGGAATCGAGCCTTGAACCGGGGTCCTTAGGGTTCACAGGCAAGCGCTTAACCACTAAGCCATCTCTCGCCAAGCCATCTCTCCAGCCCTCCTCTTCTCTTTTGCTTCCAGGCTGCGAGGCCATGCTTTGACATGTGCCCCTGTAATAATGATACTCTACCACAAGCTACAAGCACTGGGGCTTGACTAAAATCTCTGCAACACAGAGTCAAAATCAACTGTTTCTCTTTGTCTCAGGGATCTGTAATAGTCACAGAGACATGAACAACGTGACCTGTAACCCCCCATTCTGGGAACACGGCTGTTACTGAAGTTCTGTGGTCTCCCAGCATTTACCCCAGAGCACACGTCTTGGGTTTTCAAACCTCAGTCTACCTGGATTCATTGTACAGCCTCGCCCTAGGTCGCGGTAAACTCAAGGTTCCATTGTGGAAAGGTGCCGTCTACTGTAATTTGAATCCAGACAGCTGAAGAATAGGGAATCTCTCGCTTGTTGAACCGGAGACCCTGAACTCACCAAAGGTGGCTTTCCATATGGAAGCAGTCATGCCTTCATGTTTGCAGAGAAAACGTCTTCGTAACTGCACGTATCCGAATGCCACCTCCATTTCTGGGGGCTGCCCATTCACCTGTGCATGAATTCTCTTTTTCTCTTTGAGCCATTGAAACACTTTTGATTTTTAAGATAGACACTTTTCAAAATGTTCCATTTCCCCTTGACAGTTAGGTGATATTTTCCTACAGACAGGAACTTTCAAAGGAAGCTCTGTCTTCTATGAATCTTGTCAAATTTCCTCTGGTAATTGATCACCAGGTTGTCTGACTCTATTTCTAAAGCAAGAAATAATATTATCTGACATTCCTTTTTAATTTAATTTAAATTTTAACTGACTTTTCCATTATTTGGGTCACATTTAGCCAGAATTACAAAAATGTTAGGGGGAAGGGAGCTTAGGTATTTTCTTTGTTATCTCATTTCATGGATTAAAAAAACATAATAAATGTTAGCTGCTATGCATTATATTGCCCAGTTAATAAGTGTTCTTGGATTGTTGTGTTGAACATGATTCCGCAGTCATTAGTAGACTTTGCAGATTAGAACGTCCGCCCTGAATGTCATCACAAATGACCAGTCCATGAGGTGTACTCACTGTGAGGAATCCCAATGCGGATACAGGAAAGCGGTCACCAACGCTCACGGCATGATTCATTATGACTTCTGGAACTTTAGAATCTGTCTTGAGCCTGATGGCAGTAGATGAGTGTAAAACTCCAGCCCTCGGGTGGGCGAAAACCAGCTGACCACCTGTTATGGCAAATGGTGGTTCTCGGGCCGCTAAGAGTAACTATTTGTTTATTATGGCCTGTGGCTTGTCTTAGCTACTTATTGTTGTGACCAAATACATGATGGGTGGCCGTTAAAGGGAGGGCAGGGTTTTTCTGGCTTACAGTTTGGAGGGGCTGCGTTCCATCATGGGTGGGGGGGGGCGCATGACAGAACAAAGAGGGTGGCTGCTTCCATGGAGCCCAGAGTCAAAAACCAGACACAGGGGCCTGGAGAGATGGCTTAACAGTTAAGGAACTTACCTGTGAAGGCTAGGGACCCAGGTTCGACTCCCCAGAGCGCATGTGGGCCAGATGCACAAGGCGATGCACACACACATGGATGTGCACGTGTCTGGAGTTTGTTTGCAGTGGCTAGAGGCCCTAGTGTGCCAATTCTTCCCGCTGCCCCCTGGCCCGCCTCACTCTCTCTCTGTGTCTTAAATAAATGAACAAATAAATAAATAAAAGCAAAACAAACACAGGAAGTGAACTAGAAGCAAGGCCAGGCTATAAAACCTCAAGGCCTGGCCCCAGCGCCCCACTTTCTCTTAGAGATTTCACGACTTTCCACCAGCTGGGGACCAAGTACTCAAACGTGAGGCTCTGGGGACCTTTTATACTTAAGCCACAAGGCGCTTTCAGCATCATAATTATGGTGGGGTCATTGCTGTGGAACTCTGTGACCCATGGACCCTAAACTACTTACTCTCTTAACTTCTTAAAAAATTTATTTATTCATTTTGAGAGAGAGAAAGAGGCAGACAAGGAGAGAGTGAGAATGGGTACCCAAGGCCTTCACCCACTGCGAAGGAACTCCACATGCGTGCCTCCTCTTGTGCGGACTTTGTGTCATTGTGCATGTGGCTATGCGGGACCTGGAGATTTGAACATGAGCTCTTAGGCTTCACGGGCAAGTACCCTAACCACTAAGGCATCTCTCCAGCCGCTCTTACATTCTTTCTTCCTCCTCTTCCACAGTGTCCCCTGAGCCTTGAGGCGAGTGATACAGATGTCTCATTTTCCACCGAGCTCTCGACACCCACTTCTACTTGGCACTTTGACAAGTTGCGAGTCTCCCCGGAAGTTACTGCCCTCTCCAGAAAGAAGCTTCTCTGACCAAAGGTGAGAACAGGACTAATCTGTCAGCATAAACATATAGTATTTAGAGTGACTTGCTGTTCACAGCATATTCACTTAGCCAAACAACATCATTTTTTTTTAAAGATTTCTGAAAAGGATGGAATCACTATTCTGTAGGAATAATCAAATATTGATGGAGGCAAGAATCACCTGGACTTTTTTTTTTTTTGTACAAAGGGAGAGACTAAGCTGCATTTAGGCTGAGTAGGACTGGCATTGGGCCCAGGAAGCTCTATCTTCCCAGGACTAACTGATTCATACAGTTTCTTGAATGTTCTGCTGCAGGTGCCTTCAGAATCACGAGTTCCAAGAATGAGTCGTTACTGCAACGTACACCCAGTGCCAGAGGCTTAGTCCTTGTCGATAAAGATGTGCTTTAAAAAAATAAAAGTTTTCTCACAGTCCCATTTCACATCACCCCAGAGTATTGCCCACTTGTAAATCATAGGAAAAAAAAAAAATGGCAAGCGTCCCCAAAGCAATCCAGTTTCTGATCGCACTTAACAGTGACTATAAGTGTGGAAAGGAAGAACGAAGAACTGTTACTAAAGACTATTAAATACTTGGAAAGACTGAATTCTCTCACTGTGCATAGGGTTGGTGGAGAGATTAGCACGTGATCGTAATATTGTCATGTTCAGACATTAACAATAGCCCACCTTTAGGACCTCAGTGTATACAATCTGGGAACAAAATCTCCAAGCAGAGGATGATAATGCAAACCAAACCCATTGCTGTCACAGGGGGCTTGGCCACTCTACTCTCTGCCAGTTGACAGGCACCTCACTTCCGAAGGTCCTGCGTTACTTCGCAGAGTCCCTGTGTATGATAGCGGCTCTCAGTGGCAGATTTCTCTCCCTGTTCTTTGGATTTTAGCAGGACAAATAAAGTTGAAACAGTAGATGAGATTGTTATTAAACCTGGCTTTCACATCCAGTAAGGCCCAACAGTGTAGATTCATGTAGGTTGTTTGAAGTCTCATGGAAAGTAAATCTTCTACGTATCTTTTGTTTAGTGAAGTCCTGGTTGGTGATCCTGAGTGGCACCAGTCCAAGCGTGAAAGGTGGTGGAAAGCATGAGTTTCTTTCCTTCTTTCTTTCTTTTTTCCTTCCTTCCCTCCCTCCCTCCCTTCTCTCTCTCTCTCTCTTTCTTTCATTTTATTTTTAAAGAGTGAGATAGATGGAGAATCCATGTGCCAGGGCCTCAGCAACTGCAACTGAACCCCAGATGCTTGCGCCACCTAGTGGGCACGTGTGACCTTGCGCTTGCCTCACCTTTGTGTGTCTGGCTAACTGGGATCTGGAGGGTCGAACGTGAGTCCTTAGTCTTCGCAGGCAAGCGCCTCAACCACTAAGCCATCTCTCCAACCCTGGGTTTGTGTCTTAATATCCAAGGAGACCTAAGGGCTGGGAAGATGGCTCAGTGGATCAGGTGCTTGCCACACAAGTGTGTTTACCCAGATTCGGGTTCTCAGATCCCGTGTAAAGCCAGACTTTGTGGCGCACACAAGTGAATTCCTGGCATACCTACAAGAAGGGAGGCAGAGTTAGGAGAACCTCCTGGAATCTTGCGGGGCAGCTAGCCTGGAGGACACAGCAGGGAGAGAGACAAGGCTTGGCCTCTGGGCAGAAGGCGCGAACCAACACCCAAAGCTGTCTTCTCACCTGCACGTGTGCGCTGCGTCATGGGGACATCCATGCTCACTCACCCGAATACATGCACACACATCCAAGAGAACCCAAGTGCACAATGTTTTCAATTTTTTTAACTTTCAATGTTTCTAATGTGTGTGTGTGTTCCTAGCCACACGCATATGCGTGTGTGCATTGGTGTCGTTTCTCAGGAATTCCATCCACTCTTTTTTTTTTTTTTTTTTTTTGATTTTTCGAGGTAGGGTCTCTCTCTAGCCCAGGCTGGCCTGGAATTCACTATGTAGTCTCTGGGTGGCCTCGAACTCACGGTGATCTTCCTACCTCTGCCTCCTGAGTGCTGGGATTAAAGGCACACGCCACCACGTCCGGTCCCATCCACTCTTTTTGAGGCGGAGTCTCAATGCGAGGTCTCTCGTTGGTCTGGAACCCACCAGTTCTTACCACACTGGTTGGCCAGCAAGCCCCAGCGATCTTTCTGCTGTGGTCTCCCTAGTGCTGGGATCACAAGCACATGCCATGGTGGCCACCTTTCTTACATGGCTTCTGGGGAACTCAGGTCCTTATACTTGTGAGGCAAGCGTGTTACCCACTGATCCACCTTCCCAGCCCTACACAATGTATTTCTAAAAAGATTCTACGACGTCCTTGTTGGCAGGCTGTTATTTGGGTATAAGTGGGTTACAAATCTAGCCTGCCACGAGACAAAAGTAGTTTTGGAAGGAGTGAAAAAATACTTCAGAGTAGGAGATTCATAGCATGAAAGGAGGGAGCTGGGAAAAAAATGGGTCACTTTAACCAGCAGGTGGTGAAGAGAGATTCTAAAGCAAATTGTTTTTTTTTTTTCCCAATCCTGTCAGGATTTAGAAAATTAGCACTTGCAATGTCTTCACCGGCCACCAGGTGGCAGCCATTCAGCATATTCCTGCCGGCTACATAATGACAGTTTTCCTCTCAGTAGTAATTCAAATATGACTCTCCTCTCAAGAGACTTCGTACTCTCATAAATGAAGTACAAATATGCTTTAAGGACTAATTTTAAATATTTGTTTATTTATGAGAGAGAGAAAGAGGCATACAAAATGGGCATGCTAGGGCCTGCAGCCCCTGATAATGAACTCCAGACACATGCACCACTTTGTGCATCTGGCTTACGTGGGTTCTGTGGAGTTGAACCTGGGTCCTTAGGCTTCACAGGCAAGTACCTTAACCGCAAAGCCATCTCTCTAGCCCTAGGACTAATGTTTTATAGTTTGAAAATATCAAGAGTCAGCCATACCCAGAATATAATTGGCATCCCAAAACATCAAATTCCTGAGAGGGCACTGGTTTTATTGTACTGATCGATAGCTCCCTCGCCTCATTGGATGAGGTCTTGGAGGACCGCCTGATGCTGCCAAGGCCGATGCACAATGGGGAAGTGATGTTGCTACAAGGGACGCACAGCGTTTGGAACAAGACACAAAATTTGGAACAGCATGGACCTCGGTGGAGAGGAGGAGTCAAATTGTCACAGAAAGAGTAAAGGAAATGATATGGGGGAGGGGCTGGAGAGCTGGCTCAAGCAGTTAAGGCATTTGCCTGCAAAGCCTAATGACCGAATTCAGTTCGATTCTTTAACATTCCCCCAAAGCCTAAAGACCCCAGGCAGATACACAAAGTGGCACATGTGTTTGGAATATACATACATATATATATATATATAAATGAAAATGAAATATGTATATATATATACATATATATATATATATATATATATATATGTATGTATGTATATATATATATTTGTTTTCCCAGTGGCTAGAGGCACTCAGGAGGCCATTCATTTTCCCTTTTCTGCTTGCAAATAAATAAGTGAAAATATGTTTCTAAAAAGATTATGGGGGGCTGGCATGGTAGCGCATGTCTTTTATCCAAACACTAGGGAGGCAGAGGTAGGAGGATCACCACGAGTTGGAGGCCGCCATGAGACTACATAGTAAATTCCAGGTCAGCCTGGACTAGAGTGAAACCCTACCTTGAAAAACAAAAGCAAGCACAAACACCCTCCCCCCCCACACACACACAAAGACAATGGGGGGGGGGCAGCTGGGCATGGTGGCGCATGCCTTTAATCCCAGCACTAGGGAGGCAGAGGTAGGTGGATCACCATGAATGCGAGGCCACCCTGAGACTACATAGTTGATTCCAGGTCAGCCTGGACCAGAGAGAGACCCTACCTCCAAAAAAAAAAAAAAAAAAAAAAAAAAAAAAAAATACTGGGTTACTGGGGGAAAGAAGAGTATTTTTTCCTTGGAAAGAAAGATGGATCAAGCCATTTCAAGTAGGTTACAACTTTTTAAAATTTGTTTATTTTTATTTATTTATTTCAGAGCAACAGACAGAGAGAGAGAGAGAGAATGGACACGCCAGAGCCTCCAGTCACTGCAAACGAACTCCAGATGCGTGCGCCCCCTTGTGCATCTGGCTAACGTGAGTCCTGAGGAATCGAGCCTTGAACCGGGGTCCTTAGGCTTCACAGGCAAGCGCTTAACCAAGCTAAGCCCTCTCTCCAGTCCTAGGTCACAGTTTTTAGAAAACCATACAATCCACCCATCAGTCCATCTACCAATCCATCCATCATCCACCCATCCTGTCAATCATTTTCCCATCCAATGTTTGCACACTTAGGATTTCCTGGGCAGTGTGGTTGTATTGAGGAAAGATGAGCAAAGCTTTGCCCTTCCTTCAAAGAGCTGGTCTATTAGAACATATCCATCCACAGATAACTGAGGGGAGAAAAAAACGTCTCCATATGGTAACAACACTAAAACACAACACAACTACACAACCTTTAGAGGGAAATGCCAAGTTAGAAAACATGTGAAAAAGACAAAATGAAAGGCCTGGCCAGAAGGGGCAAATGACCAGAAGACAGGGGCTTGCTAATTGCATCATGGAGGAAATTAACGTTGGTACGTGGATTAGGACCCGATGCCTGAGGAAGAACACTGGGGGTAGAGTTAAAAAAAAAAAAAAAGTAATGGCAAAGTTTCTCTTAGCCTCCTTAAGTAACGACAAAGTTTCTCTTAGCCTCCATAAGTAATGACAAAGTTTCTCTTAGCCTCCATAAGTAATGACAAAGTTTCTCTTAGCCTCCATAAGTAACGATAAAGTTTCTCTTAGCCTCCATAAGTAATGACAAAGTTTCTCTTAGCCTCCATAAATAACGACAAAGTTTCTCTTAGCCTCCATAAATAACGACAAAGTTTCTCTTAGCCTCCATAAGTAATGACAAAGTTTCTCTTAGCCTCCATAAATAACGACAAAGTTTCTCTTAGCCTCCATAAATAACGACAAAGTTTCTCTTAGCCTCCATAAATAACGACAAAGTTTCTCTTAGCCTCCATAAGTAACGATAAAGTTTCTCTTAGCCTCCATAAGTAATGACAAAGTTTCTCTTAGCCTCCATAAATAACGACAAAGTTTCTCTTAGCCTCCATAAATAACGACAAAGTTTCTCTTAGCCTCCATAAGTAATGACAAAGTTTCTCTTAGCCTCCTTAAGTAACGACAAAGTTTCTCTTAGCCTCCATAAGTAATGACAAAGTTTCTCTTAGCCTCCTTAAGTAATGACAAAGTTTCTCTTAGCCTCCATAAGTAATGACAAAGTTTCTCTTAGCCTCCTTAAGTAACGACAATGTTTCTCTTAGCCTCCATAAGTAACGACAAAGTTTCTCTTAGCCTCCATAAGTAACGACAAAGTTTCTCTTAGCCTCCATAAGTAATGACAAAGTTTCTCTTAGCCTCCTTAAGTAACGACAAAGTTTCTCTTAGCCTCCATAAGTAATGACAAAGTTTCTCTTAGCCTCCATAAGTAATGACAAAGTTTCTCTTAGCCTCCTTAAGTAACGACAATGTTTCTCTTAGCCTCCATAAGTAACGACAAAGTTTCTCTTAGCCTCCATAAGTAATGACAAAGTTTCTCTTAGCCTCCTTAAGTAACGACAAAGTTTCTCTTAGCCTCCTTAAGTAACGACAATGTTTCTCTTAGCCTCCATAAGTAATGACAAAGTTTCTCTTAGCCTCCATAAGTAACGACAAAGTTTCTCTTAGCCTCCGTGGCAGGTTGGTGTCCCCCCCCCCTTCCCTCTTTTCCAGTGGTCAGAGGTCAGTGCAGATGTGCATAGCTGCTGGAAGTGCACAGAACAAATGGCCATTGTGTGATCAACCCTAAATGACATATCTATGTCACTCCCTCCAGTGCTTAGGGAACACACAGAAGAGGGATCAGAGAGAACATTGAAAGATAAAGGATGGGTGCTGTACGTGATGATCAGCTCCAGGATGGAGGAGACAGACCCCCGGGGACGCTCAACAGCCACCAAAGCAGAGATCCAGAGGCTCCTAAGAGCTCAGCACTGAAGTAGACTTCAAGCCCACCCACCACGGCTCAGGGAAGTTTGTGGAACAGGGGACGGAAAGATTGTAAGAGCCACAGGTTGAGAGATCATGACCAGAGGCATTCCCTCCCCTCCAAAATAACTGACTGCTGCTCCCACAACGCATAACACACCCCCCCATGGGGAATATCTGCAACGCCACTGAGGAGGGTCTCCAGCGGAATGGGGGCAGGGAACAGGAAGAAGAGGGGACCAACACATGACGTATCCACACAAAACATGCTAATGATCAGCATCATCAGCATCATTTTTAAAAAGATAGAGGGTGGGTAGGAGGGCCGTCAAATGCTGTTTTCTGGACAACACGTGGCTGTTGTATTTGCGGGCTCACAGCAGATGTGGTCTCATGCACAGGACTGAGCCTGTCAGTATTTCCTCATGGATGAGGGAGGGGTTCATGAGATTCTACTTGTTCCAGAGAAATCGTTGACAGCTGATGGTTGCTGGGAGAGTGGAGTTATGCCCTTTAGGGGTGTAGCCACTGGTAAATAGCCCCCACCCACACTCATGCAAACAATGCTAATTTAACTCAATGCAAAAAAAAAAAAAAGACATAAAAGTGGAAAGCAGATTGTAGTTGGGATTAAGAAGGTATTTTGTGGGTAAAAGAAAAAAAACATTTGAGAATTTAAAAATGGTTGCTGCTGTTGCACACGCACACACGCAGTAAGGAGGACACTTGGGTTGGCACAGAGGTCCCAGGGGTGCTCAGCCATGCACCTTGAGCTAGTGGGCCAACACTTCCCAAGCCTCAGCTTCTCCATCTGCGAAATGGAGCCTGTGGTGACTGGTATGGGGAGTTACGAAGCATATCAAAGGTGCAAACAGAAGTGAGCGGGCAGGAACGGAGCGTGACATCACACACGCCGTCTGTCAGACTTCTCCGGCCAGGCATTTCACAAGAGCAGAGCGATCACAGGGAAGCCGGGTAATTTGATGCTGAGTACTCAATCCGGCTACACTTCCCTCCTACATCCTCCCCAAGACTGTGACTTCAACAAGAGTAACAACGATGGATGCTCTGGCCAGAAGCGCTAAGATAGGTAAACAGAGATCTCATGAAGCAACATGTCACCTGGAGGCGTGGAGATGTGGTGTGCGGTTTACTCACAGAAGTAGGATTCGGGTGTGAGGGTGGCCTGGCGGCGACATCTGTCACCCCATTGATCGCTAGGGTTGATTCAGTTGATCTGGCTGGCTGTCCCCTTCCTCCCTCACTGCTCCGTGTGTGTCCCTCCCAAAGCTGATCACTTGGTACACAAGTAGCTGTACTCCCCTGTTAGATTCTCCATACATGTTCTCAGACATGTAAGAGCCTTAGCATGCATTTGTGTGTTGGGGGCAGGGGAGGGCGGAGACAGAGAGAGAAAAGCTAGACCCTGGGAGTTTTACTGTGGGCAGTCTTTGTATATTATGCTTGGATTGTAAATATATTTTTTAAAATTTTTTTGTTTATTTTTATGTATTTATTTGATAGCGACAGACAGACAGAGGCAGAGAGAGAGAAAGAATGGGCATGCCAGGGCCTCCAGCCACTGCAAACGAACTCCAGATGCGTGCGCCCCCTTGTGCATCTGGCTAATGTGGGTCCTGGGGAATCCAGCCTCGAACCGGGGTCCTCAGGCTTCATAGGCAAGTGCTTAACCGATAAGCCATCTCTCCAGCCCTGGGTTGTAAATATCATCCCAAAGCTCATGTGCTAAGGGCCTGGTCACTAGCCGACGACAATACTGGGAAGTGATGGGACCTTTAGGAAGTCTGTCACTGCTATGAAGTGAGCAGTTTCCTCAGCCAGATGCTTCCAGCATAATGTCCTGCCTTTTTTTTTTTTTTTTTTTTTTTTGGCCACAGATCTAAAAGAAACAGGACCACGCAATGGACTCAACTGTCCGAAACCGTGGGCCAAATAACAGTTTCTTCTTTTGGGTTGTTGATGCCAGGTATTTTGCCATGACACAATCACTCACCCCTGTCCATGTTGACGTGTCAGCCTGGCATGTGTTCCGCTAGCTTGGAGCCAATGTTTGTACACATCTGTGTGTGCTGGAGCAAGCATGCACACATCCCTGTGTGGGGGCGACCTGAATGTGTGTGCCTGGCTGTCTCCTGGAAGGTGATTATAGTCTTTTCTTAAAAAAAAAAAAATTATTTATTTATTCATTCATTTATTTATTTATTTTGTTTTGTTTTTTTTTTTTCGAGATAGGGTCTCACTCTAGCATACGCTGACCTGGAATTCACTATGGAGTCTCAGGGTGGCCTCGAACTCACAGCGATCCTCCTACCTGTGACTTGGGTGGAGGGGTTAAAGGAGCACACCGCCACGTCCAGCTTAAAACATATATTTTTATGCACTTACTTGAAGAAGAGATTGAGGATGCCTGGTCCATACTGCAGACTCCAGACTCATGGGACACTTTGTGCATCCGACTTGGCACGGGTACTAGGGAGTTGAGCCTGAGCCAGCGGGCTTATTAAGGAAGCCCTTTAGCCACCGAGCGACGTCGGCAGCCCTGGCCGTAATCGCTGCTAGAGTTTACATGTCAAAAAGAAATGCATTTGACAAAGCCTCGGGAGCAATGTAGAAGTTTCTAAAGGGTGACTTCCACTGCTTCTTTCTTTTTTTAAAAAAATATTTTATGTATTTGTTTGAGAGAGAGAAAAAGAGGCACAGAGAAAGAGAGAGAGAGAATAAAGAGCACACCAGAACCTCCAGCCACTGCAGATAAACTCCAGAAACATGTGAGGCCATGTACATCTGGCTTACATGGGTCCTGGGGAATCGAACCTGGGTCCTTTGGCTTTGCAGACAAGCGCCTTAACCGCTAAGCCATCCCTCCAGCCCTCTTCTTTCTTTTATAAGTTTTCCTCCATCACCAGTAAAACTAGGGGTTCACTTCTGCTTGACCTTCCCTGACACTGCACTGACCTGCCCCCGCCCCCTCTTTCTCTTGAAACCTAGTGAATCCCTGCTTCTGTCTTACGAACCTGACCCACAGGCAGAGGCTCTTTTCCGGTGCACATGGGCCTTTACCAAGCTTCCTTTCAATCAAGTTGGCCCATTCCCACAAAATAATTCCCAAATTACATTATCAAACACAACAGCCATTATACACACAGACATAACTGCACATACACATTTTTAATGTGCAACGTGATTGTACAATCATACTGTGATTTTCAGATGCTTTTCAATTATGGTTTTATGTTTTTCAGCTGCCTCTCAACCATGTCTTGTTTATCTTTCCAAGTCATTAGAAATAAATCAAACTCATTCCTTATACTTGCCATATTCAATTAATTACTTGAACGTCAAACAAGGTAGGGCCTTTTGTGCTATAATTTAATTCGGGCTCATGATGAGACTTCATCAGCTAAAACACAGAGGTCTTTCAGTTGCTTGGAGCATAAGCCCTACTTAAACAATAATTATATTATCAATATCATTAAAGCCAAAGAAAATTGCTAATACTTCAGTAACTTCTTTCTGAGGGGAAAGAGCTATTCTATTCATTTATGTGCACGAGGTCATTGAATCTTCATATCTATCCTATTAAAGAGATCCTACTTTTTTTTTTCCAAGGTAGGATTTCACTCTGGCCCAGGCTGACCTGGAATTCACTCTATATTCTCAGGATGGCCTCAAACTCACTGCGATACTCCTCCCTCTGCCTCCCGAGTGCTGGGATTAAGGTCATGTGCCACCACGCCCGGCACAGAATCTACTTTTATTCCCATTTTACAGATGATTCCTTGGAAGCACGGGAAACTGAGTAAATTGCTCCAAGGAGCCCAGTCAGCAAATGATATTTTTTTGCTTTGTTTTGTTTTGGATTTTCGAGGTAGAGTCTCACTCTAGCCCAGGCTGACCTGGAATTCACTCTGTATTCACAGGGTGGCCTCAAACTCACTGCGATCCTCCTACCTCTGCCTCCCGAGTGCTGGGATTAAAGGTGTGCACCACCACGCCCGGCTGAGCAAGTGACATTTTTTTTAATTGCAATGTGTCAGGCTCTGGACACTATGGTATTAATTATTCCACATGTAACATCATCTCCAACAGGAAATACTTTGTACCTGTTTGGTTGCCAAGGACTCAAACTGGCTGTCCCTGAACAAATTTAATAAATGTTCTCACTAGTTCCAGGGGATCCTGGCATGCAGCTCTCAGACTGGCTCTTAATCTGGAAGCCTGGTGAGAGGACAACTGGAAGTTTCTATGAGGAAGAAAGTGAGGCAGGCTCTGCAAGAGCAAGGGAAAGGAACACAGCTCCCCCGCTCCCACCAATGACTGCTTGCTGCTCTCAAGGTCATAGCCCTCAGCCCCATGCTGAATACCAGGAGGCCGACCACGGAGGGCAGGGAGGAGGGAAATGGGAAATGATGCTTCCAACACATGATGTGTCCACTCACAGACTCTACTTGGTAAAAGCCGGGCGTGGTGGCGCACACCTTTAATCCCAGCACCCCGGAGGCAGAGGCAGGAGGATCACCATGAGTTCGTGGCCATCCAGAGACTACACTGTGAATTTCAGGTCAGTCTGGGTTAGAGCAAGACCCTACCTTGGAAACCAAAGCAAACAAATAAATAAAATACAAAGTTTCTATTAAAAAAAAAAAAAGAGGAAAGAGAAAAGAAGTCAGGCGTGGTGGCTCACACCTTTAATCCCAGCACTCGGGAGGCAGAGGTAGGAGGATCGCTGTGAGTTCAAGGCCACCCTGAGACTCCATAGTGAATTCCAGGTCAGCCTACACCAGAGTGAGACCCTACCTCAAAAAAACAAAACAAAACAAACAAACTAACTAACAACAAAAAAATAAAAACACTGAAAAGAGTAAAGGGAAGAGAGAATGAAATAGTGACAAGGAGTGATGTCAGGCACCTAGCAGCTGAGAAAACCTTTGAGGGGAATTCACCAAGCCTCTGCAGCTCCGAGCCTGGCTCCCAGAATAGCTGGAAGGAGGCAGACTGCCAGCAAGTCAATTATTACGGCTGGAGCTGGGAGAACTTAATCAGATGTATCCGGTTTGCATTCACACAGTATTGGGCGGAAATATGTGGTCAACTGCAATGAATTGGCATGCCATGAAGTGGTCCAGCCACAGACGGATGCCAGGTGCCTTGCAAGTTGAAATCCAATGATTCTCTCTTCTGGGTGCCTGCATCTCATTGAAGGTGTGTTTTGTATCTCCATACTGTCCACGCCCTAGAAAAGAAGAGAGAACTCTTAGGATGACTAAGTGGAAACTGCAAGAGTTTGAAGATAATAAGGCAACATCCTGAGGCATTTGTCCATCAGACGAGACCAGCCCTGTACCTGGTGTTCCTTCACTGCTCAGGCATGGGGCCCAGGAAGGCTGCCATGGCCACTGTGACACCAGAATGGAGAGGTCAAGATGACCCAGAGAGCTGGTGAGCTTCCTTAACTGCAGGAGTTCCCGTAAGTGAAACCAGCTGCCCACCGCCAATGAACTTGGCTGTTTGTTACTGGTGTCTCGTCAGGTCCCCTGGGCAACCCACGGCTCTTACTCTCTGCTTGTTGCCTTCTACCCTAGAGGGCGTGGCACTGCCCACCAAGTTGACACTGCCCACCAAGTCGACCATGTCCAAGGCCAGACTGAAGTGAGGTTCGCGCCTCTGGTCAGGACATCTTTTTTATTTTTATTTTTTTAAATTTTTATTTATTTATTTGAGAGCGACAGACACAGAGAGAAAGACAGATAGAGGGAGAGAGAGAGAATGGGCGCGCCAGGGCTTCCAGCCTCTGCAAAGAAACTCCAGACACGTGCGCCCCCTTGTGCATCTGGCTAACGTGGGACCTGGGGAACCGAGCCTCGAACCGGGGTCCTTAGGCTTCACAGGCAAGCGCTTAACCGCTAAGCCATCTCTCCAGCCCAGGACATCTTTTTTATTGTGGCATTTAGAGGATGAAATTTCCTCTGGGATCAGTCTGAAGCTGAGAGTCTCCTAAAATCATGACATACCTAATTCTGCTCCCGCCCCAGCCGCTCTCCTTCCTGCTCCCTCGCTTCTCTTGGGGGTGTCTCCCCAGTGGATCACTTGACAGCAGTGTCTGCCTCAGGCTCTGGGTCTCAGGGAATCTTGCCTAAGAGAGCGTGTGAGATCTCCGTCAGCAAAACCTCACGGAAAACAGACGTACCTTCTACGCCGCATCAGGCAGCGCTCACAAGACCGCCTGCATTACTGTTCCAGAACGTACACAGAACACACAGTTACTTGCCCAATGTTTGCTTTACAGTAGTTTTAAAAAATATTTTAGGGCTGGAGAGATGGCTTAGCGGTTAAGCGCTTGCCTATGAAGCCTAAGGACCCCGGTTCAAGGCTCAATTCCCCAGGACCCACGTTAGCCAGATGCACAAGGGGGCGCACACGTCTGGAGTTTGTTTGCAGTGGCTGGAAGCCCTGGCGCGCCCATTCTCTCTCTCTCTCTCTCCCTCTCTCTGCCTCTTTCTCTCTCATCTGTCACTCTCAAATAAATAAAGAAAAAATAATTAAAAATATTTTATTTATTTACTTACTTTTTAAAGCCTTAAAAAAAATTTGTTTTTAGCCAGAGAGACAGAGAGACAATTGGCATGCCAGGACCTCGGCCACAGAAATCAAACTCCAGATGCTTGTGCCACCTAGTGCGACCTTGTGCTTGCCTCACTTTTGTGCCTCTCGCTAACGTGGGATCTGGAGATTAGAACCTGGGTCCTTAGGCTTTGCAGGCAAGCGCCTTAACCACTAAGCCATCTCTCCTGCCCTTATTTACTTATTTTGATATAAAGAGAGGGAGGGAGGGAGGGAGGGAGGGAGGGAGGGAGAGAGAGAGAGAGAGAGAGAGAGAGAGAGAGAGAGAGAGAGAAAATGAGCCTGCTGGGGCCTCCAGCCTCTGTAAACGAAGTCCAGATGTATGTGCCACCTTGTGCTTCTGGCTCATGTGTGTCCTGGGGACTCAGACCTGAGTCCTTAGGCTTCGCAGGTAAGCACCTTAACTGCTAACCTACCTCTCCAGCCCCAACAGTAGTTTTTAAGCTAACTGATTTTATAAAAATACTAGCCTTGCCCTAAAAATATTTCTGAAATTATGACTTTTAGGTTCTAATTAGGGCTCCTTAGTCCACAGTAAAATAAATACATCTTCATATGCGCACAAATGTATTTACCTATGAGCAGCTTAAAACCATTCCACTTACCACATATATGATATTCATATGGACCACAGCTTTCAAAACATTTTATCATGGGCTGGAGAGATGGCTTAGTGGTTAAGAGCTTGCCTGTGAAGCCTAAGGACCCTGGTTTGAGGCTTGTATTCCCCAGTACCCATGTAAACCAGATGCACAAGGTGGCACATGCATCTGGAGCTTGTTTTCAGTGGCTGGAGGGCCTGGGGCACCTATTCTCTCTCTATCTGCCTCTTTCTCTCTCTGTCTGTGGCTCTCTTAAAAAAGTAAGAAAAAATATTCTATCATGAGGCAGATAATTTACAGAACCAGATTTTAATGTCACAGAGTTCTGTTGGAGAGCTAGGCTCATATTGGCTATGAAATCAGTTTTTACTAATTGATTTTTTTTGGTGGGTGTGTATGTTCATTTTTGTTTGTTTTGTTTTGAGGTAGGGTCTCACTCTAGCTCAGGCTGTTCACTCTGTAGTCTCGGGGTGACCTTAAGGTCACGGTAATTCTCCTACCTCTGCCTCCCAAGTGCTGGGATTAAGGGCATGTGCCACCATGTCCGGCATGTTCATGTTTTTGAGTGAGGGCACACACGTGCCCCAGGGCATATGTGGAGGTCACAGGATAGCTTCCAGCGTTGGTCCTTCCCTTCCATCCATTTGAGGCAGGGTATCTCATTCTCATTGTTATTCACCACTGCATTTACCAGACTGGCTGTCCCGTGAGCTTCTGTGCAAATCTCCTGTCTCCCCGTCCCTTCATGTAGTAGGTGCATTGGGTGACAGGTACGGGTGACATAGCCTTGGCTTCTATGTGGGTTTCTGGGATCTGGTCGTAAGTACTTCTGTTTGAGTGACAAGCACCTTATCACCGGCAGCCATCATCCTAACACTTCTCTATAGTTTTAAATTAACCTATATTTTTAAATGTTTTCTTAGCCCTAAATCTTGCCCTAGTCCTAAAGAGATACACATGGTGTGAAGTAACAAGTGGGTAGAAGAATGCAGTGTTTTTTTTTTTCTTTGAAAACAGGAATAACTCAAAAATACCTTGGCATATGCATGTTCACCTCAGAGTTTTGAGTTTTCAAGATGCTTGGCCAATCTGCTGCTTGTAAACAAAAGCATTTTGCTTGATGCTTGAGTTGACGTTGCGTTGAAAGGAAGGGGAAATTTCTACGAACTGAAGATATCTTGCTAGGATGAATGACTCTGGCGTGATAAAAAGATAAGAAAGATGCCCGGTGGTCATCTGGGCAGCTGATGGGCAGCACAGGGACACTTGGAGTCATAGACTTTCCCCTGCCAGCTGCCATACTACATCTCCATCCTTAGAGGTGGAGGTTGATACCAAGAGCATTTACATTTTTTCTTTTTGATTTTTTTTTTTTTTTTAGGTAGGGTCTCACTCTAGCTCAGGCTGACCTGGAATTCACTCTGTAGTCTCAGGTTGGCCTTGAGCTCATGGCGATCCTCCTTCCTCTGCCTCCCGAGTGCTGTGATTAAAGGGGTCCACCACCACGCCCGGGTGCCAAGAGCATTTTCAAAGAGAGATGCGCAGTGGGGACCACTTTGCCACAGCTCTGGAATGGCCAAAAGCGTACAGATGACACAGAGGCTGAGCTGGTGGAGGTCTTCGCCTCGTCTGATGTGTCTCATCTTGACTCCATTGATTCCCTCTGTTTTAAGAGTGGATAAAACACTTGCCACTCAAGCCTGGGTACCTCAGGATCCTCAGGACCCAAATGAAAACCAGATGCCATAGCATTAGACCCCATGATCCCAGCAAGTCTGCCACCAGAAGGAAGGAGGACGCATGGCCATGTTCCATGAGCTCATGGGCCCCTTAGCCTGGTGAACAGTGGAAGACCGTGTCTCCAACGAAGGGAAAGGTGAGGACCTTCACCCAGACGCTGTCCTCTGACCTCCACAGGTGCGCCATGCCACGTGCATGCTCCCACTCACACACCTGAACATACACACACATAGGCAAACACGCCAATGACGAGAAAGACATTAGTGCTTCAAGTGCAAGGTAACAGGCCAGTGATCAGTAAGGCATTTTAGTATCAGGACTTTGTATCTCATCTCCAGCATATTACAGAGGAAACGTACCTTAAGGGACTCTGTCATGTATTTTGGGGCAAAGAATAGCACATTTCTGGCTGTCATGAGATGGTTACATCATGTTATGGGAAGTGTGACTTCAGCCTGCTATAAGGAGATGGGATACAGTATCGGGCTGCGCAGGGGAGGCGGGACTTGAAATGGTTGCATTCTATTGTCAACGTGATCAGGTTAGGAATAAACAAGAGACGTGCCTCTTGTGTGGGTCGGTGAGTGTGTTTCCAGAAAGGACTGATGGGGGACAAAATCCTCTTCTCATAGTGTGAAGCCTTCCCATGGTGGGCTATGTATAAAGAACCTCCCTGGGCTGGAGGGATGGCTTAGCAGTTAAGGCATTTGTATGCAAAGCCAAAGGACCCAGGTTCGATTCTCCAGGACCCAGGCAAGCCAGATGCACAAGGGGCACATGTATCTGGAGTTTGTTTGCAGTGGCTGGAGGCCCTGGTGCACCCATTCTCTTTTGCTCTCCCTCAAATAAATGAATAAAAATAAAATATTTTAAAAAATTAAGAAAAACTAAAAGAACCTCCAGGAGAAGACAGGGTCTTTTGCCTGGCTATGTGGGCTACTCTGTGGGGCATGCATCTCTCCTGATGCTGCCAACCTTCATGGACATTGGAACCCAGCTCTATCAGCTTTCTAACGTGGGATGGAGACCAGAAGCACCCTCACAATCTTCCAGAACCTTCAGTGCCAGATTAGGCCTGCTAAGGCATCAGCCTTGTGGACTGAGCAGCTGCTGAGCCTCTCCAGCCTGTATCCAAGCCATTGTTGAACTTCCCAGTCCACATCCTGCAAGTGAATCTAACAAACCCTCTCGTGATTCACAGGCATTCATTTTTTCAGTGCCTCTAGAGAATCCTGACTGATACAATGTCTCATCCTCAGCATAATGATCTTTATGATTTATCCCCTCATGCATCCTTTATGGATAATGGAGTGTTGAGCAGAGAGAAGTCTGAGGACCAATGAATCTTGAAAAGCACCTTTCTTCCTTTGCATTTCAGCTGAAATAACATTTTGAAATTCACAGGAGCAGCTCATAATTAGAGATTCAGAGAATGGAGCGGTCGTAAGTCAGGGAAGAGATTGCAGGTCTGGCACAATGGTTCCTGCGCACTCACATCTTAACGCGCAGTCAGACATTAAACTTACATTTAAAATGTCCCCGACGCGTTTACCCATCTGTGTAAACTTCAGAGAGTGACAAGTTTCTATGACAGAATTGACTCTATTAATGTAGTGATTAGTATCTTTAGTTTAGACAGCTCCACTTTTAGTTCTGTTTTTTTTTTTTTAAGAGAACTCACTATTTTCCATATGGCAGTACTAATTTTCGATCTCAAAACAGCATATACGAGTTCCTTTTTCCACATTCTCACCAGTATTTTTTTTTAATATTTTTTTGTCCATTATTTATTTATTTATTTGAGAGTGACAGACACAGAGCGAAAGACAGATAGAGGGAGAGAAAGAGAGAATGGGCGCACCAGGGCTTCCGGCCACTGCAAGAGAACTCCAGACGCATGCGCCCCCTTGTGCATCTGGCTAATGTGGGACCTGGGGAACCGAGCCTCGAGCCGGGGTCCTTAGGCTTCACAGTCAAGTGCTTAACCGCTAAGCCATCTCTCTAGCCCCTCACCAGTATTTTTATCTACATTATTAGAATGTTACTGACCAGAACCAGAATATGGAATTGACCTAAGTGACCATCAATGAGCAAAAAAGAAGTAAAATAAAATATACAGGAATCATATACATATCCATGGAGAGAGATGGGTAGATAGATTAGATGGATAGATAGATATATACAAACAGTAAATACTTTGCAGTCATAAAAGAATGAAACTGTCTGGCTGGAGAGATGGCTTAGTGGTTAAACGCTTGCCTATGAAGCCTGAGGACCCTGGTTTGAGGCTCAATTCCCCAGGACCCACATAAGCCAGATGCACAAGGGGGCACATGCGTCTGGAGTTCATTTGCATTGGCTGGAAGCACTGGCCCACTCTCTCTCTCTCTCTGCCTCTTTCTCTGTCTGTCTGCTGTTCTCAAATAAATAAATAAAAATAAACCAAAAAAAAAAAAAGAAAGAAAAAAAGAAAGGTGGACAGCAAGCAAGGAGGCCACCTGAGGTCAATCTTTGGCTTCTATATGTACACAGGCATGCACCCATATACACATGTACAACCCAGACACACATGAACATGCATATAGCATGCACACATGTACAGGCAAAAACAATGCTTATGTTTATGGATATGGTGATTACCCTAGTTTGGTTGCATTCAGATGCATATGTGAATTAAGACATCACGTCGGACTTCAAGCATCTACATAAGGTTATTTGTCAACTGAAAATGAAGTTGGCAGTCCCATTGCCTGTGCATAGGCTCTCACAAGTTTGGGAGAAGAGGCGGTTTTGCCCTCATTCCTCAAGTGGCAAGGGTTTTTTTTTTTTGACAAGAGTTTCACTTTCCATTCCATTACATCCACTGACTCACATTCTCCAGTGCCCTTCCCAAGTGTTGCTTTGTTCTCACATGTCTCCTCAGGATTAGGGCTGCAGTCCAGGAGAGATTAAGTTTTTTTAAAACTATTTAATTAATTTATTTATTTGCAAGGAGAGAGAGAATGGGTGTGCCAGGGCCTCTAGCCACTGCAAATGAACTCCAGATGCATGCACCACTTTATGCATCTGGCTTTTGCATGAGTCCTGGGGAGTCCAACGTGGTTCATTAGGATTTGCGGGCTAGTACTTTAAACATTGAGCCATCTCTCCAGCCCCAGATTGGTTTCGTCATGGAGGCTGTCTCTTATTCCAGGAGTTGCTTTTGCATTGCTTTGCTTCCATCACTCAACAGCCATGGTCTTGAGAAGTGAAATCTCTGCTTTCTCACAGCCCCTGATTGTCAAGTATGTCAAAAGGAAACATGGTGCCCTGAAACCAGGCCAATTCCCTCTGGCTTGTGCAGTGTGGACTAAAATGCCAGGACTTGTCACTATATACTTAAAATTTTGGGCATGGGAAATTAACCTTTGTCAACATATAATAAATAAGTTGATGCTGGTGTCCAATTTCTCCTTAAGTAGAACATGTACTTGTCATTGAGCCATTTGGCGAAAGGCTTAAGAGATGAAGAAGGTGACAATAACAGCTTTATGACATGGATTTTATGTCATCTCTAAAACAAGCACAATTCCCAAACAAATAGCAGACACCAATAATTCACAGGCAAACAATAAGATCCTTCTATTCCTGGGCTGGAGAGATGGCTTAGTGGTTAAGATGATTGCCTGCAAAGCCTAAGGACCCAGATTTGATTCCCCAGTACCTATGCAAAGCCAGATGCACAAGGTGGTGCATGCATCTGAAGTTCGTTTGCAGTGGCTAGAGGTCCAGGAGTGTCCATTCTCTATCCGCCTCCCCTGTGTCTCTTAAATAAATAAATAAAATATAAAAAGACAACTAACTGATTGCTAAAAGAAAAAAATAAAAGATAACCTGTATTCCTAGTTTAAGCCCTTATTCAAGAAAAAGGATTTAAAACCCCAAGTGTAATGGCAAGAAGTAAGACAGACTAATTCAAAATTACCTAGGCTATTTAAGTATCATATTAGGTGTGTTTTCTGTCTTAAAATGTTGACTAATGCTAACTAACATAGGATCATCACATTACTAACACTGCCCAGTGCTATTTATTAGTAACTATCCAGAAAATGTCCACAAGTCTTCACAGCTATTTTCCAGTAATATTTCAAGAAACAAGAAACCCACTTTCCTGACCTTTGCAGTGAAAACAAGCAACTCCAAGATTACAGACCTGCCAAAATAAAGCTTAAATCTGCTCCATCAGATTTCAACACCGAGTGAGAACTTACCTGTTAAAATCAAGCCTCTCATGTTTGAGAGCTGCCTTCAGTTAAGGTCACATTGCCATGTGAATTTTTTTTGTTATTGAAAATGATATCCATTTCCCGTGGAAAATGCTCACATTGGTATACTTAAAAAGAATAGCTTCAGGGGCTGGGAAATGGCTCAATGGTTAAAAGTGTTTGCTTACAAATCCTGCCTGCCAGGTTTAATTCCCCAGTGCACACATAAAGCCGGAAGCAAATGTCGTGAGTGTGTCTGCCTTTCATTTGCAATGGCAAGAGGTGTCCCCCCCCCACAAATGCAAGTAAATAAAAATTTTAAAATAATAAAGTTCAAAAAATAGCATTAGCTTTCATTAAATTGCATAGATATTTTCCAAAGGGAAAAAATATGATGGAGATTTGAATTACGTGTTTAAAGATAAAATGCAACATATTTCTATTTCTTTTCCAGAATGATGATTGACATCTGGGAAGGTAGAACAACATTATCTACCTTCCAACAAAAACCTCTGTGAGTGATGGGTAGAATAAAAAATAAGTGTTGTGGTATACAACATAAATAACCGTGCGTTTTGTTCATTTGGATCTACGCACATTGAGAGGCACCCTTCTCAGATAAGATAGGCTTGCAAATAATGGTTAGAATAAACTCAATTCAGAAACTTCTGCCTTTGCCGAAGATAAAGTAATAGAAATTTATCAGTCAGAAAAAGAACGAAAGGGAAAAAAAGACAGATAAACAAAACCATGACTTTCATAACCCTGGACAAGCTGGCTATAGAGGAACGTGATTTATGATGAATGGGAACAAATCACCTAAGATTGTTGCAGCTAAGGGCTTCAGGAGAGCTTCCGGGCAGAAGCTCAGGTGAGCCCCCCTCCCCCTAGGCTCAATCTAGGAGGAGCAAAGTGTGTGCCAATGTGAAGGACAGAGTGGGAGGAACGAGGGATGTGCCAAGTGGCCAGGGGTCACCAAGAGCTGGGGACAGGACAGGGTTCGCCACGCAGACTGAAAGGCTTATGAGTAGCCAATGGCATGGCAGGCAGAGCTTGTGAGAAGTCTTCGCTCCGTGGTGAGGAACAGATCAGCCCCCCAGGTCCCACCTAACAAATCAGAGTCTCAACAGGGTGAGCGGCTTCCAAGTAAGGTAAGGGTGCCCTAGAATTAACTTCAAGAATATTCGTGGGAAAACAAAGTCAGCAGCATTCAGTATTGTGAAATTCACAAGTTCGGATGTCCAGTAAAATGAGCCAAACAAAGGACAGAAGGTGGCTGTGGTGGTTTGAATTAGGGCTTGCCCGTAAATTCCTGTGTTTTAAAGGCTTGGTCCCCAGCTGGTGGCAATTTGGGAGGTGGAGCCTTGCTGGAGGGGGTGTGTTGTGTGTGTTGGGGTGGGGGCTTTGGAGTGTTATACCAGCTCCCCCTTGCCAGAGCTCAGATCACACTCCTACTTTTTAAAAATTATTTTTGTTTATTTTTATTTATTTATTTGAGAGTGACAGAGAGAGAAAGAGGCAGATACAGACAGAGAATGGGCTCACCAGGGCCTCCAGCCTCTGCAAACAAACTCCAGATGTGTGCGTCCCCTTGTGCATCTGGCTAATGTGGGTCCTGGGGAATCAAGCCTCTAACCAGGGTCTTTAGGCTTCACAGGCAAGCGCTTAACCGCTAAGCCATCTCTCCAGTGCCTGAAGAAATTTTTGAATCCACAGTAGATAACTGCATAGATTCCATACAAGTGATGAGAAACATGAAGAAAATCTCATCAAATGTGTCATATTTAGATGGTTCAAAACCAATGACAAGAGACTCCTAAAAGGAAAGAGGAAATTGAGAGATGCCAGTGTGATGGCTGACCTCTCACTGCCAACTTCACAGGATTCAGAACGACCATGGAAACAGCCCTTTGGAAATGGAATTTGAGGGCGTTTCTTGTTCAGGTTCATTGAGGGCCTACCCTAACTGTGAGTGGCCCCATTCCATGGGCTCACTGTCCTGGTGTCCTGGATTGAATAAAAAGAAGAATGCAATCTGAGTACCCAAACAAATGTTGAAAATTAATCCCCAAGGTGAGGTATTAAGAGGACGGAAACTTAACCAAACCACAGCATCTGCAAGTGGGACCTTCGGGAGGGAGTGAGGCTAAGTGGTGACCACAGGCCTAGGCCTCTGATCCAGTGGAACTAAGAAAAGAAAGAGTGACTTGAGTCAATAGTCCGTGTCTTGCCATGTGACAAGTGATCACTACTTCTTTGGACACTGTTGAGTTTCTCCAATAGGAACGATCCATCACACGCCACTGCCCGCCCTTGAACTTCACAGGCTAAGGCTCATTGAACAGGCACCAGAGATAAGTGGGAGAATCAGAAAATGTATTCCTGTCAGTGTGGACTCAGGGGAATAGCTTCTGAAGCCTGGGACCTGAGCTCTGATGGATAGCTCAGGGGTTTTCTAGACAGTATAGCAGACAGTTTGAATTTGTTACGCTGTTGGTGGGTTACAGGTTTATAAGGTTACATGATTTGGGGGCACAAACAGAAAATTCCTTAGCAGTAACTAAGTCAGCGATAAGAAATGGACGAGTGTAGAACAGAACGCTGTTTGTTCGGGGTGTTTGTGGCTAAGGCTGCATAACCCGATTACACACAGGCAGGGAGCGCAGCAGACATAGGGAGGAGACCCAGGGTCCTGCTGCCTCGTGGTGAAGCTTGTATAATAGACACTGTATCTTACAGGATCATCTGGGCCTGGTTTCTATTCGTTTCAAGAATGACTATGAGGGCTGGAGAGATGGCTTAGCGGTTAAGCGCTCGCCTGTGAAGCCTGAGGACCCCGGTTCGAGGCTCAATTCCCCAGGTCCCACGTTAGCCAGATGCACAAGGGGGCGCACGCGTCTGGAGTTCGTTTGCAGAGGCTGGAAGCCCTGGTGTGCCCATTCTCTCTCTCTCTCTCTTTCTCTCTCTCTGCTCTTTCTTTTTTTAATTTTTCTTTTTTCTTTTTTTCCCAATTTTTATTAACATTTTCCATGATTATAAAAATTATCCCATGGTAATACCCTCCCTCCCCCCTACCTTCCCCTTTGAAATTCCATTCTCCATCATATCCCTTCCCCATCTCAATCATTCTACTTACATATATACAATACCAACCTATTAAGTACCCTCCTCCCTTCCTTTCTCTTCCCTTTGTATCTCCTTTTTACCTTACTGGCCTCTGCTACTGGGTTTTTTCCTTCTCACACAGAAGCCCAGTCATCTGTAGCTAGGATCCACATATGAGGGAGAACATGCAGCGCTTGGCTTTCTGGGCCTGGGTTACCTCACTTAGTATAATCATTTCCAGACCCATCCATTTTTCTGCAAATTTCATAATTTCATTTTTCTTTACTGCTGAGTAGAACTCCATCTCTCTGCTCTTTCTCTGTCTGTCGCTCTCAAATAAATAAATAAAACCAAAGAAATATTTTCAAAAAAGAATGACCACAACCACGGACATCTCTCTGAGGCAAAGATGGAAGCTTTTAGTCGGGAAAAACACGAGCTGCCAGGACTGACTCAAGAGCGGAGAGGTCGACTTGGGATCTCCAGTAGTGGGGTATGTAGAGTTCTTCAGTTGGGGGAAGGTGAGAAAGGGGGAAATTAAAAAAAAAAAAGTTTGCTTCAGGGGAGATCTAAGATAGCCAGGGTGTGACACCAAACACTAACCTGGTGTCCTGAGAGATAAGGGGGCAGGAAACCTAGACCTGGGGCATTGTTAGGCAAGGAAGGGATGATGGCGGGGGGGGGGGGGGGGGGGGGGGGGGGGGGGGGGGGGGGGGGGGGGGGGGGGGGGGGGGGGGGGAGTGAAGCAAGGCACTCCTAACGCTTGAAGGAAGCACCACAAAATCCTACAGTGGACGCCCACAGTCACTTGTAGTGCCGAATCCTCCACACGCTATGGTTTCATCCTGCGTATATCTTCCCGTGATAACGGTTAAATGGCTGCGGGCTCCCTAACACCCCGATAATTCTGTTACTGCCACCGCTCTTATTCTCCTGCCTCTGCAATAGCCCAGGCACTGAGATAGCATCAGGCTCTTACAGCGGCATTCCTTGAATTCAAGGGCTGTGATACCACACGAGGGGTGCGCTGAATCCAAGCGTACCACGTGCTAGGCAAATGTTGATTCATGGAATGGAAAGGAAGGACCAAGAGGAGAGGTTTCATCACGTTGCTCAGGGCAACGAAAAATTTAAGGCTGATCAACTGTTTAGTTCTGTGCCTTCCCGTTTAATGCTTTTGCACCATTGTTGACCACAGGTGGCTAAAAGGTTGTAAAGATGGAAACGATACCTCCAAGTGGCAACAAATTAGATTCTTCATATTAATGAGGCCTGTGTGATAGCTTTCCTCTAACCAAAATTATTTTCTGTGATATGTTTTCACTGAGCACTGAATGCTTTCATTTTCTTAGAAATAGAATGCTCCAGGGCTGGAGAGATGGCTTAGCCGTTAAGGCACTTGCCTGTGAAGCCTAAGAACCCAGGTTTGATTTGCCAGATCCCATGTAAGCCAGATGCACGTGGTGGTGCATGTGTCTGGAGTTCGTTTGCAGTGGCTGGAGGCCCTGGTGTGCCCGTTCTAACTCTCTCTCTCTCATTCTCTGTCTGTGTCCCTCTCTCTTTCTTAAATAAATAAGTAAATGAGTAAATGAATGAATAAGTAAATAAAAAGAGAATGCTCCAAGTGTGGTGATATGCTTAGATCTCTTGCATCCTTAAAATGTATAGTAGTGTATAGATAACAAAGTGCATATTTTATTAGTAAATTTATGCATTGTATAGCACATAAAGTGAAAAATGCTCATTAATGTTGTATCACCTTTTAACTTATGGAAAAAAAAATTAAATGCTACTGTGTTACTGGTGTGGTGACGTAGAGATAGTGTGGTTGTTTGAATGTTATGTCTCCTGTCATAATTAGCTTCATGTTGCTGGGATGATCTTCTACACAAGGCACACTTTGTGGAAGGAATAGGATCTGTTGAAGTGTACAGATCCAGGGGAAGTTTGATAATGGCAGGAGAAGCTGCCCCCTGGACCTCACAGGTCCCACACAGAGAGAAAGACCACCAGCAGCCGCCACACTCCAGGACCCAGGCAGAGCTTAAGCACTCTGCATATCTTTAGGCTTGAGTTCAAGAACCGCCCCCAAACATGCCTTTGGGCTGGACCCTAGGATCTGCTCACAGAGACACCTCCTCCAGTCGGGGCTGGAGATCTAAGTAAAAAGCTATAATAAACTCTTGAATCTACTGAGGACATTCATTCAAAGTACCACATCCCCCATAGATTCAGGGATTTTTTTTAAATTTATTTATTTATTTTTTTATTTATTTGAGCACAACAGAGAGAGAAAGAGGCAGATAGAAGGAGAGAGAATGGGCGTGCCAGGGCCTCCAGCCACTGCAAACAAACTCCAGATGCATGTGCCACCTTATGCATCAGGCTTACATGGGTCCTGGAGAATCGAGCCTCGAACCAGGGTCCTTAGGCTTCACAAGCAAGTGCTTAACCACTAAGCTATCTCTGTAGCCAGATTCAGGGATTTTTTTATTTTATTTATCTACAGGAAGGGGGGTGGGCACACCAACTTCTACAAACAGATAATATGCACCAACTTGTGCATCTGACTCTACATGGGTAATGGGGAATCAAATCCAGGACGTTATGCTTCGCAGGCAAGCACCTTAATTGCTGAGCCATCTCTCCAGCCCTCGGGTGTTTTATTAAAGCTTATAGTTTAGATCTCCAGCCACCTGCCTGGAGGAGGCATCGCTGGGAGTGGATCCTGGGGTCCATCCATAAGGTGTGTAGGAGGCAGATCTGATGCCCGGCACGAAGGTGCCCAGGTGGGTTTGAGCTCTTGCTGGGTCCTGCTTGCTGCCGGTTCATGTTTGCTGCTTTTGGCGCTTGCCAGCTGTTTGGTTGTGTGTCTCTGCTTGGATGTACGGAAGCAGTTTCTTCTGCCACCGATGGACCCTCCCCCTGCATCTGCAAGCTTGAAATCAACCCCTTAATCCCATACACCATGTTGAGTTTGAATGTCCATCTCAGCAACGTGAAACTGTCCACAAAAGGTATTGATGCCAGTAAGGACATGTGACCATAACATAACATACATCACACCATATAACATCACACCACATCACATCACACCACATCACATCACATCACATCACAGCACATCACACCACACCACATCACCTCACCTCACATCACATCACATCACATCACACCACACCACATCACCTCACCTCACCTCACCTCACCTCACATCACACCACACCACACCAAACCACACCACACCACACCACATCACATCACATCACATCACACCACATCACATCACACCACATCACACCACATCACATCACAGCACATCACACCACACCCCACCACATCACAGCACAACACGACATAACAACAAATGCAGCTATCTAAATACAACCTATAGGATGGAATCAGAGGCAGCTTTAAAGATGACCTCAAACAACACACCTGGCCCTAAATGCAGATACCTGTGGACATCTGTGGCGAGCCACCTCTTTCTCACATCATCCTGGCCTTGCTCAAAGGCATACTGAAAATTTTTGTTTGGCCAGATGGGTATTATTCTACCTAGCAAATTGCATTCTTTCTTAAATTTTCTGTTTATTTTTATTTATTTGAGAGTGCCAGACAGACAGAGATAAAAGCAGAGAGAGAGAGAGAGAGAGAGAGAGAGAGAGAGAGAGAGAGAATGGGTACACCAGGGCCTTCAGCCACTGCAAACAAACTCCAGATGTGTGCCTGGCTTACGTGGGTCCTGGGGAATTGAGCCTCTAACCAGGGTCCTTAGCCTTCACAAGCAAGCACTTAACTGCTAAGCCATCTCTCCAGCCCTGCAAATTGCATCGTTAGTAAGCTTTATTTTATTTTATTTTTTAACATTTAGAGAAGCTTATTAGATAGATTGAGAGATGGGAAGAGAAAGTCAAGCGAGATCCTGCCCGTGAGAAGGCAGGAGGGTATAAAGATCCCTTAGTAAACATTTTACTACACGCATGCTTGTCCCTTTTGCCGCCTGTGTCTTTTCTCTTGGCTAGATATCTAGATATAAAATGCATACTTTTGCCACCTTCTAAAAGAGTTTAATTTGAACCAGATCTCTTCCATTTTGTACCCATTTCTTCTTTCCAGCCCTGGAGGATGAGTTAGATGGACTCTACCAATAGACTTCTTGCCTCTTGGTTTGGTGTACCCCAGTGGAGAGCCCTGGAAAGAGACAGATGACGTCATGGCAACATTGAAGGAATCCCATGTATTCTAGAGACACAGATATGGGTGAAGACAAGTTAATAGGTCTTTAGGCTTCATAGACAAGCCCCTTAACCTCTAAGCTATCTCTCCAGATCAAGTGTTTTCATTTTTTAAAACAAAACCAAACAAGCACAAAAAAATACAGTATGCATCAATGGGGATCTAAGATATCCAGAGGTGTGATATGAAACATGACTCTCTAACTTGAGCTAAGTCACTGAGGTGAGTGTACTCCCCCAGGACCTGACATTTATAGTTTTCTGAGAGTGATATCAATAGTTAACTGGGTTGGATAATTGATGCATGGCTTGACTGGTGGCCTATATTTAACAATGTCAAATCGCCCACAATTTCCTGACATCCTAGCAAGGAAAGAATCGAAAATGATCTTATGAAATGATGTTTAGATGCAGGAAGGCGGTAAAAATCACGGACGTTTTGGCCCATAGAGCCACATCAGATACTTTCTCTGCCCCCCACAAATATAGCAGCACCAATGTCCTCATAGGGTGCTAAACAAGGCACCTGCCTTAAGAGAGATGTCACAGTGGTGGTGTGGGGTATGTTACAGCAAGAGAAATGAGTTCTACTGTCTTAGTGGGAGAAAAAATGAGATCTTGGAAGGGTTGAAATCTATTCAGAGTGAATGCAATTACCATGAAAACCTACGGAGACCAAGGGATAAACAGAGTATTTTGACATTGAAGGCATTACAGCAGTTGCTAACTCATCACTGATCCCCTGGAAATTCAACGAAGGTTCAGGAGATGCAAGCGCCGCCTTATAGGGAGGGATGAAAACCAATTGTAGATCTGCTGGCAGAAACCCAGTCTGAATTACTGCAGAAAGGGCCCACAGGCTTGGCTCTAGATTCCCTCCTCAGACAGCCCAGAGTTTAAGTGTGTGTGCATGTGTGTGTGTGCGCACGTGTGCATGTGTGTGTGTACATGCATGCATGCCATGTAGCATGTATATGGAAGTCAGAGGACATCCTCAGGTGTCCATCTTGTCCTTCTGCCTTGTTTGAGGCAGTCATCCATCGTTCACAGCTTCATTAGCCAAGTGAGGGGTCCAGAGATTCTCTTCTGTCCTCTCCTACCTCACCATAGCAGTGCTGGGATTAGAAAGGCTCATGCTGGGGCTGGAGAGATGGCTTAGCGGTTAAGCACTTGCCTGTGAAGCCTAAGGACCCTGGTTCGAGGCTCGATTCCCCAGGACCCACAAAAGCTAGATGCACAAGGTGGCACACGCACCTGGAGTTGGTTTACAGTGGCTGGAGGCCCTGGTGCACCCATTCTCTCTCTCTCTGCCTCTTTCTGCATCTGTCTGTCTCTCTCAAATAAATAAACAAAAAATTTTAAAAAGGCTCATGCTATTATGTCCAGCTTTATGTGGGTTCTGGGCATCTGAACTCAGGTACCCCTGCTTGTGTGGCAAGCACACACTTTATCCACTGAGCCATCTTCCCAGCCTAGAGTTGAAACCTTTTCAAGGAAGAAGAGACTAAACTAGCAATGAGTTCACAGCTAGAATCCACTAATATGGTCTAGTCCCAAGATTGCCATGAAGAGACCCAGGGCTGTTAACTCGGGCTGCAGTAGAACAGGGTCAGTAAAACGGCCGTGGCTTGTCGGATCAGCTACTGACTGAGTGGACACAAATCACTGGAGATGTACAATGCCCCATTTGTCTAACTGGCAGAATGGGAGCGTATGAAGGTCACACGAAATAGATGGATCTTGGCCAAACTGTCATACAGTTGGCCTGGTGACAGCGCAGACCTACTCTGAAATTTGCACGGAGCCAGACCATTAGGGGGAAATACAATTGTAAATGGCCCGTGTGAAGGGGATGTTGATGTATAGTATCAAGTCCTTCTTTAAACCTCCTTGCCTACCCTGGAAGCCAAAAGTGGGGCCACATGTCCTCCTTGGTTAGTGCTCCTGCCTGAAGACCTGAAGTTTCTGGGGGATTCTTGCCATGCAACTTAGCAGTTTGGCTGGTGAAGGTCAGTGTGTTCCCATTTTTGTCCTCCACGATTGACTTCTTGATTTCTTTCCCTCTTAATGCTAATGTTCGCTGTCCCAGTTTTTGGAGATTTTCTCTGTATCTTTTTGTTTTATTAGGTAGAGATCTTGTATGGACACATCTGTGTGTTGGTACCATCATTTCCCTCCTCCCTTCCCCATTCCACTGAGGGGCCTCCTTAGAGGGATTGCTGGTTCTTCACCTTGGGGTTGTGGGTTATGAGTTGTGAGAGGAGCAGTCAGTCATTGTGGGGGTGGGGCAGGCAATGCCTCCGGATATTCCCTCCCACCCCTGTGGCTCTTACATTCTTTCCACTGCCTCTTCTTCAAAACTCCCTGAGCCTCAGTGGGTGTGGCTCAAGTCTGCTTTAGTGCTGAGCTCTCACAGCCTCTGGATTTCTGCTTCGGTGCATTTTGAGTGTCCTCAGTGTCTGTCTCCATCACCCTGGTGCAGGTTGTCAGGTTATCTTAGTGTGAAGTCTTATCTTCAGCAGGATCAGAGCTCTTATCAGCTCTTATCAGCTGAAATAAAGCAGGAAGGAATGAACCTCTTCCATTCCCCCCTTTCGCTCCACCCCCCTCCCCACTGGCCAGTCCATTTCCTCCTTGGAAAGCTAACTGAAACTGACTCACTGTGGTTGGGCAGGTTCATGCTTCCTGCAGCTCCCATGACATAGTCTCCTAGCAACAGTAGTTTGGGGATGATTTTAGCTGTGTTCATTGAATGGCGGCCCTTAAAGTAATTCCACAAGAGTATCAGGAGGAAACATTTTAAGGAAAACAAACAAACAAACAAAAAAAAAACCAAACACCCTAGGGTCTAACATGGTGGTGCACACCTTTAATCCCAGCACTCAGGAGGCAGAGGTAGGAGGATTGCCATGAGTTCAAGGCCACCCTGAGATTACATAGTGAATTCCAGGTCAGCCTGGACTACAGTGAAATCTTAGCATGAAAAGCCAAAGGGTGGGGGGGGGGAGAAAGAAAGAAAAGGAAAAAGAGAGAGAGAGACAAAGATCCAAACTGGAGACTATGCTTGGCATTAATGAGGGCCTTGGTAGTTGCTGCTATCAATTTAAAAGACAAACTCCGGAAGAAGATAAGGCATTCATGTTTCACTCTAGAAACCGGAGCGCCTGTGGAGTTCAAAGGTTCTTCCAAGAGGATTTTTATCTGTGTAGTGCTTTGTTAAAATGCACTTTGTTAGGGCTGGAGAGATGGCTTAGCGGTTAAGCGCTTGCCTGTGAAGCCTAAGGACCCCGGTTCGAGGCTCGGTTCCCCAGGTCCCACGTTAGCCAGATGCACAAGGGGGCGCACGCGTCTGGAGTTCGTTTGCAGAGGCTGGAAGCCCTGGCGCGCTCATTCTCTCTCTCTCCCTCTATCTGTCTTTCTCTCTGTGTCTGTCGCTCTCAAATAAATAAAAATTTTTTTAAAAATGCACTTTGTTGAAGTGTTGTCTCCTATCAGAAGTTTTACAAGGCAGCATTTGCAATTATAAATAGGCTAGCTTTTTAAATAAAAGTCCCCTTTTAGGGAGTTAAACAGAATAAAATGAAAATTTCTGCATGTTTAGTGCTCAAACAAAACCAAGCATATAAAGTGAATATGTACTGGAAGTGAATGCCAAATATTAATAATAAAATACAAATGTGTATTATCCACCTGGAGGAAAAACTGAATTGCATGTCTATGCTTGTGTTGAAAAATCTTGCAATATTGTTTACAAAAAGGGTACCAAAACATACACCAAAAACTGAAGGACGCTATGACAGATGCAGATGTAGAATATTTTCCTGAATTTTTATAGTAGCTGTGTTATTTGTTAGTTTTTTATTTTAGTTTTTTAGTATTTTATTTTATTTGTTTATTACAGAGAGAGAGAAGGGGGCAGAAAGAGAGAGAATGGGCGAAGCAGGGCTTCTAGCCACAGCAAACAAACTCCAGATGCATATGCTACCTTGTGCCCCTGGCTTCCGTGGGTCCTGGGGAATTGAACCTGGGGAGGGAGGGGTTTAATTTGGCTCATGTTTTCAGAGGGGCGCGGGGGCTGTGGGAGGGTGAGGCAGTTGCTGTCCCATCATGGCAGGCAGAAAGAAGAGGATGCAGGTGGGAGCCAGGACAAGTGTCACCTTCAAAGGCCATCTCCTAGTGACCCCTTCCTCCAACCAGAGCTCAGTTCCTAACAGCTAAAGAGGAGGTTTTCAAAATATAAGCCTGCACAGGACCTTCCAGATGCAACCAAAAATGTCCACATCTAATTGAATGGTTTTAGGGACTTCCAATGTCCTGCCAAGTTGTATCAGCTTCAAAACCCTGGGCTGCTGTCTGTACTTCTCAGGTTGCTTACAATCACTTGGCCCCAACCTTTCTTCCTCATAAGCAGTGGCAGGCTCTCTGCACATAGAGGACTGAGGATGGTCACTGTATTTTGTTCTTTTAAAACTTGATATCGGTGACACCTGGAGGATAATAAATAGAATTGAAAAGCTGGGCATAGTGGTGCATGCTTTTATCCCATCATTCGAGAGGCAGAGGTAGGAGGATCACCATGAGTTCAAGGTCACCCTGAGACTACATAGTGAACTCTAGGACAGCCTGAGCTAGCATGAAACACCATCTTGAAAAATCTAAATAAATGAAAGAAATAGAATTGCTCAGCAACAAGCCTTACAGGACCTACGATGTCCCCAGGTAGGGGTTTAAAACACCACCTAAAAGTAAAGCCATATCTATTTTAACATTCCATCTAAATATGTTTAAGTCGTTTTAATATGGTAATTTGCTTTTGAAGATAAAAGATGCTTGTATTTCGCTTATTTCTAAAATGTGTGTGTGCTTTTCAATCTTCAACTTTGTTTCTTTAGTGGAGGATTTAGAAACAGCTCACATGAAATACAGACGTGCCACAGTACTATATCTCTGACCGTGTCTGAGGGTAAGTATAAATGAATAACTCTTTCTCTTTCTGATGAAATAAATTACCACCTTCACAGAAAGATCTAGTGACAAGAAATACCCTAGAGTAAAAATATTTGTTTACTCGTATCAGATCTATAAAAGATAATTCACTCCTGCATGTTACAGGATCAGATCACGTGCAGATTTAGGAAAAGAAACAGCCAAAATGTTTCTAGTTTCCCTAGTGTTCGCTTCTCTACTTAACCACCATGTGTTAATGGAGACATCTTCCTGGCTCCATTATTTCAATATAGATGTCACTAAGTTCTCTCAGACATATTATAATTGGTGTTAGTTTCTAATGAAATTCATAATCCTGAGGGAAAGTTAAATTCATGGAAGGATCTTCTTGGCTCATCTCAGAATGATAAGTAGCAAGAATATCTGATGCTGACATAATTAATAACACTATATGATGACTAGCAAAAAATTATACATCCTAGCCAATCCCAGCACTTGGCAGGCAGAGAGGTAGGAGGATTTCCATGAGTTCGAGGCCACCCTGAGACTACATAGTGAATTCTAGGTCAGCCTGAGCTAGAGCAAGACTCTACCTCAAAGAAACAAAAAAATAATAAAATTAAAAATTAAAAATCTTAGGTATTGTACAATATAACATTTTTCCTCCTATCACTAAGCTAATGTAATATGCTACAATAAAAGTGATTTAAAAAAAAACCCAGAGACTGAGAATAGCTTATGTGAAACTTGAAAAATTCAGTCATCTTTACAGTTGTATTTTGTCATCCATAGCAGTGAAGTGAAATTTTGCCAGTCCAGATTCTATTGCTGTTCTTAGTAAGATCAAATACTTATTCTGATAAAATACTATGTGACGCTAGCTTTTCATTCTGTTTCAAATATCATATTTTAATAATACCAAAAACATTTCTATGGAAACAAATTCATTCAGTTTAAAATCAGTCTACTAATAAAACTGACACATGAGATATATTTGGAATACAGATTCCACATATTTCTTTTTTTAAACTTTTTTTTATTAACAACTTCCATACTTACAGATTATAAACCATGATAATCCCCTCCCTTCCCCCACTTTCTCCTTCACAAACCCACACTCCATCATATTCCCTCCCTCTCTCCATTAGTCTCTCTTTTCACATATTTCTTTTGATTGCTATAAATGCTTCATATGCAGTAGAGCTAATTTTTTTGTTTTGTTTTTGAGAGAGAGAGAATTGGCGGGCCAGTTCCTCAGCCACTGCAATTGGACTCCAGACACTTATATCACCCAGGGGGCATGTGGGACCTTGCGCTTGCTTCACCCTTGTGTGTCTGACTAACGTGGGATCTGAAGAGTAGAACTTGGGTCCTTAGGCTTCACAGGAAAGAACCTTAACCACTGAGCCGTCTCTTCAGTCCAAGCTAATTCTTTTTTTTTTTAAATTTTGTATTTTTTTGGTTTTTCGAGGTAGGGTCTCACTCTAGCCCAGGCTGACCTGGAATTCACTATGGAGTCTCAGGGTGGCCTTGAACTCACGGTGATCCTCCTACGTCTGCCTCCCGAGTGCTGGGATTAAAGGCGTGAGCCACCACGCCCGGCTCAAGCTAATTCTTAATATGGATTAAAGTTCATTCTCAGCCAATCCAGATAGCATAGGCCTATAGCCCCGGCTACTCAGGAGGTTGAGGCAAAAGGATCACTTTGGACTATAGAGTGAATTCAAGCCTGCCATGGAGAATTTGGTGAAACCTTGGGTCAAAATAAAAGCAAAAGGGGGGTTGGGAATACAGCTCAGAAGTATAATGCTTCCCATCATTTGTGAGCCCTACATTCTCACACACTGTAAGAGCACACTTTCAATGTGTTTTCAGCAGTATAAAAGTACACGACATATAAAGACTGTTTTACTCTGTGGACTGTACCACTCTTTTCCGAGAAAATTACTATAAACATTTTTTTTTTCATCCCCTCATAGTGCTGTGGATTGGTAGGCTCTTATCAGGTCTAAATTTTCACAAATCACCCCTTACATAATACTTTGGATGCCTTTATGTTTCAGTACATGTAAGGGCACCTGACTCTTTTGAAGACACCGTAGTAGCTCTGGCATGAAGCTCACGTTGTTTTCAATAATTTACTGTCACAAGCAGCACTAATTAGAACATCCTCACATCTGTATAGGTGTATACAGCAGTGAATAAGAATATAGCTATTTCATATTTATTAATTCCCCCAAACAATTACCTAAATTACACTTAGCAACCAGTAGTTTAAAGTTGTTAAATAAGGTTGGAGAAATGGCTTGGCGGTTAATCGCTTGCTTGCAAAGCCTAAGGATCCCAGCTCGAGCCTCGATTCTCTAGGACCCACATAAGCCAGATGCACAAGCTGGTGCATGCATCTGGAGTTTGTTTGCAGTAGCTGGAGGCCCTGCTGTGCCCATTCTCTCTCTCTCTCTGTTGCTCTCAAATAAATAAATATAAGTAAAACAAAAAAATTAAAGTTTTAAAATAAAAATTCTTATACATATATGGGAAAGCTCTGAGGAAATACGTGGAGCAGTATTGGTAGCAATCTCATTCCTGCACATGTCTGTCCATGTGTACCAGTGGGCAGGAAACAGTGACAAAAATTACAACTACAGTTTGTAAAAGTTTATTTTTGCACCTTTAGAAATAACTGAAAATATTTAAATTCATGAGATATATCACACTTATCCAATACATTCATTACAGTTAGCCTTTTCATGTTTACTAAGCAGGTTGAATTCCTTATCTTTAATTTTCCTTTGTGAATGTCCATTTTAAAAACCACTCCTATTTTTCTACTTGACTTCTTGTTCTCATATTTAACACCAAAAAACCCTGTATATATTTTTATATTCTAATCTTTTTGTATGCATTGTCAACATGCTCATTTTGTTCTGCAAAGTGCCTTGAAATAATTTTGTAAAATATTTTCAAATGTGAATAAAAAGTGTGATAACAGTAAAGTTGAAACCCATAAATTTGACTAGCTCTATCAGTTTTGCTGTTGTTGTTTGTTTTATTTTTGAGGTACAGTCTTTTTTTTTTTTTTTGGTTTTTCTAGGTAGGGTTTCACTCTAGTCCAGGCTGACCTGGAGTTTGCTATGTCTTCTCAGGGTGGCCTCAAACTCATGGTGATCCTTTTACCCCTGCCTCCTGAGTGCTGGGATCAAAGGTGTGCGCCACCTGCCTGGCTCTGTCTGCTTTAAACAGAGAATAGCGTTGCAACCTTCGAAGTCCCCTGTGCACCCCTTTATTTGCAGTTGCTCCTTCCTCTCTAAGGAACCACCTCTCAGAATTCTGTATTTATCATTCAGTCCTTGAACTATGCTCACAATATTATCATAAATATTCCTATTCTGGGCTGGAGAGATGGCTTAGCGGTTAAGACACTTGCCTGCAAAGCCAAAGGACCCAGTTAGCTTTCCCACGATCCATGTAGGCCAGACACACAAGGTGGCGCTTGTGTCTGGAGTTCATTTGCAATTGCTGAAGGCCCTGGAGCACCCATTCTCTCTCACTCTCTCTCTCTATCAGCCTCTATCTCTCTGTGTGTCTGAAATAAATAAATAAGTAAATAAAATAAATATTCCTGTATTATCTGAATTTTCAAAACACATATGAGGCAACTCTAATGGACTTTTTAAAAAATATTTATTTCTTTATTTGAGAGAGAGAGAGAGAGAGAGAGAATGGGCATACCAGGACCTCCAGCCACTGCAAACAAACTCCAGATGCCTGCGCCACCTTGTGTATCTGGCTAATGTGGGTTCTGGGGAATCTAGTGTCCACCTGGGGTCCTTAGGCTTCACAGGCAAGTGCTTCACCACTAATCCATCTCTCCAGGCCTCTAATGTACTTTTGAGCAACATGAAATTTTTCTTCAATATTTATTGCTCAGATTCAGAAATGTGGCTACAGTTTGGTCATCTTCACTGCCATACAACAAAATTAATTTGGGGCATGAATACAACAAATTATATAACAATTTATTTATGATTTACTTAGAGGTCAATGGAATTATTCCCAGTTTGTAACTCTTACCAATATGTTATGATACAAATAAATAAAAATTTCAGTTACATCTCATTAGCTATCTTCTTGACACACTAACGTATCTTCTTCATGTAAAACACAGCCTATACGTGTTTTAAAGAATTTTTTTTGTTCATGTATTTATTTATTTGAGAGTGACAGAGATAGAAAGAGGCAGAGAGAGAAAGAGAGACAGGGCCTCCAGCCTCTGCAAACGAACTCCAGACGCGTGCGCCCCCTTGTGCATCTGGCTAACGTGGGACCTGGGGAATCGAGCCTCGAACCAGGGTCCTTAGTCTTCACAGGCAAGTGCTTAACCACTAAGCCATCTGTCCAGCCCTCCACATCCCTTTCTTAAAGAATAATTTTATCTTCATTTGTAAGGAGAGAGAGAGCAAATGGGCATGCCCAGGCCTCTGGCACTGCAAATAAAGTGCAGATATATGTGGTACTTTGTGCATCTGGCTTTACACAGGTACCGGGGTATTAAACCCGGGCTATCAGGCTTTGCAAGCAAGTACCTTGAGCCATTGAGTATTCTCTCCATCCCAACTTCACTTTTTGGGTCATGGTCTCTCACAGAACCTAGAGCTCACCAACTTAGCCAGGCTATCTGGTAAGCAAGCCTTAAGGATCCTCCTGTCTCTGCCTCCACCTCCCCAGCACTGAAATCCCAGGTCTCATGACCATGACAGACTTTTATGTGGAAGTTGGAGATTTTTGCATGTCATACACTTTACTGACTGGGCCATTTCCTCAGTCCCTCATTTTTTTTTTTTTTTCTGGTTTTTCGAGGTAGGGTATCACTCTAGCTCGGGCTGACCTGGAATTCCCTCTGTATTCTCAGGCTGGCCTTGAACTCACAGTGACCCACCTACCTCTGCCTCCCGAGTGCTGGGATTAAAGGCATGTGCTACCACGTCCAGTTTTTTTTTTTTTTTTTTTTTTTTTTGAGACAATCCCAACTGGTCTTTTTAATGAGACAGGAGAGAGAGAGAGAGAGAATTGGTATTCCAGGGCCACCAGACACTGCAACCGAACTTCAGATCCATGGGCACATGTGAAACATTGCAAACTTGCGTCACTGTGTGTCTGGCTTACGTGGGACCTGGAGATTTGAACATGAGTCCGTAGGCTTCATAGGCAAGCACCTTAACCACTAAGCATCTCTCCAGCCCAGTCCCTCACTTCTTATGGGATGAGCTTGGACATGATCTGTTATGGATTTCTGGAGTTTGCAAATAAATATTCTGCAGCCATAAAAGTTATGTTTGTCTCACCTTGCTGTTATCTTCTGGAAAAAGGCTC
Organism: Jaculus jaculus; assembly: GCF_020740685.1. Taxonomy (NCBI): domain Eukaryota; kingdom Metazoa; phylum Chordata; class Mammalia; order Rodentia; family Dipodidae; genus Jaculus; species Jaculus jaculus. The sequence goes on from NC_059123.1 coordinate 9,390,822, forward strand.
TCAGTAACACTGGGGTTTCATAACAAGCAACATAAACAGCATGCATCTTTGCTGTCAAGGGTAGGCCGGGGTCTTCTGTTTAGCATGAAAAGCCCAGCAGTGGTTGGCAAGCATCTGTGGAGACCAACAGCAATTAGTAATTTTGAGAGGAAACAGTGAGATCTACAGAACACCCTTGAAGATCCAAGGTGATTGCTGAAGGACCCTGTGATTCCAATATTTAATTAGCTTCTTAAACTTGGAGTCATGGAACGTATTTTGCTTTGTAAAATCCTTGGAATTCCCAGAAGCAAGAAGCTCTTAAAATCACTTGACTATAATGAAGCCTCCAAACAAGAAATTTTGCTAGTGTTGTTGAGATTATAAATTTCTACATGTATCTATGCTTGATTTTTGCGTGTATAATCTCCGTTCAAAAAATGAGAATATTTGCAAATCCCTTTCTCCTAAAATACATCATAAGGAATGCTTTCGAAGCACAAGAAATAGAAAAAATGGGCTGAGGAGATGGCTCAGTGGAGAAAGCGCTTGCTGACTAACTGTGAGTTCCTGGGTTCAGATCCTCCAGGAGCTGGAAGCTATGGTGAGCATCTGTAATCCCCGTGTGCCCATGGCAAGAAGAGAGGCAGAGATGGGAGAATTCCCTGGAAGCTTGCCAATAGAATGGTGAACAGTGGTGGCTGGCCCTGCCTCAAGTGAGATGGGATATGAGAACCAATCCAAAATTGTCCTCTGACCCCCACACATGCACACACGCACACACACACACATAAATAACATTTTCTAAAACAATAGAGAAAAATAATAAAATCAACAAGGTTTGTAGCCAAAACGACCAAATCAAAAATAGTTGACACAGTAAACACTTGAATACTTAATAAATAAAGAACAGGGCTAGAGGGATGGCTTAGTGGTTAAGGCACTTGCATGCAAAGCCAAAGGACCCAGGTTCGATTGCGCAGGTCCCACGTTAGCCAGATGCACAAGGGGGCGCACGCGTCTGGAGTTTGTTTGCAGTGGCTGGAGGCCCTGGCGTGCCCATTCTCTCTCCCTTCCTCTTTCTCTGTCAAATAAATAAGTAAATAAAAATAAAATATTAAAAAAAGAACAAATCAACAAATGATGGATTTTGCCTAAGGACTAGATAATGAGAAAAGAAATCCTAACGCAAACATGATAAACTGTTGCTGAAATGTTCGTCATTTACATACATGGAAAGTTTCAATCTGGTATATTTTTCAAAGTTTATTTTCATTATCTTATGTTACTTTTATTTATGTATGTGAGAGATAGAGAGAAAGAGGGAGGGAGGGAGAGAGAAAGAGAGAGAGAGAGAGAGAGAGAGAGAGAAAATGGCTGCATCAGGGCCTCCAGCCACTGCAAACGAACTCCAGATGCATGTGTCCCCTGTGCTTATGTGGGTCCTGGGGAATTGAACCTAGGTTTTAGACTTTCCAGACAAGTGCCTTAACCACTAAGCCATCTCTCTAGCTCTCAATCTGGTATTTACTTACATTTATTTACACATTCAGATTGGTTTAGTAAGTTGGGGTATGATATTAGAGAAACCTTTTGCAGACTGATAATGTATAAGAGGAATGGGAAACTCCATCCTATTCGGAGAAAATGGGAGGATTTGTCTTTCCATCTTGTTCTAAAGAGCCTATTGCTAAATTTGTGGAGTCAGAGATTAATTCTCCATCTTTGGTGTCTGTACTCACTTAGAGATGTTTCAGAGATCTAAAGATCACGGTACATTGAATATACCTGTGGGTCATTCCCATCTATACATAAATTCTTATTCTCTTATTACCTAAATGCCTGATGAACACTTCAAAATCAATACACAGCCAGGCATGGTAGTGCACGCCTTTAATCCCAGCACTGGGAAGCAGAGGTAGGAGCATTATTCGAGGCCACCCTGAGACTACATAGTGACCCTAGCTCAAAAAAATCAAAAAACTATGGGGCTGGAGAGATTGCTTAGTGGATAAAGCATGTGCCTGTAGAGCCAAAGGATCTCAGTCTGATTCTCCAGGATCCACGTAAGCCAGATGCACAAAGGGGCGCATGTGTCTGGAGTTTGTTCGCAGTGGCTGGAGGCCCTGGAGTGCCCATTCTCTCTTTACCTCTTTCTAAATAAATAAAATATATTTAAAGAGAAAAATCCCTAAAAAACAAAACAAAAAAAAAAACAAAAAACATAAAACTGAAGTAATCTTGGCTGGGGAGATGGCTCAGCTATCACCAATGTTGCCACTTATGCATGAGGGTCTTTTGGGTCAGAGGCTGACAAGTTCCAGGCCCCAGAACCCATATAAAACCCTGGGTGTTGGGCTGGAGAAATGGCTTAGTAGTTAAGACACTTGCTTGTGAAGCCTAAGAACACATGTTCGAATCTCCAGGTCCCATGTAAGCCTGATGCAAGCATGCAATGTCATGCATGTGCCACAAGGCGGTACACACATCTGGAGTTCATTCACAGTGGCTGAAAGGCCCTGGCACCCTCATTTTCTCTCTCTCTCTCTCTCTTTTTCTCTCTCTGCCTCTTTCTCTTTCTCATTGTCTCTGAGAAATAAAATAATTAAAAAATGTCTGGCTGGGCGTGGTATTGCATGCCTTTAATCCCAGCACTCGGGAGGCAGAGGTAGGAGGATCACTGTGAGTTCGAGACCACCCTGAGACTACATAGTGAATTCCAGGTCAGCCTGAGCTAGAGTGAGACCCTACCTCAAAAAACCAACCCCCCCAAAAAAAAATCTGGATGTGGGTACACACATCTGTAACCCTAGTGTACAGGGCGTGGAGCTGGGAGAATCACTGGGGCTCACTGATGGACACCAGCTCTGTGTTAAGGGAGAGACTGTGTCTAAAATATATGCAGATGAGGTGTAAGAGAAAGACACCCAGCATTCTCCTCTGGCCTCCACAGGCTTGAGTTTTGGCACACACATGGTCATGTCACAAACACACACACACACATGCATGTGCACACGCATGGGTACAGACACCTCCCCAAACAACAGTAAATAAGACAAAAGGTGAGGTAACCCTTCCCTCAAAGCCTGTGCCACCTCTGTTGTCCTTTATCAGAAAATGACAAGTCCACTCTTCCTCTCAGGGGCCGGACACTCTGGTATTGTCTCTGAGTCTGCATTTTCACGAATTTCTGGATTGTGTTCCTTCTGCTTAAATAGCTTCGGTACTGTGAGCTCTGGGATAGGAGAGCAGCGTAGAGCATCAAGTGTTGTAGAAGTCAGTGACTTGCTTTCCAAATCTATGTTCACTTAATTTAATTTCCCAGAAGAACAGATTTCTCCATTGTTCACTTAGAACATAAAGTGAGGAAGTGCTCAAAATCAATAGGGTAGTTACCAAGATGATCTAGAACCACTGCTAAAGGCCTAAATACTATCAAAATCACAACTACTGGACCATGAAAAAGAATAATTATGGTACCTAATAATAGCATATTTTTTTGGATCATTCAAGATAGGGTCTCTATATCCCAGGCTGATCTGAAATTCACTATGGAGTCTCAGGCTGGCCTTGAACTCATGGCAATCTTCCTATCCCTGTGTCCTGAGTGCTGGGGGTACAGGTGTGCGCCACCACGCCTGGAGTAATAGAATATTTAGTGAAAAACATCTGGGAGGCTTTTCTTCCTTTGGTGTATACTCATGTAGTTTGTGTACATACAGTGTATGCACATGTGTGCGCAGATGCATGCATTCTGTGTGCACGCATGTGGAAGTCAGAGAAGAAGGCTGGGCATCTTCTTCTATCGCTTGTCCACGCGGTCTCCTTGAGATTCAGCCTCTCATTGACCAGCGAGCACCAGAGTCTCCTGTCTCCCCCTCCACACGACTGGTTCCAAGCACTCATGGCCATGCCCAGCTTTTTATATAGCTTTTGGGGATCCGACTTAGGCCCTCGCGCTACGTGGCAAGGACACTTGCCTGCTAAGCCATTTTCCCAGTTCTCTAGGAAATATTTTATGGTTTTAGTTAAAGTTCCAAAAGTATAATCCATAAAAGAATAACATTGAAGCCGGGTGTGGTGGCACACGCCTTTAATCCCAGCACTCGGGAGGCAGAGGTAGGAGGATCACCATGAGTTTGAGGCCACCCTGAGACTACATAGTGAATTCCAGGTCAGCCTGAGCTAGAGTGAAACCCTACCTCAAAACCCCCCAAAAAGAATAACATTGACTAAAAGTTTAAAAATGCCTGTTCTGTTAAGCATACTGTTGAGAGAATGAAGTGATGAGCCAAAGTCTGGGGAAAAAAAATAATTGCAAAACACTTATCTCATTAAAGGACTTGCCTCCAGACTGCATAAAGAATTCTTAAAATGCCACAATAAAAAAACAAACAACCCAGTTTCTAAAGCCAGGGAAAAGATTTGAACAGACATTTAACAGAGCAGAAACAGATGTCAAATAGAAGTCCCATGTCACTCCTTTCATCCCAGCAGTTGGGAGGCACAGGTAGGAGGGTCGTTGTGAGTTCAAGGCCAGCCTGAGACTACATAGTGAATTCCAGGTCAGCCTGGTGAGATACTGCCTTGACAAACCAAAAGAAAGAAAGAAAGAAAGAAAGGAGGGAGGGAGGGAGGGAAGGAGGAAGGAAGGAAGCAAGGAAAGAATGAAGGAAGGAAGAAAAATAAGGTGAACAATTGAGGGAGACACCCAAAATTGACATCTGTCATCCACACACACGGGCACATAAGAGAACATGTACTTGCATACCCATGTGAGCACACACACATGGCTATGCACATGCATGCGCGTACACACACACACACACACACACACACACACACACACACACACACAGATGTGAAGCTATAGGATCTCCCAGTTCTGCACTGCTGGTAGGATAGCGACGGGAGCTGTCCCAGTCAGGTTCACATTGCTGGCAGAAATCACCCAACCAAGAACAGCTTGTGTGGGGGGGGAAGGTTTATTTTGGCTTACAGACTCGAGGGGAAGCTCCATCATGGCAGGAGAAAACAATAGCATGAGCAGAAGGTGGACATCACCTCCTGGCCAACAACAGATGGACCATAGTAATAGTAGAGTGTGCCAAACACTGGCAAGGGCACATTGGTTATAACACCCATAAGCCCACCCCCAACAATGCACTGCCTCCAGGAGGCATTAATTCCCAAATCTCCATCAGCTGGGAACCTCGCATTCAGAACACCTAAGTTTATGGGGGGCACCTGAATCAAAGCACCACAGGATCCCTTTGGCAGCTGCTGTCTTTTCATCTGTATGACGCAGTAGTCATCAATGGGTATTCATCTAATAGGGTCACAGACAATAAAAGCCTGTGCATAAATGTTTACGACAACTTCATCCATAATTGCCAAAACTTAAAAGCGAGCACAATGTCCTTCAGCAGCTCAGTCACAGCGTGGTTCATCCATAGTATGGAATAGTAGTCAGTGATTTCAGAAAGGAATTAGGAGCTGGAAAGACTGCTTAGTGGTTAAGGTGCTCGCCAGCAAAGCCAAAGGACACAAGTTTGATTCCTCAGTACCCAAAGTCAGATGCACAGGGTGGTTCATATGTCTGGAGTTCATTTGCAGTGGCTGGAGGCCTTCCTCTCTCTCTTAATCTCTCTCTCTCTCTCTATATATATATATATATGTGTGTGTGTGTGTGTGTGTGTGTCTCAAATCAATGAATCAATAATTTTTCTTTTAGTTTTGCGAGGTAGGGTCTCACTCTATCTAGCTCAGGCTGACCTGGAATTCACTATGTAGTCTCAGGGAGGCCTGGAACTCACAGTGATCCTCCTACTTCTGTCTACCAAGTGCTGGGATTAAAGATGTGCACCACCACACCTGACTTAAAAAAAATATTTTTAAATGAAGGCATTTAGCAAGACACACACATGGGAATGGATATAGCTTTATGTATTGTTAAGTGGAACAAGTCAGTAGGAGAGGGTGCATAATTTTTTTATATATTTTATTTTTATTTATTTATTAGAGAGAATGGACACACCAGGGCCTCTAGCCACTGCAAGCAAACTGCAGATGCATGTGACACCATGTGAATCTGGCTTAAGTGGGGTCTGGGGAGTCAAACCTGGACCCTTAGGCTTTGTAGGCAAACACCTTAACTGCTAAGCCATCTATCTAATCCCAGGATACATAATTTCTGATACTTGTTATGTTATACTCTGGCAAAAGACAGGACCATACAAATAGTCAACAGACCAGTGGTAGCTGGTGTTTCAAATGGGTCTGGAGTGCTGAGCATGTGGGGACTCAAGGCAAAGTGTGCTAGGGGCTTCTAGAAAGGATTTTTCTCCCATAGAAGCAGGCTTCATCCTCATGTCAGAAAGCGGACTTTTAGCCTGCCCTTTCTGAGACGGTTTGCCTTGCACAGGGGCAGCATGCAAGCAGGAGATTCTCCAGCCAGCGTTGAACCATTAAATGACAAGGCTCAGAACACAAAGCCAATCTGCCGATGTGAAGAATGCAAGGTTCTTGAAAGCGCCTGTCTCTAGATGGCTGTTAGATAAAAGTGGATGCCGGGTAGTCTACACTTTTACCCAAGCCACAGCAAAACTGAGAACCTAGAAAGCAGAAGGAGGTGAATAAAGAACACACACACACACTCAAATCACACACACGCACACATACACATTCACACTCTCTTACACTCTCTCTCTCTCTCTCTCTCACACACACACACACACTCACACACAGAGAGTGAGAGGGAGAATTTTGATAATTATCACCTTGAAAACCCCAGCATAAAAATTGATCCAATGAGGCTCATCAATGCATTCAAATAATCGCTGGGTAAAGGCAGCCAACAGGCTATGTCTGCTGTTTCAAAACCTGCAAGCTGTCTAATTGCGGAGGGACAGAGAAATTTGCCAGCCACTGACTCATCCAATGATTAAATCCTCATCCACAGTCAGTGAACATAGCAATGTGTGCCTCCTGGTGTGAGTCAAGGGCATTTATACAGTTATCAAGTATTTTGTTTTGTCAAAAAAATGCACTTAACATATGTACATAAACCCACAGCTCCAATGTCCAATTTACAGCAAACCTCGGGTCTCTTAAGTTAAATAGGCTGACTCTATGCGGAAACATCAGATGAATCTAGAATGAGGAACATCCAGTAGGGAACCTGTCCTAGACCCTTCAAAAAGTCAATGTTATGAATTTATTTTTGTGAGTTTTTTGTTTTTGCGAGGTAGGGTCTCACTCTAGCCCAGGCTAAACTGGAATTCACTACTTAGTCTCAGGGTGGCCTCGAACTCACAGCGATCCTCCTACCTCTGCCTCCCAAGTGCTGGGTTTAAAGGCATGCGCCACCACGCCCAGCAATGTTATGGATTTAAAAGAAGAAGAAGAAGGAAAAAGAATGTGATTGGTATTTTAAAATACCAAACAAGCAGTATTTACAATTGGTGAGTCCTGATTAGATTAGGAGCTGGAAATGGCATAGCTCTGAAGCCATTCTGCTAACAATGGGGACAGGTTGATCCTTGGACATCAGATGATGCTGTGGAATAATGTGTCAGTTTCTTAACTGTCATAATAATACCGTGGGTTATGAAGCATTTAGCAGGGAAAATATTACAGCACATATGCCTCTTAATTCCACAACCTCAAAATAAGTCATCGACGCAGCATGATAAATACATGCAGACACACATGCATAGATTAGATGGATGATGGAGAGAGTGAATTTTGCTAGCAAATGGGGAAATACAAGAAGATGCATAGTGGACCATTTATCCTCATAAAAATTTCAAAATACTGGGCTGGAGACATGGCTTAGCAATTAAAGACACTTGCCTGCAAAGTCTAAGGGCCCATGTTCAACTTTCCAGATCCCACGTAAGCCAGATGTACAAGGTGCTGCATGCACAAGGTTGAATAACATGTGAACAAGTTGACACATTTCTGGAGATTAATTATAGTGTCTGAAGGCCCTGGAATGCCAGTTCTCTCTCTTTCCCTTTCTCATTTAAAAAAAAAAAAAAAAAAGGTCAGTCTGTTGGGCTTGCCTCAAAAATTTCAAAATATAAAACACATAAAAGAATTATAGAGAGAATAGCCATGTGTCCATTGACTATCCCATAGTTGACAATGTTTTGCTAAAGTTGCCTTAATCTATTTTTTTTTAACTGTTGCATCGCCAGAGCCACTGGGCATCTCGTTGCTAAGTACACTGGTGTGCATCTCCTTAACTGGAGTGGTGATCATTACTTGTACACCTTTCTAACCTCTCTGTGGATTTAAAAGTTCTTTAGAAGGTGAATAGAGGGTATAAAATACTGACTTTTTGTTTTGTTTTGTTTTTTTTCGAAGTAGGGTGTCACTCTGGTCCAGCCTGACCTGGAATTAACTATGTAGTCTCAGGGTGGCCTCAAACTCACAGCAATCCTCCTACCTCTGCCTCTTGAGTGCTGGGATTAAAGATGGGCACCACCATGTCCGGCTTGAATTTTTAATTATTTGTTTATTTGAGAGGTTGAGAGAGAGAATGGGCGCTCCAGGACCTTCAGCCACTGCAAACAAACTTCAGATGCATGAGCCACCTTGTGCATCTGGCTTATGTGGGTACTGGGGAATCGAATCTGGGTCCATTGTCTTTGAAGGCAAACACTTTAACCACTAAGCAATCTCTCCAGACCAAAAAAGTGACTTTTAAAATCTGTTTTGATTCAAATTGGGCATATTTATTTATAATCCTCACTGTTGACTGTTTTTTGTAGAGAGCTTCACCATATAGCCCTGTCTGGCCTCCAGTGCATGGTTAAATCATCCTACCTCAGTATTCCACAGTACTGGGATTACAGGTGTGTGCCACCATGGCAGGGTTATTGCCACAATTGTATTTATTTATTTTATGCATTTAAGGGGGAGATAGAGAGAAAAAAAAATGATGGGCATCCAGGGTCTTCAGCTACTCTAAACAATCTCCAGATACATGTGCCACCTTGTACATCTGCTTTTCGTGGGTCCTGGGAAGCTGAACCTGGCTTATTTGTCTTTGCAGGCAAATGCATTAACTGCTAACCCATGTCTTCAGGCCCTATTGCCACATTTTTAATTCAAGTACTGCTGAAGTTACTTTTAAAATATTTTATTTATTTGAAAGGAGAGAGAGAGAGAGAGAGAGAGAGAGGGGGGGGGGGGAGAGAGGGGGAGGAAGAAGAAGAAGGAGGGGGAGGAGGAGAGAAACAGAGAGAACAGGCACACTAGAGCCTCTAGCCACTGCAAACAAACTCCAGACACATGAGTCACCTTGTGCATTTGGCTTTATGTGGGTACTGGAGACTCGAACCCAGGTCATTAGGCTTTACAGGCAAGCAACTAACTGCTGAGCCATCTCTCATGACAATCACTGTATTCCTCCTGTCTGACTTCTTGGACACGTGCTGGGCTAGATTCTGGGAGCTGGAAGGTGGGATTGGGATTGGAGGTAGAGTTCAGGGAGGTATGGGCAAGGTTGAGTGAAGTGAGACATCAATGTAGGGTAGTACAAGCAGATGAGTAAAACCAGGGACAGTGTAATGATCAGAAAATAGAAACCTGGTATAATTCAAAGTGGACTCCAGAGATGTGCTCCACTGGCATAGAGCCCTAAGAACCTCCCTTGGTGTTGGCATGCCGCTGTGTGGCATGATGGCACAGGTCTTGGCTGAGTGGCCAACCTCGCGCAGCTTGGAAGTTTGAGCATGCCCTTGTCCTCATAGATCATTTTCTTCCATTCCCTCTTCTTCCTTTCCCAGTCAGGAGTTTTCAATCCACTGTTTCATTAAGCATTTACTGGACCTCAGAATAACCAGATCTTTTGTAGCTCAACCTTACTAAACACTGTATTCAGTCTGGCTTCCTAAAGGGTTTGCTGTTCCTTGTGCCTTACTGAAAACATTTCAGTTCCAGTTCACACAGCCTGAAGCTTGGTGAGCGCTGGTGTGAAAATGACCTGTACTACTCAAGCTGGGTGTGCAAATAGAGTGGACACACTTCTTCTGTCCTTGCCCGGGCTCCAGAATCAAGGCTCCCTCTGCTATGATTCCTTATCACTCCAGGGCTGTGCATGCACACACCAGACCTCATGCTGTACGCAACTGCTGCTCCATTCTGTGGGCCACGTCTCCAACTTAAGCCAATACTTGTTTGCAAGGGAAACTTGTTAAAATGTACTACACCTGAAAGGTCATAGGAAGAAGAGACAGACATGGGCATTATTGAACAAAGACTGTTTAGATTTATTTATTTTCCTTTATTTATTTGAGAGCTACAGACAGAGAGAGAAAGAGGTGGGGGGGGGAAAGAATGGGTGCACCAGGGATTCCAGCCTCTGCAAACGAACTCCAGACGCGTACGCCCCCTTGTGCATCTGGCTAATGTTGGGTCCTGGGGAATCGAGCCTCGAACCAGGGTCCTTAGGCTTCACAGGCAAGCGCTTAACCGCTAAGCCATCTCTCCAGCCCTGACTGTTTAGTTTTTAAAGACAAGGTCTTATGTGGCCCAGTGTGGTGTTTTTAATCAGGTGTCCCCTGTAAACTCGTGTGTTGTAAATGTATGTTCCCATTGATGGCAGTTTGGGAGGTGGAGCCTTACTGGAGGAAGTGTGTCATTGTAGACCGGCTTGAGGGTGATACAGCCAGTTCCTCTCTGCTAGAGCTCAGGTCATGATCCTGCTGATGTTGGAAGGAGATGAGGCCTGTACTATACTGTCTTTCTCCCGCCATCGTGGAGCTTCCCCTGGAAACCATTAGCCAAAATAAACAAGGTTCCTCCCACCAGCTGCATTTGGTCAGGAGTTTCTTCCCAGCAATGCGCAGGTAACTGCAACACCCGGGCTGGCCCTGGAACTCCGATACTTCTGCCTCTGCTCCCAAATGCTCGGGTTATAGGTCTCCACTAACACGCTGGCAAGAAAGAAGGTTTTGGATTCTGATCCTAATGTCCTACATTCTATTCTACTCTTTTATTTGAGGGCAAACCCTCAAATTTCCAGATTCCAAGATTTGGAAATCTGTAAATTATCTCTCCCTTCCCTGAATACTATCTCTCTCTCTCTCTCTACCTGTCGCTCTCTCCTCTCTTTGTCTTTGCTTCCACTTACTGTATTTTATCTTATTTGTAATTCTTAACGTGGCGTCTTTCCTACCAGACTTTCAAGCTCCCAGAAGTCCATTGCTAGAACCTATTTACATTAGCCGTGCCCAAAATGGCAGGAGTTGAAAAATACATGTTTGCTGAATGACTTTAATAAATAATTCATAAATCTATCAGCTGAAAAACAGACAAAAGGGATGAGAGGTAATTTATTTCAGAAGCTTGATTCTGAGGATTCATCAAAAGAAAATCTGGGGGCTGTAGAGATGGCTTAGCGGTTAAGCGCTTGCCTGTGAAGCCTAAGGACCCCGGTTCGAGGCTCGGTTCCCCAGGTCCCACGTTAGCCAGATGCACAAGGGGGCGCACGCGTCTGGAGTTCGTTTGCAGAGGCTGGAAGCCCTGGCGCGCCCATTCTCTCTCTCTCCCTCTATCTGTCTTTCTCTCTGTGTCTATCGCTCTCAAATAAATAAATAAAAAATTTAAAAAAAAAATAATCTGGGGCTGGAGAGATGACTAAGCCGTTAAGGTGCATGCCTGAGAAGCCTAAGGACCAGTGTTGGACTCCCCAGCTCCCATGTAACCCAGAGGTTCAGTGATGCAAGTGTGCAAGGCTGACCCAAGCATGAGGGTGCTCGTGAATCTGGAGTTTCGTTACAGTGGCTGGAGGCCCTGGCGCATCAACGCTCTCTCTCTCTCTCCCTCTCTTGCATAAAAATCAGGTAATCTGGGAAAACCAATCACATAATCAGCAAACTGAACTCCTGAAAAACTGATTGTGAATTATTCAAAAATGATCCTGAAAATGCTAAAGCTGACACACACACACACACACACACACATATATACACACACACACATATATATACACACATACATATATATGCATATATATATGAAAAAATGTGATATGTATGTATGTATATATGTATGTATGTATATGTATACACATACATGTATCAATCACATTTTAATGTGATACATATTTTTATGTACATACATAAATCTATATGTATATCACATTTTTTCTTTTATTGCATTGTGTGTGGTGAAGCACACATGTGCATATACATATTCATATTTATGTAAATACATTATTTTCTTTAAATTATTCTATTGAGGTATAATTGTCATATGAATGTATTTCACATATATAGCATGTACTACTTAATAAGTTTGAAGATTAGATTCAGTAAATCATCACCACAGTTTATTCCAAACGCATATCTATGCCAACAAAAAGGGTCCTCCTACCCTCTTGTCATTATTATGTTATGGCATTAAAACAATATCTACCCTCAGCAAATTTTAAGTTTACCATACTTTATTATTACAATTAACATTGGGCATGATACAGAAGATCTACAGATGTATTCTCTAAGAATATAAAACAACAAGAAATAATATAAAACGATATTATCTTTCTTAAAGAGTAATTTTCCTTTGTGAGCTGGGGCTGGGTGCAGGGTTGCATGCCAGGGAGAGGTGGCATTTCTGGGTGCCTGCCTGGAAGGGAACAAACCAGCAGAAGATGGGCGAGAAAACAGAGGAGAACCGAGACACATAAATAAGACAAGACGACATTCAACTGCCCTCCACAAAACATACCACCTCTACTACATCTTCCAGTGCCCTGGAGGAAATGGAGTGACATGAATACCACTGTCACTGCCAACCTGACCGCCAGTTACAGGGCAACGATGACAGACACAGTGACCAGTCACAACTTACCAAAGCAGAGATCCAAAGGCTGTGGAGAACTCAATGCTCAATCATACTGCTAGCAGCCTTGCCATGGCCCAGGGAACACTGTGCAAGAGGGGGTGGAAAGATTGTAAGAGCCAGAGTGGGCAGAAATACCCCGTGGCATGGCATCTCCCCATCTGTTACTTCCCCCAAGGCATGCTCACCTCCATATCCCTACAGTGAAGGCCATAATCCCACTGAAGAGGGTTCCCAAGGTAACCGGAGCACAGCCAGAGGATAAAGAGCATAACCTGTTATAACATATGTAAAACAAAATAATTATTTTAAAAAAACATTTTTTCATGAGGGAGTATGACTTTTGCCTATATTTGGTTCTTGCTTGGAGTTCTCTTTGGTCTCAGACTTTTAAAAAATTCTTTCTTTTGGTTTTTCGAGGTAGGGTCTCACTCTAGCCCAGGCTGACCTGGAATTCACTATGTAGTCTCAGGGTGGCCTTGAACTCATGGCGATCCTCCTACCTCTGCCTCCCCAGTGCTGGGATTAAAGGCGCGCGCCACCATGCCTGTGCGCATGCGCGACGCCGCACGCTTGCGTCACTTGCGTGTAACTTACGTGGAACCTGGAGGTTCAAACAAGCATTCTCAGGCTTCACAGGCAAGTGCCTTAACCCGCTGACCCATCCCTCCATCCCTTGTTCTGAAATAAAAAATATGAAAACATGCTTCTACTTTAAAGGTAAGTTTTTTTTTTGTAACTTTTCTTTCTTTAAATTTTTTTGTGTATTATTTATTTATTTGAGAGTGACAGAGAGAGAGAGAGAGAGAGAGAATGGGCGCGCCAGGGCTTCCAGCCTGTGCAAACGAACTCCAGACGCGTGCGCCCCCTTGTGCATCTGGCTAACATGGGACCTGGGGAACCGAGCCTCGAACCGGGGTCCTTGGGCTTCACAGGCAAGCGCTTAACCGCTAAGCCATCTCTCCAGCCCTAAAGGTAAGTTTGATGAGCTTTGGTAAAGGCATAAGCGGTGACCGTCGAGACAATCATGAAGTATATGTAGCATGTTCATGACTCCAAAAGTCTCCTTTCGCTCCTTGTTGGTGAATTCTGCCCACTTACTTCCAACCTTTGGAAATCCTTGATCCTTTGTTTCTTTGTTTCTTTGTTTCTTTCTTTCTTTGTTTCTTTCTTTCTTTCTTTCTTTCTCCCCTCCCTCCCTCCCTCCCTCCCTCCCTCCCTCCCTCCCTCCCTCCCTCCCTCTCTTTCTTTTTTGTTGTTTCTGATAGCTTTGCCATTTCCAAAATGGCATATAAGTGAAGCGTGCGGATTTTCAAGCCTGATTTCTTTGTAGTTAGCATAATTCTCTCAAGTTTTCCTGTTTTCTCCTCAAGCTCTAATCGCCTCCCCAACCCTTCTGTAGATAATAGTTACCTTCACTCTCCTCTAACAAGTAGATCTGGGAAGATTCCCAGCTTTGCAATTTCAGCATGGAAATTGATTTGCTATGATTGATTTGGGGTGTAAGTGTCAATGAAATGTTATTATGTTCCTTGGTAGAATTTTTACCATTTAAGCTAAGGCAGTTTCAAAGCATATGGTTAATGGCTTCAGTTTTTGTACAGCCTCTGAAATCACTACAGAATTTTTAAAATTATTTTTATTTATTTATTTGAGGAAGACAAAGGGAGGCAGGGGCAGAGAGAATGGGCGCCCCAGGGCCTTAAACCACTGCAAACAAACTCCAGACACATGTGCCGCCTTGTGTATCTGGCTTGTGTAGGTCCTGGGGAATTGAATCTGGGTCTTTTGGCTTTGCAGGCAAGCACCTTAACCACTAAGCTATCCCTCCATCCCCACCACCAAATGTTTTATAATAACTTATTTGTAGCTACTTTGAAAGTAATGTGTCTATAGAAGCTACACTAGACAAAAAAACAGCCTATGGAGGTTGCCTGCAGTTTTAAAATATTTTATTTATTTATTAGAGAAAGAGGGAGAGAGAGAGAATCATCAGGGCCTCCAGCCACTACAAATGAACTTCAGATGCATGTGCCACCTTGTGCATCTGGCTTAGGTGGGTCCTGGGGAATTGAACCTGGGTCCTTAGGCTTCTCAGGCAAGCGTCTCAACTGCTAAGCCATCTCTCCAGCCCTGGATGCAGTTTTTAATTTTAAGAGAATCGAAGAAGGGAAGGGTAGGAATAGCAGACACCATTTCTATTCATCAAACAATATATGTAACTTCAGCTATAAATTCTTCTCAAGTTCTGGTCTTGCTTCTTGCCAGGCTAACATGAATCCTCCCATGGAGGTGATTAGTACTTGAAGTTATAATTAGTGAAGAAACTAAGTTATGAAGAAGAGCTAAGGAAGTAAATGACAGACATGTCTAGAATGCTTATGAAAAGTACCTAATAAATTAATTGTTTATAACATTGTGATATATATATAGATCTATCTATCTATCTATCTATCTATCTATCTATCTATATATGGAGAGAGAGAGAGAGAGAGGAACCTCATGTAAATTAAATATGAGAAATAATAATTACTGAACTTTATTAGTGTTTTAGAATAATCAAAGTAAATATTAGCAACAGACAGCAACCATAATATTGGTGAAAGAACATAATGTATGAAAAATAGCAATTATCTTCCTAATTTAGGACTGTTTATTCTCTAGCCTGCAACTGGTCACATTTTAATTCTCTTATTGCAGTTATGTGTGTGATGTGAAACATACATGAGTGCACACATGTTGATGTCTGTGTGGGCACATGTGTGTGTCCAAGGGCATGTGGAGGCTTACAGTTCTATTCATTCTCTTCCCCAATTGCTCTCCACCGTGTGTGTGTGTGTGTGTGTGTGTGTGTGTGTGTTATCAGTGTGGTAGTTTGAATGGATGGCCCCAATAGATTCAGGAGTTTATTCAATCTTATAACTTAGATCTCCAACCACATGGCTGGAGGTGTCACTGTGGGCAGATACCGGGGTCCAGACCTAAGGTGTTACTGGGGACGGATCTGAATTCTAGCCTAAAGTCTGCAGAGGGTTTGAGATCTATCTGCCTGGGGTTCCCAGAATGTGCTTGTTTTTGGTGGAGCAGATAGGGGTTGCTTTCTCGCTGCATGGGCCCATGAAAAGGGTGCCAGCTTTTTCTGCTAGTAGGGAACTTCTCTGGATCTGTAAGTCTGAAATAAATCCTGTTCTTCCTGTAGACTGTGTCTGGTTTGGAGGTTTACCCCAGCAATGTGGAGCTGACTGCGACAGTCTGGGTCAATCAGTGAATTCCGAGCCCATGGATTCAGGCAGACTAGCTAGCCAGAAAGTGCTAAGGATCCTCCTGCCTCCGCATCCCTAGCTCCAAGGCCACACACACACACACCCCATCACGTCCAGCTTTTACTTGAGATACCAGGAATCTGAACTCAGGTTTTTATGCTTGAGAAACACACCATCCCCTTAGATGGTCTGGTCGCATTTTTTTGTTGTTGTTTTTATGATTTTTTTGATTCCTTTATGTAGATAATGACATATCATAAAGACTGCAGCTTGAAATTGAATGATTTTAGAAAGACTACATTAAGAGTTAAGTCAAATTAAAAAAAAACAGACTAGATAGCTGTCTTGGGAATTATTTAGAGTAAAAAAAGAGGTAATGGGGGAAAAGCCTGTGTGTGGAGAGGAAACATGACCTTCTGTAGTGATCGCCCTGCTTTGCAAGTGAGGCAGGGATGAGAAGTCTTGGCGGTTGTAAAGTTATTCACCTGAGGGCTGTCACTCTCGCTCATGACACGGGGTTTATGATTTGCCAACACATCTTTGAGGTGAGAAATCAGTGCTCTATCAAGAGGGGAAAAAAAAAAAAGCTAAAACAAATGGTCAAATAAATTGAACATCAAAATGCTGCCTGGTGTTCTTATCTGGAAAACACATTCCATATCATGTGTAGCTTATCTGCTGTAGAAGGTATAATATGTGAGATACAGTGGCAAACTGAATTGCTGTCATTGTGCTTTTCAATTGCAGGGCAGTTTGGAGATCAATGACTTAAGCTTTTTTTTTTTTCCACCCTGCTATCCACATCAAGCATAATATTATTTGTCACCGAGAAGCCCCCATAAATACAACTCTCTAGTATGGAAACTGGAAACTGCTGACAGCCGTGTGAGCAGTTTCAGTGGTGGAAGCCGGGCCGACACTCACGGAGTCCATTAGGGAGGCCCCTGGAGGACCCAGTTGAGCTTCATTGGCAAGGGCACCACAAGAGTTCGTGTGACTCCTCCTCATTAAAGCTCTCACTCACAGCCGCTTCCCCGCTGGCTGCTGCTCCCTCTCTTCTATGGGAGAGATGGGTGTGCACCACAGAGGCATGGATGCAGATTGACATGTTTAGGAAAAGATTGGTTTTCTTTTAAAAAAAACTTTTTTTGTTGTTTATTTAATTTATTTATTTGAGAGCGACAGACAGAGAGAGAAAGGTAGCTAGAGAGAGAATGAGAATGGGTGCACCAGGGCTTCCAGCCTCTGCAAACGAACTCCAGACGCGTGCGCCCCCTTGTGCATCTGGCTAACGTGGGACCTGGGGAACCGAGCCTGGAACCGGGGATCCTTAGGCTTCATAGGCAAGTGCTTAACCGCTAAGCCATCTCTCCAGCCCCAACATCCACATTCTTCATGGGAGTCTCCATTAGGAAAATTTGCCAGCCAAGTGCAATAAACACAAACAATTTCGCCCTGCACTATTTCCAATGCTTAGGAAAGAAAACCTTCTGACTTCAGGCCACCGAATGAGCCTTACTGATGGGGCATTAATAATGCCCATTACTGATGTTTTCCTAAGTCGTGCTGCAGTTACTGCTTAATACTCCTGCTCTACGGTGGTCCAAGTATACATCTGTGTGACAGGAGAAATGCCAAGCAAATTGTGATCTAGGTGACTAAAGGAAAAATAGAGACATAGCCAAATATGATGGTTTAGAAGTGTGCATTATTATAAAAATTCTTTTTTCCCTTCTCATGACTAATATATGCCCCAAATTGCTTTTTAATGGCTATGATGCATTAGGCAAGCCTATATTCATGAACAATTATACACACACACACACACACACACACACACACACACACAGCATGTATATTCACAATTAACCTCACACATGTGTGTAATTCACACGCAGGCACTTTTAAACAACACTCTATGCAAAAGAGCCCTGGCACCCCGCAAGAGCCATCGTCTCTGGGGCCCAAACATACTTGCAGATCTAGAGACCATTAAGAGCCATTTTGGGGTGAGTGGAAACAGACTGCTGCTTCCAGAAGGTTCAAAACGAGGGGGAGACATAACAATCCAAAGCTCCTGCACATGCACCCTTAAGGATACATTGCTCAGTAAAAACCCCAAGTTTCCCTAGAACGAGGAAGACCCAGCACCTACTTTTCCTAGGAGTGTCAGGCCAGAAAAGTGAGAGCAGAAGGAAGGCCAATACGGCCAGAGCTGCCCTGTCGCTCAGGAGGACGGTCTCACACAAACTCACACCATTGTTGTACGCTCCTTGCTCAGCGACGGTAGCACACGTGTACACCCATGCACACACACATATTGATTGTAAAGCTTCCTCGGTGGCTCCCGTTGCTGTTCCCTTAGGACAAAGGCCACGTGCACACAGCTCGGGGCCTTTTCAGGCCACCACTCCTCAGCTGTGTGAGTGAGACAAAGTTGCTCGACCTCCTGGATCTGCCACCAAGGTGGCCTTTCTTGTCACCCGCTGCCACACGTGCCGCCAGGATAAATCGGAAGTTCCATTACACCAGGACACAGGAAGGGCATTTCCATGATAATAAGAAGTGATTTATGTCTGAAGAGTGCAACCATAGTTTATTTTGACACGCTCACCTTTGAGACAACGGCGCATATCGAAAGGGAATGATAAGTAAGTTGGGAACACACCTGTAAGGGCACCATTGCGTCTAGAAGCTAAAACGTCTTAATTATTCATGGGTCATCTAGCATATTTAGGACATACACATATTATAAATATGGAACAGGGTGAGTTTTCCCATTCTGTCTTCAGGCAAGGCGACTGACTGGTAAAAGGGGCTGTCTTTGAATTTGACAAGGACACCCGATTTCACATGGAAACCGCATGTAAATTGCTGATCTGTCTTCCTAGGAAGTGTGGAATGGAGAGCCAAAACGTGTTAGAGGATATGTAAGGAGTGACTCTCACTCTCCCTCACACACACCGCTCTCTTTAACAGTCTAACACGCTACCCTTCTGAGTACCACTAGTAACTATAAATGCAACTGAAGACATAGGAAATAAGATTGAGAGAGGACAGGAACTTGGTCCCGATTATTCCCCAAGAGAAACCCTACCGAGGCAGCCCCACAGAACTGCGTGCAGGACACGGGTGGGGAGGTTAAGGCGGAGCTTGGAGTGGGTGCTCCCCAGCGCAGCAGGAGGCGGGCCGACCCTGGCGGGAGGGCTGGGCGATTGCTGTCACTTTAGGAGCTCCGGGCTCCGAGAGTGAGGACACCCCCTGTGGCTAGAGCCCCGTGGCGGGCTGGACACGGGGTCCCCGGGTGGTCGCGGGCTCTCCCTTGCCACGCGGACCCCCCGCGCCCTGGGTGGCAAGCGCGGCGGTGGCGGGTGGCAGGGCCTCGCCCATCGCAATCCCCACCCTCTCCATCGCGAGCCATTAGCTGGCGCGCGGCGGGCCGCTCCTGGCACGTTCTGGGAGGACCCCAGGGCGCAGGGGAGGAGAGGCATCTGGGGGGCGCAGGACACTGCCCAGGCACCATGCGTCCGCCTGGAGCTGCCGGGGCACCCGGGCTCTGAGGCTGCTGCCAGCTCGCCATTGTGAGAGTGGCCGCGGGGACCTTCTCGCCGCCAGCGCCACCGCCAGCGCCACCGCCGACCCGGTCCACGGGTCCCGTCGCGATGGGGCATCCGCCCACGGGGACGCGCGGCCACCGTCGCCTGCTGCTGGGACTCGGGCTCTTTGTACTGCTCAAGGTAGGGGATTGCCCCCCCCCCCATCTGAGCGATGGGGCGGCGGGAAGACGGTGGTGCGGGGGAGCGATGCGCCCCCCCATCCCCGGGCGCGCCCGGCCCGGCCACGCGGAGAAGCGGCCCCGGCAGCCGGGGGGCGCTCGCTTTGTTACCGGGCCAGAGCCCGAGGGCTGCGCGCGGGCTGGGGGCGGAGGCTGAGCGAAGTTTGCCAGGTCCTCTGCTCGCCTTTTGTGCTCCTCTTCCAGCCGTATCAAAGGTGGGCTTGCTGGGCAGGGCTGTCAGAAGCAAAATGAGGTCGCTTTTATTTCCCTGCTGGTCTGCACTGCACCCCAAGCCATTTAACACCCCCTCACACACACTTCTCCTGGCGGGGGCTCGGTGAAGCCGCTTTGTGTCCGTGTGTCTTCGGATAGAAAGACGCAGCTGTAGCAGGGGCTCCTTGGCCGTCAACTTAGTGCTGCGCCCGGGTGGGTGGGTGGGTGGGTGGGTGGGGGGCACCGCTTGTTTGGAAGTCAGCCTGGGCAGGGAGGAATGGTCACCTTAACCCCACCGGGTCGGTGCCTGCGCTGTGCACAGGGGACTCTGCCTCTCATCTTAACGGCAGAAGGAAAAAAAAAAAAAGAAAGAACTACATTTCACTTTTTCTCTTCGGAATATGTTGCTTGGGATTTTACTTTGAGAAAAATGAAAGGGAAAGAGAGATTAAAATGAAAAAAAAAATAGAGCTAGCTTGACACCCCCACCCCTCCAAAAAAACACAGATCAGTTGGATGTTTTCTTGGAACGTGGTGTGAAGTTGTGAGTGACATTTGCGCTCTTATGGTGGTTTAGCTGCAGCGTTGGGACTGTTCCCTTCGCGTAAAGACGCCCACAGGTGACCTCTGGGGAGCTATCCTTTCAGCACCACGGGGCACCTATACTAGGAAAGAGGAAAACACGAACAAGCCAAACGGCTCATGAAGGAGCCACTTCTAGCTTATATGCCCATTGCCCATGAACGGCTGGCAAGGGCGTCATGGAAAAGGACCCGTGCATCACAGACAGCATCAATTTTATATACTCCGTGCTCTCTTTTGTCTTAATGGGAACATAGTTTCAGAGCAAAATAGCGGCAGAGTATGCAAGTACGAGTGGGAATTATGTCTCACATCTATTTGTATGTTTTCATACAAGTCATCGTTTTACTGTACAATCCGGCAAACAAGAAATGCGCTTACAAAGTTGCCTCACAGCTTGTTCATCAGCGCACATCATAAGTGCACTGGGGTTATTGAGTTTAAAATCTGCAAGGGCTACGGTATTTACTCATCGTGAATTTACGATGGAAACCCGAGTCACGCGTTTTACTGAGCAGCAGCCAGGGCGCAAATGGATGACATGGATCTGAAATGAACTTTTGGAGCAACTGCAAGGTTTCTTTTTCTTGTTTGTTTCAAGCCTTCATGATGACTGATAATTTTAGAAATGAGGGTGGCTGGTTTGGGGGTACAGTTAGAATGCTGCAGTTAAAATGTCAAAAAAAAAAATAATGTGGAAAAGATTGAACTCAAAGACTCAATAATGGATGAGGAAATGTAGTCAGTAGGGCATCTTGGTGGCCTTAGTGACTGTAATGGGGTTTCAGTCAATCACAGAATGGGGTGTTTCTCCACATTTGCAGGTGGATGGTGGTTATGCTGAACTGCGTAACACATACTGACGAACTTCATCCCTAAAGAAGTGTTATGATAGTGGGAAACTAATTTTGCAAGGAAAGTAATTGATATGGAGTATACCAGAAAAATATATAAATCAAATATCCACTATGTTCCAGTCATCTGAATATTTCACAATGCTATTTCAATTAATTGTATTTTCTTACTATCAAGAAGACATGTTCAAGTGTTAAATTGGGCACACGGTGTAATATCTTATATTGGGAGGTTAATACATTACTTGATGCACTGTGCATACAGTATAATCTGTTTATAATTTGGAGGCCCTTTTGAATTCAAATTACTGAGCAAGAATCAGCTAGATCTAAACATAGAAGTGATGGTAGGTATATCAAAGAAATCTTTTATTAAATGTCCAATAACTTACCTGATAAAATTTAAAAAGTGCTGGGCGTGGTGGCACATGCTTTTAATCCCAGCACTTGTGAGACAGAGGTGGGAGGAACGCCATAAGTTCAAGGCCACCCTGAGGCTACACAGTGAATTCTAGGTTAGCTTGAGCTGGAGCGAGGCCCTACCTTGAAAAAAAAGAAAAGAAAAGAAATTAAAAGTCTATGTGTAAAGAGTCAGAAACAAATCATTTCCCATCTCTCCTAACAAAAAAAGCAACTCCAGTTTTAATTAAACAGCCAACAATTTTTTTCACTTGTGTATCTTTCATATGAAAATGAAATTTCCTAAGAAATAAGAGTCAAAAATATTCAACCTTGAGGCTTGAGCTATAGTTTTATATTTTCTACAACTCAGATGAATATGAGGATAGAAACCATGAAAGTGAGGCAGTTTGCATGCTTGATGGGTGCAACCACTCTCGCTGAGTGACAGAATATGGGTGTAACTGAGCCCAGAAGAATTCGTACGTCACTTCTTATCCACGGTTTAGTTAAGCGTTCATCTAATCAAGTTGGTCAGATGGTCTAACTCACCTGCTGAACATTGTGATGCTGCTGCCTGTCCAGCTGACACGCACAAGCTCACTGTTGGTTAAGAGACACTTAACCAACACACACACACACACACACACACACACACACACATACACTCACACTATTAGAAACACAGTGGAACTCAAATGGGTGCCCACCACTCTAAAGTCTTCTGAGAATGCAAGAAGAGAATTTATTCAGTGTCTCCCTGTTATGCATCTTTCCATAATTCCTATCGAAAACAACCCAGTTCCCCTCACCACCCCATATTTACTGCTTTTCAATATCAGTATTTTGTCAGTTGCAGTGCAGATGGTAGACAGTGACCTCAGAGGATTTTGAAAGGTGCTTTCTCTGGGTTATTATTATTAATTTATTATTTATTTTATATATTTATTATATATTATTCATTATATTATTCGTTATACATGTTATATATAATATATATTATAATATAATATACAAATATATATTATATATAATATATAATTATGTATTATATATCTATTATATATTAATTATTATTATTATTACTATTATTATTAATGGCCAACTAGAATCGTCCTCAACATTAACAAATTTAGCTAGAGGCCCTTGTTCCTTTCTTATCCTCTCTATTGTGTCTTGTTTCTCTTCTAACACGAGAGATAATTAAATTTGAAAACCTAACTATGGAGTTATCGCAATTAGGCCCATGTTCAATTCTGTAAAGCAAGAATGCTTTTATACTGGCTCTAGTATTCTTTATTTTAAAAAAAATTGGGCTGGAGAGATGGCGTAGCGGTTAAGCACTTGCCTGTGAAGCCTAAGGACCCCGGTTCGAGGCTCGGTTCCCCAGGTCCCATGTTAGCCAGATGCACAAGGGGGCGCACGCGTCTGGAGTTCGTTTGCAGAGGCTGGAAGCCCTGGCGCGCCCATTCTCTCTCTCTCTCCCTATCTGTCTTTCTCTCTGTGTCTGTCGCTCTCAAATCAATAAATAAATTATTTAAAAAAATTATTAACAACTTCCATAATTATAAAGAATATCCCATGGTAATTCCCTCCCTCCCCCACTTTCCCCTTTGAAACTCCACTCTCCATCATCTCCCCTCCTCCTCTCAGTCCGTCTCTCTTTTATTTTGATGGCGTCATCTTTTTCTGCTATTGTGAGGGTCTTGTGTAGGTGGTGTCAGACGCTGGGAGGTCACGGCTATCCAGGCCATTGTGTGTCTGGCTCTGGTATTCTTAACCAGAAGAGCTATCCAGTGTCCATGCTCTGTCCACCCTTTCCCATCTTCCTGGCTCTCCCACTCTGCTTTCTGTGTCACCTGTCTTGTCTTCCTTGCGGGGGTCTCATCATCAACCACCTGTGACAGGTTGCCTGGCTGATCTTTTGCAGGTAATGGAGTGGTTCCCCTTAGTTTAGTGAGAAAGACTGCTACATGAAAAAAAAAAATCACACTATTACTTTGCCTTATTGTGGCCTCAAAGAAAATACGTATGCATATGCATAGGTGATTAAAGACAATGGGAGCTGTGCATATTAAAGTGTAGTACTATTTCTACTGTCTAAATATCTAATTTAGAAATATTATCATCTTTGGCTGGACATGGTGGCGCACACCTTTAATCTCAGCACTCAGGAGGCAGAGGTAGGAGGATCGCCATGAGTTTGAGGCCAGCCTAAGACTACAGAGTAAGTTCCAGATCAGCCTGGGCTAGAGAATTCCAGGTCAGCCTGGGCTAGAGTGAGACCCTACCTCGAAAAATAAAAGTATTCTTATCTTTGGATTGACACTCCCAAGTCTTAGAAATAAAACGACAACTTGATACTTCAGGGTTTGCAAAAGGGTCTTCTTGTTGTGTGTGATTGGTGTCCCTGAATAAATAATACTGGGGCTGATAGCAATGTGACATAATACTAAGTTTAACCCAATGACTGCAGACATCTGGTTTAGTGAATCCAGATGAACACAGTGACGTCAGATTCTTAGAGGCACAGCCCAGTGCAGTGATGGGCTTTGTCACAAAGCACTTAATGCCCTCATCTAATGACTGTATGTGTTGTTATAATTTTTTTAAGAGATACAGAGAGAGAAGGAGACAGAGAGAGAGAGAATGGGCATGCCAGGACCTTCAGCCTGATGCTAATGAACTCCGGATGCATGCGCCCCCTGGTGCACACATGTGGCATTGTGCATTTATGTCACTGTGTGTCTGCCTATGTGGGACCTGAAGATTTGAACATGACTTCCTGTGCTTCACAGGCAAGCGCCTTAACTGCTAAACCATCTCTCCAGCCCTTGTCATACTTTTTTTTTTTTGAGGTAGGATATCACTCTAGCCTAGGCTGACCTGGAACTCACTATGTAGTTCCAGGGTGGCCTAGAACTCATGGCGATCCTCCTACCTCTGCCTCCTGAGTGCTGGGATTAAAGGTGTGCCACCACCATGCCTGACTCAGCCCTTGTTACAATTTTTAATAAATGCAGCTACAATAATTTTCTTTCTCTGTGTGCTACCATCTTGTATTAGAAATGTGATATCAACTTAAAAAAACAGACCACAAGTTTTCTGCACTATATAAATAGCTTCTAAGAATTGTAACAATATTCACATAGGCGTTTGTAAACTTGTCAATGTAAGGAAAACATGATTGATTGTGTGAATTAAATGATCATAATGATAATAAAATCATTATACTTCAAATAATATTTTATCAATTACATGTTAATATCTTATTAAAACCAAAACTAAAATTCATTATTTTTCTCAAAAGTATGGTACTTCCAATTACTCATTTGTTTATCAATGTTACCTAAATTGATGCTTACTTTTATCAGTCACAAGGAAGCCAGGGGTGTTCTGGGGAGATGGTTTAGTCAATAAAGTGTTTGTCACACAAACAGGAGGGCTTGTGTTTGGAGCCTCAGAGCTCATGTAAAATGCCAGGCCATGGTGCCATGTGCCTGTAATCTCAGTGCTGGGGTGGCAGAGGTTGAAGGATGCACATTGTTGGATGGCTAGCTAGTCTAGACAAACTGGTGAGCACTGGGTTCAGTAATAGAGACTTTTTCAAAATGAAGTGAACTGATAGAGGATGACCCCTTTGTAACCTTTGGCCTCCTCGGGCATGCACACATATGCACAGGCACCCATGCAAGCATATGTGTCACACACATACACATGCATGCATATGCACACACCATAAGCTCATATATACAAAGAAAAATTAGCAAGAAATCTGAGTGTGGTGATGCGTGCCTGCAATCCTGAAACTCATCAGGCTCATGCAGAAAGAGCTGAAGTTCAAGGTCAACCTGAGTTATATGATGAAATAAGCCTCTATAACAACAGACAAACCAAGTTAGAAATTGATACATTAAGGGAATCTTGAGAATATTTTCTCCTCTGCAAGTAGCATCTTGGAATAGCTTTCTA
Source organism: Jaculus jaculus (assembly GCF_020740685.1). Taxonomy (NCBI): domain Eukaryota; kingdom Metazoa; phylum Chordata; class Mammalia; order Rodentia; family Dipodidae; genus Jaculus; species Jaculus jaculus. Next base: position 9,416,714 of record NC_059123.1, read on the forward strand.
TACATAGAACCAATATATCTTATTCCTATGTCTCAGCTCTCATAGAATCTAATTCTACAGTGAAAGATTTCTTCTTTCTTGAGGCATTTTGGATGCTTTAAAGACAACTAATTATATATATAAATATATTCTCACTCTAGCCCAGGCTGACCTGGAATTCACTATGTAGTCTCAAGTTGGCCTGGAACTCACAGCGATCCTTCTACCTGTGCTTTCCAAGGGCTGATTAAAGGCGTGTGCCACCATGCCTGGCTTACTTGTATATCTTTAAACAAAACCAACAGAGGATTTTAGTGACAACATTGAAGAGGCTTCTTGATAAAAGGTCCCCCACCCCAGGAAGAAGAAACAAAAGAGAGAAAAGAAATGATACATCTTTAGAAAAATATTTCTGAGAACCAGAATACAATTTGAAAAGCTTTAAACTTGAGATCTGGATTACAGATTGTATACCTGCATGTAATTTCTGGAAAGAAAGTTATATAATGAAATGAATAAAGTTTGATGAGAGCCCGGGGAGATGGCTCAGTGGGTAACAGTCCTTGTTATACAAACATAATGATCTTGGTTTGGTCCCCAGCACATATGTGAAAAGGCAGGCATGGTTATACATTCCTATAACCCATTGCTGAGGAAGGTGGGAGAAGCAGAGACAGGAAGATTGTTGGGGCTCCGTGGTAAGCCAATCTAGGAAAAATGGGGAGCTCCAGGTTCCATAAGACGTGTCTTTGAAGACATAAGGTGGATGGGTGTTAGAGGACGCTTGTTACCTTCCTCTGGACTTGGCACATGCACACTTGGGCTCACACACATACACATGCAGGCATCACCCCCACTATGCAGAAGTAGAGGAAAAGAAAGTTTGATGAAAACAAATAGACAAATGTTTGTATCCAAGTAACCACATTTCTCATTAAATCCTCCTTATTGGCTTTTTCATCTTCCCAAAGAAGTTGGGAAGTACGTCTTTCTAGTAAAGCTGTTGTTATTTTAAAGTCCATGAGAACAAAATGAACCTGCCTTTAAACTGGTCAATTGTAAAACTTTATTATGAAATTTAAAAGGTGAGAATGCCATTTAGCTACAATGTAGGGGGTCCAATGCCAGTTCATAGGAATGTATATGAGATTCAAATGATAAATACTTCTCTTTCTTGAATGCTACCTCATTTAACTGTTCTCAGATAGCTAAAACCTTTGACTTATCTTTTTAATTTTTTCTGTCCACTCACTATTTTTTTTTAAATATTTTTTATTTATTTATTTGAGAGTGACAGACAGAGAGAAAGACACAGAGAGAGAGAATGGGCGCGCCAGGGTTTCCAGCCTCTGCAAACGAACTCCAGACGCGTGCGCCCCCCTGTGCATCTGGCTAACGTGGGACCTGGGGAACCGAGCCTCGAACCGGGGTCCTTAGGCTTCACATGCAAGCGCTTAACCGCTAAGCCATCTCTCCAGCCCAACTCACTATTTTTAATAAGTGGCTTGTGTGTGGATGAGAAAATATCATGAATCCACCACACCTTTATTACATTTCTTCATTATCCTCCCCCTGTTCTCCACACTGGACCTATAACTTCCTTTCCATCTCTAAAGGTTGCAATCACTACTGGGCATCATCCCATGCTTAAGAAAAATGGGAAATTTCTAACTTACGTCAATTTGATGACTGATAAAATGTCAAGTTCTGTTCCTGTTTTGGGGTTCCCTTCATTTACCCAAAACCCAACTTCGAGCCAGGGTACTCATGGATACACTGATTCTTTCTGGGTACCTCCTACCCTTAGGAGTTTGGGTTTGGTCTGTGCAAACCAAATGTCAGAGAATTCCAAAAAACAAAGCTTCAGTATCGTGTGTATGCAATCTGACGTCTGCTTGCTAACCACTGTGCTTATTATTTCTGGACCAGGATTGTTATTATTAATTATCATTATTATGTTATTATTAACTCCTGTACTTCTGCTTTGGGATCCTGACTTTAATTTCTACTTCATGTTTCTGTCCTTTATTTTTTCTGCGGGAAAGAGCCTTCCAGAAACTGGTTTTGGCTGATCAATATTTCCTGAACCTTAAATGGAAATATTGGGGAGTTATTTTTCTTCTTTAATCCAAAGTCTGTCACTTAGAGTCCTGGCCAGTGACTTCTTGGCCAATGATATTCAGTCAGCCAAACGCTTACTGAGAACCTACAAGGTGCCAAGAATTGACCAGGTGTAGGTAAGGAGTGGGTGACAGACAGATAAATGCCTGCAGGTGTATAGTGGAAATGCCGACACAGAAAAGCAAAATGTAGACATTTTTAACTGAAAAATTGAAGGAATGGGTATGCCAGAGCTTCCTGTAACAAATGACCTCCAGATGCATGTGCCACTTTTATTTTGTTTGGAGTGTGTAGTAGACAGCTTCGGGTTTGAGATGAACTTCCAGACCAGGCACAGTTATGCAGGAAGGGATGTTTATTGAAGCTTGCAGATCTAGGGGAAGTTTCATAATCACAGAAGAAGCTGGCCTGCCTTCACAGGTCCAAGGAGAGAGAGAGAGGGAGAGGGAGAGAATCAAGCCAAAAAGCCAATAGCCACACCACAGAGCACACTTTGCATATCATTAGATTGGAATCTCATACCCACTACCACTCCTTAGGGCTGGACCCTAAGATCCACCCAGTGACAATGCCTCCAGCGAGGTGGCTATAGATCCAAGCTATAAGCTAATGAAACACTGGATATATTGGGGTTCATATATTCAAACTACCACAGGGTACTGGCAAATCAAACTTGGGCCATCAGGCTTTGCAATCAAGTGCCTTTAACCACTAAGCCATTTCTCTAGCCCTAGAGATTTAAAAAAAATTTTGTTTATTTTTATTTATTTATTTGAGAGCAACAGACACAGAAAGAAAGGTAGATATATATATAGAGAGAATGGACACACCAGGGCCTCTAGCTGCTGCAAACAAACTCCAGATATTTGCACCCCCTTGTGCATCTGTCACTAACATGGGTCCTGGGGAATTAAGTCTCAAACGGGGTCCTTAGGCTTCACAGGCAAGTGCTTAACCGCTTAGCCATCTCTCCAGCCTGAGATTTTTTAATAGAGGAAAATATGGGAGACCTGTGGAGAATAACTATGTGTCTAGTGATTTAAGATGATGTATGAGTTAAATCCTGAGGCAAGTTATTTATTGCTTTTTGGTAACATGGACAGCAAGTTCAACATGCTAATTAAATTAGTGTCATGTTCATTAAAATGTTAGTCTGGATCAAACACCTAGAACATTAAAATTTGCAAGTAACTAAAATGCGAAAATAATATGTGCTTAAAACAAATACTATCACTTAAATGATTCAATATTTCACTAGTGTGTTGACATTAAATGATCATATAATAGATTTATATTAATAGTCTCTTACCAGGCTGTTAAAAGTGCTAAATTTTGGGTTGCTTGTAATTGGGTTGGTTGCTACAAGTTTGATTGCATTTTTGTTTGTTGGCAAGTCAGAGCCAGAAATAGGAGGAACTATGATCAAATTATTTATGCTTTCACATACTTGGCTAAAAGGGCATTTTCTTAACACTCTTTGAATTTGTGATAAGGATTTGCATCAAGAGTGGCAAAAATGATATTGGTAACTATTTCATGAGTGGTTTTAGTTTTATAGTTTGATAATATTCTTTACACCAAATCAAGATTTCTGAAAACTCTTCCTGGAGTAACTGCCTGAGGCTCCTTTTCCCAAATCATCTTTTCTTCCTCCAAGATTAACCAGGAATTTCTAACTTTTTTTAAAGTCAATTTTGTAGTCAGTAAAAGAGATATTTAAGTACCATTTCTAAGGATGGATTTCCGTTTACTCTGGTTGTTGTTGGAGTTAACTTCATGTTGCTGAGAAAAAACACCCTACCAAAAGCCGCTGGTGGGAGAGAGACATTGGATTTTGGTTTATAGTCTCTAAGGGAAGCTTCACAGTAGCAGCAGAGGCTGGACACCAGGCCACAGCAGGTGGAAAACCGCAACAAGAGAGTGAGCTGAACTAACTCTGGCTAGCCAGGGCCTCATAAACCTCTAGGTCTACCCGCAGTGAGTGCACCTTCTCCACCAATGCCTCACCTCCCAAGATGTGATCAGCTGGGAACCAAGCATTCCAAACACTTGAGTTTGTGGGGACGTCTGATTCAAACCACCATGGTAGTGTAACAAAAAATAAAGTGTAGCCGGGCGTGGTGGTGCACACCTTTAATCCCAGCACTCGGAAGGCAGAGGTAGGAGGATCGTCATGAGTTCGAGGCCACCCTGAGAGTACATAGTGAATTCCAGGTCAGCCTGAGCCAGAGTGAGACCCTACCTTGAAAAACAAACAAACAAACAAACAAACAAAAAATTGTAATAAAAAATACAGGAGGGTCTGGAGAGATGGTATAGCAGGCAAGGCATTTACCTACCAAGTCAAAGGACCCAGGTTCGATTCCCCAGGACCCATGTAGGCCAGATGCACAGGGGAGTGCATACATCTGGAATTTGTTAGCAGTGGCTGGAGGCCCAGGCACGCCCATTCTCTCTCTCTCTTTCCCTTTCTATGCCTCTTTATCTCAAATACATAAATAAAATAAGATATTTTTTAAGAAATACAGGAGTATATTGGCAAATCTTACATTTTTAGCTTGACCAAATTCGGAAAGACCTAGTAGTAGCCTCTGGGTGTGTCTGAGGGTTCAAAAGTAACCCACCCCAAAGTTCAGTGGATGGTGCTGTCCCATGGCTGGAGCTCTGTGGTAAGTGAAAAGGAGAAAATGCTGAGCACTACCATTCACCTCTCTCTGCCTCCTCACTGGGATCACTGTAAACTGAGGCCCCACACTCTGCCTCCATGACCTTTCCATCATGAGTGATGCAGCACCCTTAAACTGTGAGCAAACATCGACCCTTCTTCTTACATTTTTTTTGGTCAGTCATTTTGTCTCAGCAATGAGAACAGTGTTCCTGCCAAATCCTACAAAGCGTGCGTATGACATCTACATTAATGCGTGTCAACACCATCACCATTTTGAAATACTTCATTACTCAGATACTTAAAATTCTTAGACTTTTCACCTGGGAATAAAAGTTTTCTATTTCTAAAATTGTTGTAAAATTTTTCTTTTTCTTCCTTCCTTTCTTTCATTTTTGAGAAAGGGTCTCTTGTAACCTAGGCATATATCAAACTTTTGATGTAGCTAAGGATAACCTTGAACTTCTGATCCCCCTGGGACTCCCCCCAAGTGCTGGGATTACAGCTGTGCATAACTTCAACCAGCTTCAAGTTTCTGAATCTTCAGTTTATTATGGATAATAAAGGATCAAGGAACACTGGGTGTGACAACATATCCCTCTAAGACAGACACTGGGGGAACAGGTGGATGACAAGTTTTAAGAGAGTTTGGGCTTCAGATTGAGATCCTGTCTAAAACAACAAGATAAATTGTGGATTTTCTATGATGTATAATTAAACATTTGAGTTTTGTAGTTCTTGCTAAAATGATTAGAAGAATAAACAGGTAATTATGCATTGGTATAATAGCATTGTTTACACATAAAATTGTGATGAGATGTGCACCAATTTTATTTTGTATTGTCATAGGAATTTCCTTTTAATTTTTTCCTACCCCCATTATGCTTTATAACTAGTCTTTCCAAAATGACTATAGATCTCACTCAAAGTGGTTAGAGTCTTGGAATTTCAATTTGGAAACTTTAGTATTGTCAAAACTTTGTTGAAATGATTGCAAGGGCTTAGACTTTGGACTCTGTTCTAAAAACTGAGCTTAAGAAGGTGTGCTTTATTTTATTTTATTTTTTAAAGATAAGATCTTGCTGTAGCTTGGGCTGACTTGGAATTCACTACGTAGTCTCAGGCTGGCTTCAAAATCATCTCAATCCTTCTACCTCTGCCTCCTGGGTGCTGGAGTTAAAGACACGTGCTACTAGGATTAGAGATTTTTAAAATATTTGTTTATTAATTTGCAAGCATGTGGGGGGAGAGTGTGAGTGCACCAGGGTCTCTGCCTGCTGCGAACAAACGCCAGATGTGTGCGCCACATTGTGCATCCAGCTTTACGTGGGTACTGGGGAATTGAACAGGGGTCACCCAGGTTGTTAGGCTTTTCAGGTAAGCGCATTAACGCTAAGCCATCTCTCCAGTCCCGATTTTGTTTGTAATTAGCAAAACTTGCTAAAACTCAGGCACCCTTTAAGGAACCCAAGGTTGAATCTGTGGATTTATATTCGCATATTTGCAACTCATAAAACTCAACTAGGCCTTTCGATCCCTTTTTCGTCTCTATACTAATACTTCGCAGGCAGTTTTAACTCCTTGACTGATCGAACATGTTTAGTCCTTTGTTGTTGTTGTTGTTGTTGTTTTTCAAGGTAGGGTCTCACTCTAGCCCAGGCTGACCTAGAATTCACTCTGTATTCTCAGGGTGGCCTTGAACTCACGATGATCTTCCTACCTCTTGCCTTCCCGGTGCTGGGATTAAAGGCGTGCGCCACCACGCCGGGCATGTTTAGTCATTTCACTCTGTGACTTCTTGTAGCTCTGATATAGAGCTTTCTTAACTTGAACTCTTTAAGGAAGTCAAAATGACTTTGCATCATCATATTATTATAAAAAGATGATGCAGTATAGAATCAAGCAAGACGAACTTTCATCTCAAGAAATCATCTGTCTCATCTCTCCCATGCCAGGGAGTCACTGCACAGATGCACGGAACAATCACACAACAGAAACCTACGGGAATTCGGTGACATCATGACTGAGTGGGGGAAACAGTGACGCTGTGGTCATCAGGGATCAGAAGCAGAACAGATGTATAATTCATCACACCGACCGGGGCACTGCTGAGGTTGAAGGGATCATTATATCAGATTGCTGACAAAGATCAACCTGTTCTCAGAAAACCAGGACAGACAGTTCCCCTCTCTGAACAGACTAACAAACATATTTTATGCAGTATTTTGTAACCGGCTCCACACCCATGTCACCCAACTCTGAAAACCTTTGCCTTAGATAATACCTATCCATATAAAAAGCATTGTGGTTTTCTTTGTCAAGCCTTAGCTCAGTACATAAGTGTCCAGAGAACATTTGCACTAGATGGCTGCTGACCACAGCAAGTACAATGTCTTTAATATGGGGATGGTTACAAACCTGAGGTACAGCCACACCAGGTAACACTACCTGGCAATGAAAATAAACACACAAACTGTCGATATACTCAGTGGCTTAAAGGAACCTCAGTAAAACGTATGTCGGGTGAAAAAAAAAATCTTACAAAGCTGCACTGTGATTCCATGTAGACAACATTCTTGAAATAGCAAAGTCATGGAGATGGAGGGCAGTTTCTTGGTGGGATATGGGGAGGAGGTCTGTAAAAGGGCAGCGTGAGAAAGCCGTGTGACAATGGATTAGTTATGTACACTGAAAACAGGTAATTACCTTCAACTATCCACGTGACAACATTGTAAAACTGAGTTACAGAAGCACACATGTGCACACTCACACAAGCACGTATATAACTGGAAAAAGCCTGAATAACTTCTATACATTGTACTAATGTCAACTTCGTAATTTGGATGTTTCCTTATTTTAATAGGAAATACTACCAACACCTGTGGAGATTCAGGGAAGGTTGTGTGGAACTTTTCAGGATATTTCTTTGCTACTCTCTATAAGACTATAATTATTATAAAGAAAAATTTTAGGGCTGGAGAGATGGCTTAGCAGTTAAGCGCTTGCCTGTGAAGCCTAAGGACCCCAGTTCCAGGCTCGGTTCCCCAGGTCCCACGTTAGCCAGATGCACAAGGGGGCGCACGCGTCTGGAGTTCGTTTGCAGAGGCCCCTGGCATGCCCATTCTCTCTCTCTCCCTCTATCTGTCTTTCTCTCTGTGTCTGTCGCTCTCAAATAAATAAATAAAAAAAAGAAAAATTTTAAAGTATTTGTTTCTACTTTATATTTTCATCATACCTGATGTTTTTTCTTCTTTTATTCAAGAATTTTTATTTTATTAATTATTTGAGAAAGTGAAAAAAAAGATGTGGTGGTGGGGGTGAGAATGAATGAGCATGCCAGGGCCTCTAGCCACTGCAAATGAATTGCAGACACATGTGCCACCTTGTGCATCTGGCTTAAGTGGGTCCTGAGGAATATGAGCCTGGATCCTTAGGGCTTGCAGGCAAATACCTTAACTGCTAAGCCATCTCTCCAACCCATTTTTCTTCTTTCATTTTAACTTACTAGCTGACAGATACATAGTTTCTTGTCTATAGTGACTGCTTCAGAAAGACAATACTTATATTTTCAGGGACAGCAATCATTTCTAAATAAATGTGAAATATTTTAGGAAAACCCATAAGGATTTTAAAAAAACACTCAGCTACAAACTCAAGCTAACTGTGAAGTCATTTGCGTATTGAACTACATTTTAGCAAGTCCTTAAAAGGAGCAAGGGTTAAGACATCTCCACTCATCATTCCAACAGCTTCAACATTAAATGAATATAATCATGACTCTTCAGGGAATCAGCTGAAAATGAAGTCATGGAAATTACCGGTGTAGCAGGAAAATACAAAATAGATTGCTGAAGCGGTAGTCTCCCTTCTTCAGTGATTATTGTATAAAATATCTGGAAATAATATGAAATACATTTGACTTCAGTAGAAAGTGTAAGACAAGCTTACACAGATTGGTTAAAATGGGAGGACTGTGTAGATAGATGATAAATAGATAAACAGAAGATAAGTATATGCTTTATCTTAACCAGTCAGTACTCAAGCACATATTGAACTATGCATAAAAAGAAGACACTTTGTTCAATTTTAGTAGTATAGAACGAAGTCATGCCATCAGAAAAATGTGTAATATAAGTGAAAATAACATTAAACATCTCAATTTACAGAACAATATGCTACTTCATACTTCAAGAGAAGTCCTATTAATTTGCAGGTGAACATGACGGAACTATATGGAAGAAGCACTGGTTTCATGAGGAAAGAAATCTTCATCTATCTCTTTATTTTTTTTAAAATTTTTATTTATTTATTAGAGAGCGACAGACACAGAGAGAAAGACAGATAGAGGGAGAGAGAGAATGGGTGCGCCAGGGCTTCCAGCCTCTGCAAACGAACTCCAGATGCGTGCGCCTCCTTGTGCATCTGGCTAACGTGGGACCTGGGGAACAGAGTCTTGAACCGGGGTCCTTAGGCTTCACAGGCAAGCGCTTAACCTCTAAGCCATCTCTCCAGCCCAATCTATCTCTTTATTCACCTTTTATAAAGAGTAGGTTCTGGGAAGCCTTTCAGGGTAGAGGAAGAGAGGAAAACAGTAAGTCCACTTGCAGGAGAAGTCAGGCTATCTAAGCAAACATGAAAGGATTTAGGAAACATGCGAGCTACGTACACCTTAACGAAACACGATCACGTGAAATTTCAAATTCATAAGCAGGTCTCATATTGAACCACATTGTCACTGGACTGATTCGTCAGTAGGTGTGTGAGAAGACGTTCATCGAGTTTTGGAAGGCTTGAATGAAACAGGGTGGATGGGTTCTGGCTCCCGGGAGGAGGAGGAGTCAGAGGTAAGAAAGCAGAATGCAAAGATGTCCTCATTAGGCCCCTTGCTTCTTGTCAGCACCTGTTTAGAAGGGTTGCAACAGGCAGACACTCAATGCACGTTAGCTCAGCACTGCAGAATGTGCGGGCAGGAAAAAGCAAATCATCATACCTCATTTCAGCTTGAATTGCCTTTAACAATTCTGAATTTGCTATTAAATGCAAATGCTTAATTCTAAATAGGTGTGCTCTGTCTTAATTAGATAAAATAATCTTCAGTTGCTTGGGTAGTTCTGTAAATTAGTTGCTAGACTAACTCCCCTGGATCCTCTTTTTGTGTATTAATCTGTATGCACTCTTCATATAACTGGGAAATAAATGGACTTTTTTCCCCCCCAGACTCAAGTTTTAACAGTCATCAGACTTTCAAATTTATATCCTCTGTTTGTGACTGAAAATTGCCATTGTGACTTTAATAATTATAAGTTGTGTTCATTTGCTCCTGTCATTGTAGAACGCCCTCTGTTGGTTTTGTCTTTATTTAAACCTACAAGTTAAAATTACATCTCGCTGGCCAAAACCAAATAGAATCCAGGCAGCACTATTTCTTTAATTTAATTGTAGGGTTTTTTAAATTTATTTTTTACTTTTTATTTTATTTTATTTTTTGCTTTTGCCTTTTGTTTTTTGAGATTTCACTCTAGCCCAGGCTGGCCTGGAATTCACTGGGTAGTCTCAGGATGGCCTTGAACTCATAGTAGTCCTCTTACTTCTGCCTCTCCACTGCTGGCATTAAAGATGTGCACCACCACACCCTGCTAATTTTATTTTTTTTAATTTTTAATGTTTATTATTATTGTTAACAACAGATTTCATATGGATACATCATGTGTTGGTACCCTCTTTTCCCTCATTCCTGCCCCCATTCCATTGGGGATACTCCTCAGTGGGATTGCAGGTATTCCCCATGGGGTTACTGGTTATATGTTGTGGGAGCAGCAGTCAGTTATTTGTGTGTGGGGAGGAAGGAATGCCTCTGGGCATGATGTTTCAACCTGTGGGTCTTACAATCTTTCTGCCCCCTCTTCCACAAAATTTCCTGAGCCGTGGTGGGTGACTTTTAAGTCTGTTTCAGTGGTGAGCTCTTAGGAGCCTCTTTTTTTAAAAAAAAAATTATTAATTAGTTTTGTACTCAGCGAATACAGTCAGTTTGGTGCCATTATTAGGCTTATCCGTGGCCTACCCCCTCCCCTTGGCCCCTCCTTGTTGAGGTATATGGGTCGTGAATTCTGGAGTTAGCCCACAGTTATGGGTAGGAGAAATGTCTCTGCATATCATGACCCAACATGTGGCTCTGACATTCTTTCTTCCCCTCTTTCACAAAATTTCCCTGAGCCATGTTGGGTTCATTTTGGGTCTGCTTCAGTGATGAGGTGTTGGGGGCCTCTGGGGCTCTGGCTCTCTGATTTGATAGGAGTTGATTTTTCTCTGTGTTGATATCCTTCACCCTTGTGCTGGTACCCAGTTCATCAAGAAAACAGCACCCTTGCTTGTTTTGCCAATTATTCTTAGTTTCAGCCGGGACCCTTTTGAGGTATGATGGGGTGGCTCTCTCCTTAGGATCTGCATCTATCTGAAAAAGAGAAGAAGATCCTTCTTAGGAGTCTCTTAAAGGTGACACTGTTACATCCCCTTTCTGCACCCCCTCCCATTCTCAGTGGGGTTATTGGTACTCACTTTGGGGTCCTCAAGGCTCAGTCTCTGTATGGGAGGTTCATTAGACAACACTACTAACAGTCATTCCTTTGTATCTGTGGAATTATCCAACTGTAAGTTGAAAAACGCAAGAGAGAAAAAAGTTTCTACCTCACACGTACACATAAATTTTCTATCCGCATTCCCTGAGAAACTCATTAGAACACTGATTTGCATAACATTTACATTGTGTTAGGAATAATAAGTAAGCTGGACATGATCGAAAGTGCATGGGGGGTGGGTGCCCAGGTTGCTTGCCGATGTTGTACCACTTAGGGGCCTGAGCGTTTCTGGATTTGGTCATTTCAGAGCTCCTGGTGTCAACCTCGCGGGGGTATGAAGGGCATTCTTACCAGTGCATCATGCGTGTCCTCTGCCAGTGTCATATTGGTTGGTTCTAAAGTATCTAAGCAATAGGAGAAACTGTGCCAGGAACGAGATGGTGTGTTCTTCAAAGACTCACTTATTAGTGACGGTGACAGTGACCTGGTGATCGCTAGCAGCTCTTGAGAGGCTGCTAGGCATTGTGATCTTGCTGTAAACTTCTTGCCATCCTTATATAGTGCTGTTTTGTTTTGGTTTTGGTGTTTTGAGGTAGGGTCTCACTTAGCCCAGGCTAACTGGAACTTACTGGGGCACCCAGGCTGCCCTCAAAACTCATAACCATCTTTCTACCCACAACTTACATCATGACTCCATTTTCAGTAGTGGGGCAAAGTGAGATTCAAAGATGTTCTGAAGGAGTTGAAAGAAATCCTGGTCCTATTCGCCATGGGGTCTCTGCAGGCTGCCCTGTTGTTTTGTGTGAAAATTCATGCTCGGCTCTCATGTCTCAGTTCCCTCGCTTTCCACGCCCCTCCCTCCCTCGTGCTGCGGAGCTAGCTTGAGACGCGCGTGAGTCAACTCCTAAACTCTTGCGTGGAATGCCGTTTGGACAGATATGGGACAAAGCTTACTCCTGGTGACAGGACTTGATCGTCTGAAATCTTTCTTGTAGTTGTTCCTTTCTGTCAATCAATCTGCCAGTCGTATGTTCCCAGACCCAAACCTTCTGTCAGATTCCTATAAATTCACAACTGTAGCTTGTATCTTCATTCATTACCTTCTCTCTCTCTGTGTGTGTGTGTGTGTGTGTGTGTGTGTGTGTGTCTTCTGCACTTTGTTATGGAATTACACAGACCTGGAATACAGTGTGCTACATGGAAGATGCTTCTTTTCAAACCCTGTCCACCCAGAGCTTTCTCTGCGGGGGATATGACTGTATCCAGGCAGGCTTAGGTCCTGGCCTGAGAAACCTCCATGAGATTTTGGAGCTTGCTGGCTTTCTGTGACTTTTTTTTTTTTTCCAGCAAGTAGGCCTTTCCCTTTAAGATAGGACAACAATTTTAACACCAATGTCTTCCTTTTGATTGCATTAGATTTGCAAATTAAACGGATTAATGGTTGTGTTCTGTGTTCCTCTCAGCTCTTCTGTTTAATACTGTTATCTGACAAAGTGTAAACAGAAGACATAATTAATTACTCATGACTTGCATGTCAAGTTGCATAAAAAAATCACATCCCGGGGAGGCCTATTATTACATATCTGCCTGTTGTGTAGGATTGGTTTTGCAAAGAAGGAGCCTACCTGAAGATAAGGGTTTTGTTTGTTCTCTTTTTCTTTTCACTTAATGTATTACAGTGCCTGCAAAAGATGAGGAAGAGCATTACCAGTTAATACAGTTCAAAGAAGCTTATTGCATTTGCCCAAGGATCATTTTCTTTCTTTCCTTTCCCTCCCTCCGCCCCTCCCTCCGCCCCTCCCTCCCTCCCTCCCTCCCTCCCTCCCTCCCTCCCTCCCTCCCTCCCTCCCTCTTTCCTTCCTTCCTTCCTTCCTTCCTTCCTTCCTTCCTTCCTTCCTTCCTTCCTTCCTTCCTTCCTTCCTTCCTTCCTTCCTTCCTTCCTTCCTTCCTTCCTTCCTTCCTTCCTTCCTTCCTTCCTTCTTTCTTTCTTTCTTTCTTTCTTTCTTTCTTTCTTTCTTTCTTTCTTTCTTAACAGTTTGTCTATGGAACAGTCAACTCCGTATTCGAAAGTGTACAAGTGCTGCTTTGTATAGGAGAGGGCCCCAGAATGTGAGAACTGCCTCTTAAGAATGGGTCCTGCCAGGAATGTCATTGGCCAGTCACACCATGCCGTCCATTTCCTCCATAAATCGTCTCAACCTTGCCTTAGTAACTGTACTACCATGACCAAAAAAAAAAAAAAAAAAGGATAATTTTTTTTTTTAGTCATTTCTCCTGTCTTATCTGTCTAGAATTGAGCTGAATGAAATGAGGTCTCTGCTTTAAGTGGAGCACACAGCGTTTCATATTTAGCTCTCAATCTGTTTCATGGTAATTTCTGAAGGAACAGACTGCTCATGACAAAATGTGCCATGCTTTTATTAAAGGTACACTGCCTTTATCAATTTCTGTCACTTTGAAGGAAAGTGACGGTTGAGAATTTTTGAATGAGCAAGTCTTCCGAGTCTTTGAGAAAACCATTTAATACAATGAAGTAGTCACCTCAGGTGAGAGAAAACCAGATGCTGGATATAAGAAGCTGGTATAGTTCTCAGAGGAGCAGAGCTAACTGCTACCCGTCTGTCTCCTCACCTCTGTAGAAAACAAAGTCGTAATCATGTCTATCTCACGGGATCACTGTGAGCACCAAATGAGGTAATCTGTGAAAGCATTTTGTAAAGTGTAAAGTATAATTTAAATACACACCATCTCTTAAAATGATTGGATCACCTGCTTCATGTGCCTTATTAGAGGTGTGCTTCCTTTCTCCATACTCCAGAGCACCGTGTCGAGAGTGTAATGAGTGTCCTGAGAGGCTGGAATTAATACTGCAGTGCGTTCATTTTGTTTTTCTTTTGGTTTTTTGAGATAGCTTCTCACTCTTTAGCCCAGGCTGACCTGAAGTCAGGGTGGCCTCAAACTCACAGTGATCATCCTACCTCTGCCTCCCGAGTACTGGGATGAAAGGCCTGTGCTGTCACACCTGGCCCTCATTTTCTTTTTAAAAAGTAAAATTTGTCATACCCAAATTAATGTTGACTAACCTGTACTTTTAGTCAATTTATAAAAGTGAAATTTGCCAACATAGTGGCAACTATTAGCCCATCAGCTGTCTCTTAGCTACTTACCAGACCTTTCCTTATTTGAAATGAGTTACATCGTTGAGTATATAACACTGCCAAGAGTTCCCCATATACACTGTGCTTAGCATTACCACTCACCCTCCATGTGTTATGGTCGTATGGCCAACCATAATTCAATTAAGATGTCAAATTTTTACTATCAGCTATAAAACAGAATGCATTTAGCTACTGATTAGATCATTCTAATTCCCCTAAGAACATTTACTAAACCAAGTTGTATGCCAAATATTGTGTTATTAAGTCACTGTTTTCTTTTATTTAATATTTTTATTTTTATTTACTTGAGAGTAACAGACAGAGAGAGAGAAAGAGAGAGAGAGCACGCCAGGGCCTCCAGCCACTGCAAACTAACTCCAGATGCATGCACCCCCTTGTGCATCTGGCCAACGTGGGTCCTGGGGAATTGAGCCTCGAACCAGGGTCCTTAGGCTTCACAGGCAAGTACCTAACCACTAAGCCATCTCTCCATCCCATAAGTCACTGTTTTTAGCTTACAAGTGGGTGTGTGAGCATAGTAATAATTGCAATCGCAGAGCAGCTGAGACATTGGTCTTTTTTCCTTCAAAGAACTCCGTTAGGTGTTGTGAGTGTTCCGTGGGCATTTGCCTTGTCACCCTTCTTCTGACGACCACCTCTGCCCTTCTACATAGGCTCGGTAGCTTGTGATGACACATTTCTGCTGCTCCACTAAGTACTAACTTCACCAAGCTCAGCACCTTGCTGGATGCCCTCAAAACGCCTCCTCCTCTTTGCAAAGCTATGGCGTCTGTCTTCTGGGTTCAGCTTGTGTTTACTATTTTGATTTTTCCTCCCTTGGAGCTTGTCAGCTATGAGTCAGTCCATGTCATTCCTGTCTGACCTAATCCAGGCATGTCCGGATTCCCTGTGTGGATCAGCGTCATTCCTGTCTGACCTAATCCAGGCATGTCCGGATTCCCTGTGGGGACCAGCGTCATTCCTGTCTGACCTAATCCAGGCATGTCCGATTCCCTGTGGGGACCAGCGTCATTCCTGTCTGACCTAATCCAGGCATGTCCGGATTCCCTGTGGGGACCAGCGTCATTCCTGTCTGACCTAATCCAGGCATGTCCGGATTCCCTGTGGGGACCAGCGTCATTCCTGTCTGACCTAATCCAGGCATGTCCGGATTCCCTGTGGGGACCAGCGTCATTCCTGTCTGACCTAATCCAGGCATGTCCGGATTCCCTGTGGGGACCAGCGTCATTCCTGTCTGACCTAATCCAGGCATGTCCGGATTCCCTGTGGGGACCAGCGTCATTCCTGTCTGACCTAATCCAGGCATGTCCGGATTCCCTGTGGGGACCAGCGTCATTCCTGTCTGACCTAATCCAGGCATGTCCGGATTCCCTGTGGGGACCAGCGTCATTCCTGTCTGATCTAATCCAGGCATGTCCGGATTCCCTGTGGGGACCAGCGTCATTCCTGTCTGACCTAATCCAGGCATGTCTGAATTACCTAGGGTACCAGCTAGGATCCTCACCCCCACGCTGCCACATTAAAAATAGTGAAAGTAATTTATTTAGCTAACATCATCTTCCCGTTGCTCATCCTGTCTACTTCATAATGGAGGTGAGGAAACAGGTACACAGTGGACTAGCAAATGCCTAACAGAATACAGAAAGACAGGGAAACACATGAAAATAACTGAATAATACAACCATTGCCACAAGAACAAAAAGTCCCTGCGAAATACATTCTGTTTCAGACTCTTTGTGAAAGTTTGACATCTTAATTAAATGAGAAAATAAACAGGGGGTCAAAATTTTATTTGTGGTTTAGACTCTGCCACATGTATTTAATTCTACAGTGGGTTAGCTATTTCATAGTTTTTGAAAGCTCTATTTATCTCATCAGTATATGCTACAAGTAGGCAGCCTTTTAATATGAATTAAAAATTAAAAATTTTAAAAATAAGCATTATTGTATATATGACAACACTAATTTGAATACATATGTGAGACTAAATTGGTATCAGGTCCTAACGAAAATAGAAGGTAAATATAAAAATCAGGCTCTCTGGGGCTGGAGAGATGGCTTAGCGGTTAAGCACTTGCCTGTGAATCCTAAGGACCCTGGTTCAAGGCTTGATTCCTCAGGACCCACGTTAGCCAGATGCACAAGGGGGCGAACATGTCTGGAGTTCATTTACAGTGGCTGGAGGCCCTGGCGCGCCCATTTTCTCTCTCTCTATCTGCCTCTTTCCCTCTCTGTCTGTTGCTCTCAAATAAAAATAAATCAGGCTCTCTGTCTTGAGAGGGGATGGAAATAATGAGGATAAATATGTACCATTTTAAAATTCCAATTTTTTTAACAGTGTTCACATTGAAATCTCTGAATTATGGGAACTTGGGAAGTGTGTCATACTATATGTTTCCTGATCACATCATTTCAGAATCAATAGTGAGCATCCTCCAATTGGCTCTTAACTGCATTTACTCAGACATTCAGATTCAAAGAGCAGTTCTTCTTCAAGTCATGTGATAAATTTCACAAACATGGCAATGAACCTTCAGAGCATTCCTTCACCAAGGTGAACTCAAGATAGCCACATTCTCCTCACTGTCCCTGTACAGAGCTCTTGAAACCCTTGAAGATAAGTAAAATATAAAAGGAAAAATTGCCACTTTCTTCATCTTAATTTGAAAATATCAGGTTAATGGATGTCTACTGAAAGAAATGAAAGCAAATGCACTGTTTGTCACCAGAACTGTTGCAAAGTGAAAATTGAAACTCTTCTATGTGAACCTTCCGAGCATTTAAAAGTTCTTGCAAAATTCACTTAGTAAAGTTTTCAAATACTGTCTGGGAGAGTGGCTTTGCCACTTATGATTTCATGGCTCTTTTCGTATGCTGATCTTGATTCAACATCAAGTCTCTCTCTTTTCACAAACCATCTGGGAGATTGACAACTTACCTCTCACCAGATGGCCCGGCATACCAAACTCTCACTTCCAAGGCCCCATCCTTCCATGATAAATCTTGGAATGCTTTTGTATAGTGCTGCAGCCCAGGGAGAATTCCAGCGCTCCCGACACTAACAGCCTCCCCATGATTGCCCATTTCATTTCCCAAGATTGATCTCGGCTATGATTTCCACCGGGCACTGAACCATTCCTGCAGAATGCCAAGTTCAAAGTAACTAAGTGATTCCACGGGCGAACCACCAATCTCCTATCATGCTATCTTCCTGTAAGTTCTCTCTTCTTCATCTCTCTCTCTCTCCTTCCTAGTCTCGACTTTTGTTACTTACATTTTATCTATGGACTCCTCCTCTCCGTTTCTTTTGTTCTTCACATGCAAACCTTTAGCGAAGGAAGGGGAGGAGTGCTTACAATGCTGTCTTCCAGACACAAAACGGCCTTGATATCCATGACCTCACAGTGGCTGAAGCTACCTACATCAGACATGCATTGTAGCAGGGAAAACAATAATGACATCAAAGTACAGGAGAGACTAGCTGGATAAAAAAGGGAATTCACTGGACAGGGGACTTGGAAGGGGGAAGAAGAGGGTGGTGTGGTAGGGTTATGCTCACGGTATATTGTTTATATGAATGGAAGTTGCCAATGAAGAAGTTTAAAAAACAAAAATACAGAGGAAGGGCTGGAGAGATGGCTTAGCAGTTAAGGTGCTTGTCTGCCTTCAAAACCAAAGGACCCAGGTTTGATTCCCCAGGACCCACATAAGCCAGATGCAAAAGGTGGCGCATGCATTTGGGGTTTATTTGTGGTGGCTAGAGGCCCTGACACACCCATTCTCTCTATCTGCCTCTCTCTCCCTCTCCCTGCTTTTGTCAAATACATACATAAATAAAGAAAAACATTTAAAAAATAAAGGAAAAAGAAATAAACATTGACTCACTGTTCACTGGGGGTATCCAGACAATTGAAAAAAAGGAAAAGAAAAACGCTTTTGGTATATGTCCACTAAAATATCGGAAAGCAGCTACAGTTTTGAGCTGTGCATGGGAGAGCATATGTTCCAACACAAAATCCAGTTGCCTGTGCCTGTTATTTTACAGTGTAACTACATGTGACAACATACAAGTTTAAAACATGAAGATGGGCTGGAGAGATGGCTTAGCGGTTAAGCGCTCGCCTGTGAAGCCTATGGACCCCGGTTCGAGGCTCGGTTCCCCAGGTCTCACGTTAGCCAGATGCACAAGGGGGCGCACGCGTCTGGAGTTCGTTTGCAGAGGCTGGAAGCCCTGGTGCGCCCATTCTCTCTCTCTCCCTCTATCTGTCTTTCTCTCTGTGTCTGTTGCTCTCAAATAAATAAATAAAAAATGAACAAAAAGTATTTTAAAAAATAAATAAAACATGAAGATGTTCCTGAGCGTACGGTGTCTTCTTTTCACCAGTACAAATAGAAAGTCACTGGAGAAACCATGGAAGGTCAAGGATGGAGAAGATTCCTTTTCCCCTCAGCTCAGAATCCAGAAGGAATCTGGATATGTCCTCACATCCCTTCCACTGATTCTCATGAACTTTATATTCTTTTCGCCACTTAGAGTTGAGGAAGAAAGTGTGAATCAGAAAAATTGACAAGCGTCACAAATCTTAATTCGATAGTGCCTTGAGCACTGTTCATTAAATATCCTGTTTCAGCTTCCATGTGCTTTCTTCCTTTTCGTTTTTTAAAGTATTTTATTTTTATTTATTTAGTTGATAGAGAAAGCGGGGGGCGGGGAGAGAATGCATATACCAGGGCTTCCAGCCACTGCAAACGAACTCCAGACGCGTGCGCCCCCTTGTGCATCTGGCTAATGTGGGTCCTGGGGAATCAAACCTGGGTCCTTCAGCTTTGCAGGCAAATGCCTTAACAGCTAAGCCATCCCTCCAGCCCTTCCTTTTCATTTTTGTCTTTTTAACTTTACTGTCCCTGTCTCCCTGACAAATATGTAAGCTCCACGTCTGCTCAATTTCTGGCATGCGTATCAACCCCAAGTGCCCGCTAAGTTCTTTTTCTGTCATTGAGCAGTAATTATCTGCCACAAATTCACTACCTCTGTGGGAACAAACTGTGTTACAGAGAACTTTACCTCCAGGCGTTTTATTTCAAATTTCTTTCTTTCTGGCATTTGAAAGATGCTTCCTTATGTGCCACCATACCCACATCATATCACCACTGGAGACTCCTGAATCATCTTTGCATGTGGAAATCTCTTCCCATTTTCCTACTGCACTGCCAGGACACGTTGTCCACAGCTGGCCAAGGGACATAGTCCCCAGCTGGCCGGACGTCGAAGGGACTCCAGGGAGGAGCCCCTGCTTGGTTCAGTCTGCATTGATTCTAGGCAAGCCTGCTGCTCCTCTTGGGGGTGATTTGGCAGAGTAGAAAAATAACTGTCAATCATCTTTAGAATCCTCAAAGGTCTGCTTGACGTGGGTAAAGAGAGCAGTGGACCGTCAGTGAATGAGGCATTTCGGGATATTAAAAAGAGTCCGTGAGTTCTGAGTGTGTAGAGGGTGACCAGCGGCTAGTTCAGTTAGCAAAAAGATAATGGGATCAAGCAGGATGGAATTCCGTTACGTTGCTTCCTTGACCAAAACACTTAAGTGGTTGTTCATGATTTTTTCTTTTTTTTTCCTCCAAAAGCTCGCACTCTTTCAGGGGCTTAAAGCCATTTCATGACCTGTTTACTCCTCCATTAGCGCCTCTGCTCCATCCTTCGCTTCTTGTGCTATGGTCATTCAGACCTGCTCTTCGTTCCCCTCACTCCATGTTTATCCTCACCTTTCTGCAGTCTCTGAGGTCCCATTCTCTCTACCTGGAAATTACTTTGCCCCCCTCTTCTGCTTTTAACTCAAGGTGTGCCTAACCATCCTCCGGCTCACAGCCGAGGAGACACAAATGCCTTCTGGCCCCCGCCCCCTCCTCTAAAGGGGGGAGAACACTTCAGCTTTCCCCTCCTGCCGAGAACCCCCTTTCCAGCCATTGGTGTGCATTCAGACAAGTCCTGTTGATTTCTCAAGACAGACTTTAAAAACCTTCACTTCTTTGAAAACCTTCCAGCCTCACTCCAACTTTTGTAGATACTGCTTGGGATATCACTACCATTTACAGACAAACTGTAGGCACTTAGTCCTTGGGGCATCAACTACATCTTGAAGATATGCTGTAGCCACTCCTTGGGCATCACTATGAAGATACACTTCTAGTGTTTTACCTATACTGTTTGGTAGTAATCATCCATTAGCTTTCCTGAAAAGGATGTATTAACTTCTTGAAGAAAGAGATTATCTTAGAGTATATGACATGTTCCTACTAAGCTTGAGTCCTCACCTATTAATCCTACAGATATAATATTTAGGTATCAATTTCTCCATTTTTTCTGTGAGCCTTGTAAGTATAGGATCAGGTATCATTTCTTCTTTACAGACGCATTGCACAATGCTTGGCATGTACTGACACATTATTTTAGCGTGACTGACTTCATCTTTGTATCACCCAGACATGAACTTCTGTAAGCAGTGCCAAAAGGAACAGGGCAAAGTGACTTGAGGTGGCTTCATGCCATCATTAGTCATGTTTAGAGTTCATGGTTAACCAGACACCATAGAAAAATACAATTTAGCCCACTGTTGAATTACAAGTCATTGGCATGGCCCCATCAAAATCAAAGATTTAGAAAATATAATACCAACCAGTCTTGTAAAATTTATAGAAAAGAGTGGTAACAAGTATGTAATCTTAGCACTAAGGAGGTTGAAGAGAATACCATCTTAAATTAAACACACATACACAGAGAGAGAGAGAGAGAGAGAGAGAGAGAGAGAGAGAGAAAGAGAGAGAGAGAGAAATAAAATGTCAAATCGGATTTATTCATCTTAAAAATTGACCTCATTTGCCGGGCGTGGTGGCACATGCCTTTAATCCCAGCACTTGGGAGGCAGAGGTAGGAGGATCACCATGAGATCGAGGCCACCCTGAGACTCCATAGTGAATTCCAGGTCAGCCTGGGCTACAGTGAGACCCTACCTCAGAAAACCAAAAAAAAAAAAAAAAAAAAAAAAATTGACCTAATTTACTCAAAAGACCATAACAAATTATACCATCTGTAGGTCTTTATCTTGTCATTTGGTAAGAATTACTCGTCGGGGCTGGGGAGAGGGAGAGGAGAGGGTTCCGTGGTTAAAAGCCCTTTCTCTGCAAGCCTGCTGCTAAAGTTCATCTGCCCAGAACTCATATACAGCAGGAAGCCTGGTCCATGCCTCTGTAATCCCAACGCGCCTACAGAAATGGGAGATGGAGCCAGGGGAATCCTTCCCAGGGGCAAAACAAGAGAGACACTATCTCAAACAAAGTAGAAGGAGACTCCTCATGGCCTGTGGCATTCATGCATGTGCACTAACACACACACACACACACACACACACACACACACACACACACTTCTTTTAAAATGAGTTGTTAAGTAACTAAAAGTTAGGAAGCTTTTTCTATAGGAAATACAGTAGCTACCCAAAGATGTGGACACCTTACCTCTAATCGAGGAAACTACAGATGTTAACCTGGCATGACAAAAGAGGGTGATGAGGAGAAGGGACTTTACAATGATGAAGCTATCCTGGGATTTTCATGTGGACTCGGTGTAATCATATTATTTCCTTAAAACTGGAAGAGGAAGGGAGAGTGAAATTGGGGCGCTGCATACAGAGGTGGGATGTGCAGTTGCTGGCTTTGAAGATGAAGGAAGGGAGGTCCTGATCCCCTATCTATCTGTAGCAGACTCGGGAATCTCAGCAGATGCAGGAAGAGGGGCATGACCCCACATCTGTAGGCAGACCCTAGAATCTGACAACAGTTTTCAACTGGTTGCAGGTTAGAAAATGTGAGCCTCAGCCTTATAACTGTTATAACTGAGAACAAAAGTTAATAAGAAATATGCAACTTTCAGTTCCTGGAATAAAAGCCTTGGAAAAAATTTTCCTTTCCCTTGTTTCCTTTCTTCCTCTTTTCCTCCCTCTCTCCCTTCCTTCCTTCCTTCCTTTTTCTCTCTCTTCCTCCCTTCATCCTCTTCTCCCTCTTCCCTTATTTTCTTTCCTTTTTTTTGAAAAGGCCCAATGTCTAGCTATGCAGCCTAGGCTGGCCCCAAAGCATCAATCCTTTTGCTATCATTAAAGGTGTCCCACCATAGCTGGCTTGAATTCTCCTCTTTGAACAGATAACAGTAGCCTAGCCTCCACTCCGCTTTGAGAGACTCTGTGATCTGAGTCTGCGTGAGAAGATGCCTTAACCTTACCCTAAACGTGGGGTGTCAGGCCAGGGCTGTAGACAGATGATAGCAGACGATGAAGGGATGGTAAGCACTTCCTTGTACTCTATCTGCTGGGGACAGAGCTCCCCAAAGGACCCGTGGGTGTCACGCAGCTCTGTTGGGTGAGCAGTCAGCTGGAATGTTAGCTCTTTGCTTCTGACAAGTTTCTTAGCTCTGTAATTGGCAATATTGAGTTCCCACCCTGCCATGGACCTCGCTGCCTGTCCGTCAAGGCAAGTGTATCAGACGGACAGTTCACCCATGGGAAGTGAAGGCCAGGAGCGTAGTGTGCCGTCCAATCCGCTTTGAGTTTTATGAAATATTTGCCATCAGATATTCTGATGTAAGACTTCTTGAAACTGCCTGGGTACTTTCACTATAGGGAGAAGCGGCGCAAACTGCAAAAGACTACCTCTGTTGTACCAGACACACAAGGAGAGATTTGCACCCTCACGGAGCGATTTACACACAGGCAGCTTCTGTCCTCAGTTCACATGCGCACACAACTCCCATTGATGGCGACGGGAGCTGCGGACATGTGGCTGGGCCCAACGTTGGCCCGCTGCACAGCGTCCTTGGCATCCCTCCGCTCGCTGACGACTTCAGAACGGCACCTCTGAGCACGTGCATTTCTAGAGGCAGAGCTCTTGCTTTAATTGCACCCCACCCCCTTTAGCTTGGCCTTGGAATACAAAACAGAAACTTGAGGAACTGCTTGCTGGCAGCAGTGGGTGCCTTGCATAAAATCAACTGTGTGGGGCACTTGGAGAAACTGAGAACTTAAGATTTCTGGCTTCAAAAATTTGACGATGTACTCTCATAGATGGGTGCTGTGGTCCCCAGGGCACCGACCAAGAGCTTGGCTTCACAGTAACCTTGGAAATAAAAGGGAAGGATGCCTTTCAAACAGTTTTTGTATCCATAAAATTCTCAAGCCCAACCTTTAAAACTTACAAAAGGCACATAGATGTCCAACAATGTTTAAAACCTCTATCTGCAGGAATTGCACCTTTCCTGGTCCACAGAATTCTGATGGGGTTATGAACAGTCAGTCTCCTACTTCCTCCATAAGAGGTGGAGTCAGGCTGCCAAGCAGTGGGTTGAATCCTCCAGGACACAGAAACCAACCCAGCATCAAGCTGGTGAACCAAGAACAGAAACCGAGATCACTTGCTAGTCCAAAGACTAATGTGGTCAGTGTTGCCCTTTGATTTATTTTTATTTTTATGTTTTTGGTTTTTTGAAGTAGGGTTTCACTCTAGCTCAGGCTGACCTGGAATTTACTATGTAATCCCAGGGTGGCCTCGAACTCACAGCAATCCTCCTACCTCTGCCTCCCAAATGCTGGGATTAAAGGTGTGCGCCACCATGCCAGGCTTCCCTGTTACTTTTTTCTAATACATTTCATTCATATATTTGTGATGAGAGAGAGAGAGAGAATGAACTAGGGCCTCTTGCCACTGAAAACCAACTCCAGATACAGGCAGCACTTTGTGCATTTGACTTTATGTGGGTACTGAGAAACTGAACCTGGCTCAATCCTGGTTGGCAGGTTTTGTAAGAAACTACCTTTAACCACGGAGCCATCTCCCCCCCAGACCCAGAGTCTTTCCTTTTGAGAGCAGGAGATGAAAAGCTACAAAATTGTGGCTGCTTCTCCTTCTTTTTCCCACCACTTGGGAAATGTAACAGATCCCAAAGTTGATTGTATGAATTACTTTCTTCTTGCTGGGGAACCACACGCTGTTTAAGGAAGGAAAGGATTTTGGCTTACAGTTTCCAGGGAGATGGCATCGTGGTGGGGAGAGGATGGCAAAGCTAAGGTCACATTTTCCACATCAAATGGGAGGAAGTAGGGAAAGATTAAAAAAAAAGCAGGGTTGGGCTGTAACACTTCAATGCCCATCCCCCATTAACATGCTTCCCCCAGAAATGCTCCACCTCCAAGAGGTCCTGCAATCTTGCCAAGTAGCCACACCAGCTAGGCATCGGGTTTTCAAACAACTGGGAGACAGTTTACTTTCAAACAACCACACTGATAGAAAAGACAGGAAAGATTAGGAAAACCAAAAGTTGTTTTTTTTTTTTTTTTTTTTCGTGTTATGACATGCACCAGGCTCCTATGGAAGAAAATTAATACCTTTTGTGCTTAAGCTGTTTTGAGTTGAATATCGAAGAGTATATAGAGATTTAAAAAAAAAACAGATTTCCTGTCATATGCAAATTTTCATATTTCACCAGCTGTGTACCGTTTTGTAAATAAGTAACCTAAGGGGAGTCTCGCACCATTTGCAGAGCTTGTAGATTTGCTTTGACGTCTTCAGGGAGAATCCAGCTGTCTTGGCTCTTGTCTACGGGTGCATCTGGACAGGGTGTGACCTATCAGGCAACCCTTTAATGAATGGGTCCGGTGACAAGCAGAGTATGTTGAGCCAGCTTCTCTCAAAACATTGCTTCTCCCCAAAATTCCTTGAATGCCATTTTAATTAATTACTTAATAAGCTTACTTATTTATTTATGTGTGTGTGAGAGAGAGACAGAAAGGGGCAGATAGCAAGAGAGAGAATGGGTGCGCCAGGGCCTCCAGCCACTGCAAAGGAACTCCAGTTGCATGAGCCACCTTGGGCGTCTGGCTTAGGTGGGTACTGGGGAATGGAACCTGGGTCCTTAGGCTTTGCAGGTAAATGCCTTAACTGCTAAGCCATCTCTCCAGCCTTGTAAAGCCATTTTAAAAACATTTTACTTTTATTTATTTATTTGAGAGAGAGAGAGGCGGGGTGGGGGGGGGTAGAGAGAACAGGCATGCCAGGGCATCCAGCCACTGCAAATGAACTCCAGACACAGGCATGCATCTGGCTTAGGTGGAATTCCTGGGGAATAGAACCTGGGTTCTTTGGCTTTGCAAGCAACTGACTTAACCACAAAGCCATCTCTCTAGTCCTTGAGTGCCATTTTTAAGAGAGAGTTAGGAAATGTACATGGTAGGTAGCTTACAGAAACTATTATCTTCATTGAAGTGACTACTGAGAATGGGAATGCATGATGGGATTTTCAGGGGTCATGCAGGCCCAGGAGGAATGGGTCCTCCATCGCTGTGATGCGTACCGTTCAGGACACGCTGAAGGAAGGTGGGTTAGCCTTGATTTGCATGAACTGGAAGGATGGCTCAACATGAACAGGCTTAGTGGCTCTTGTTAAGCCAAGCCACGAGTCCACACAGATCCTTCACGGTTTCTCCACAGGGTGCCTTCCCAACAGCGATCCAGAAAATATGTGCATTGAGAATAAATATCTATTATTTACTTCCTAAGGAAGTTTTTTGGTTGAGAAAGTATTTGCTCTCAGCATGTTCAGATTCTAGCCCCACTACCAGAATGTGTTACCTGACATGTAATAAACAAGTAAATAATAACAAAAAGACAAAATAAAAACATGTAATAAAAACATGACATGTCTAGACATTCCCTCAATGCATCCATTCCCATGCAAGATATGGCCATACATTAGTAGACACACACACACACACACACACACCACCACCACCACCACCACCACCACCACCACAAAGGCCAAGATTAAGTAGCTTCATTCATCTAAGAGAATCATTAGGCATTTGTTTTATTACAAGGATAATAAGAAAAATTTTTTTCTTTTATTTGGGGGGAAGGGGAGGTTTATGGTAGGGTCTTGCTTTATCCCAAGCTGATCTGGATTTCACTACATAGTCTCAGGATAGCCTTAAACTCATAGTGATCCTCCTACCTCTGCCTCCCAAGTTCTGGGATTAAAAGCATAGACCACCATGCCTGGCTTCTTTTATTTTTTATTTATTTATGATTTATTTATTTGAGAGAGAAAGAGAGGGAGAGAGAGAGAGGGAGAGGATGGTTGTGCCAAAGCTTCCTAGCCATTGCAAATGAACTCCAGATGCATGCACTGCCTTGTTCATCTGGCTTTTCATGGGTTCCCAGGTCCTTTGGCTTTGCCAGTAAGCACTTTAATGGGTAAGCCATCTCTCCAACCCCTTCTTTTCTTTTTTAAAGGGTATGTGTTTAGTACCCATTTAGTATTACAAGAGGAACCATTTAAACAGGTCTGACTAGATGCTGTAATAAATACCCACTCATATTTTCTAACTGAATATTCACAATATTCTTGTAAGAAAAAAAAAGACCCACTGCTTTACAAGTGACAAAAACAAAGCTCACTGATATGAACCAGCCAAGTGCCTGGGTTTAGCTTCAAAGCCAGTTCTCATAACCACTAAGTGAATTTCAGTCCCTGGTGTTTATTTTAACTGAATTTAACCAGCCTCTAGTGTCGATGATCCTCTCTGCATTTAATACAAGACCAGCCATATCATCATTTGGCATTCTCCCAGCTGCAGTAACGTTTTCCTCTGGTCCATACTGTTTGTGTTGCGTGGTAGAATAACATAAGGGAGGGAGGGAGAAGAGGAAAAGAGAAAGGAAATGAGAAGCACACGGACAGAGGTGGATTGATCAATTGAGGGACCTACGACTCATGTGGGTGACCTCTATGTTTGCTTCTTTCAAGGTCTCCGAGGAGGAGGTCCTCTTTCAGGTGGGGTTCAGTATCTTGCCTACAGCTCTTCTGGTCTAGCCCAACTCTGTCCTTCAAAGTGCTGAAGCTGTGAGGTTGGTTCAGGCTTGGTGAAAAGCCTACCCTCTGATCCCCCTGGCACCAGCGTCCACACTCACCTCATGCCCTCCATCGAAAGCCTCAGCTTCAAGAGTCTCCCGTGTCCCTGACCAGCCCCATGTGTGAATTCAGTGCCTGGCGAAACCCTGGTGGAAGTAGCATTGCTGACATACAGAATGACAGATGAAGACTTGTCACCTCTAAGTTGATTATGACTTGCAGAGGTTAACTCAACAACATCTTTATTTTCCTTCTCATGGGGAGTTTTTAAAAAGATGGACATTTTGCTCCCCTAAATAAAGAATCTTTTTTTTTCCCAGAATTTCATAATCTGATACACATCTTCAGTAAGTTTACCAGATAGCTTTAGTGTTTTATTGGATCAAAGTTTTGGGATGAAAATTTCTCGTAGGTATAAAGTGAATTTTTCATGGCTACTTAAAACAAAAAGTGCTCTTGTTCAGGCGAGGAGGTAGCGAGCTGGTATTTGCTAGCACAGGAGAAACTGCCATATAATTAACTGTGTCAAAATGTTTTCTTTGTTCCCAGTTAATCTAACTGCAGCTGCTAGAAGGCAGAATGCATAAATATGACTGTGTACTTTTAATTACAGAAAATGACAGGCGTAAGTTGTGACTGGAGCCGTGCCTGAGACTGTTAAGGCAAAAATGTGGCTCAGAGACTCATTGAATTAATAAGTAGCCTTTTATTTTTTTTTTCAGTGTCAAAATTTCATAGATATTAATAGCGACCAAAATAAAATTCAGAATTTTAATCAGCCACAGGAAATTTAAATAAAGTCGTGGAATGGATCTAGAGGAATCATAATGTGCAATGCTCATTTTATTTTGGCTACAGTACACAATAGTATTTTATCCATCTGACTTTATATCAGAGAAAGACTAACTCCATTATCAGTGAATTTTCTAGAATTCTCTCTCTTATTTTCTGTGCTATTCCATTCAAAGTCACTTCCAATTTTAATTTTTTTTATCCCAAGTACTCTTAATAATTAGAGAAAGCACCTATTAATTAATTCCCACAAATAGAAGGATGGGAACCCTGGGCTCCTTAAGCTTAGCCCTCCCAAGTCTTTATCCCTAACTGCTTATTCCTATGAAATAGTCTAAATAGCCTTAAAGAGAAGCATAGCCTCACTCATTGTTTGAGACTCTAGCCTCTCCCATTTTCTCTTCAACCTTGTACCAGTGGCTGTTCAGCTATCAAAAAAGTGTATAGTTTTTATCATTAAGACTTTCTGAGTATTCACTCACCTCTCTATGAGGATAAAGTAGAGTTTGAACCTTAAATAGGGTGGTTACTCCAAGATCCCAAGATCCCTTCTCTATTTCTTTCCTCCGTGAGTTCAAGTAATCCTCTCTTTTAGTCACGCACATCTTTTTTTTTTTTAACCCCTGTCATATGTCAGATAGGTAATAACGGTGGCTTTGGGGTGGGGTGTCTAAAGGACCACTGGCAAGGCTGGGGGTGAGTGCTTTTTGCAGCTGCCTCATTGCCTGCCTTCTCCTGTGGATCCGTCTGCGTGTCACTCTGGAGTGGCCGTCACCTTGGTGACAGCAGTCTTGTGCGGCGCAGAGGATGTGAACACAGGCTTTTTGCATAAACAGGTCCTACTGCTTTGCGGGGCTCGCGGGAAGCAGGCAGCACACGGCCTTTGTTCTGCTGGGGAACCGCACTCGTAACAGAACGGGGTATTTGAAACGGCGTCTCTCCGTCTCTAATTACCGACTGCCAAAGCGTCCTGACTGCTGCTGTCACCGCGAGTGACTGTTCCGAGTTTCCTTCAAGGGATTGCGTTCCCTCGCCCTGCAGCCCTGTGTTCAGAAAGTTGACGTCCGTCCCAGAGCTTGGGATGATCTAAAGTCGACACAAAATGAACCTGAGGATTTTCAAGTCAGCAGATGTTCGCCGTGGGTCTGCTTCATACAAAGGAAGGTGGAACTGTCATCGGAACGAGCATGACAATCTGTCCATTCCTGAGTCCCAACGTCCCCGATGGCGTTGGTGAGGCAATGAGGCAGCCCCGGCATTGCGTGTATAGTCTCCTTCATGTGTGGATGTTTCAGACAGATCTCACCCACCGACACTATCTGTCCCGCTTACAGACTCAAGCTCTGGCCAGCCCACCTCTGGGTCCTAGAGAATCTCTAATATAGCTTCAAACAGTGCAGGTGAAGAAACGTACTGCCAAGTGTATTGCATCAATCCATGATGTCACCATATTGTTAAAGCAGACAGAACAGTGATCTGGTGTGGCCATGTGTGTGCAGACCCTTAATGTCCCTCCTTATTGTCTGTCACTTTTGCCTATCGTTGCATGTAGCAGTCGTTGCTGATAAAATGTGCACAGAAGTTGTCAGATCTCAGGGCAGCCATGGAAAGTTAGTCATTGCCAGAACTTCTGTCCGGTTTTAGTTACACCTGCTGGGGAGACTACGCTCTCAGTGTGCGTAAATCTTCCAAGACACCCTTGGCGATTTTACAACACTTTGGTTTTCTCTGGCCTAATGTATCTCCTGGAGTGAGATCCAGATAATGGGGAGATACATAAAGTTTCCATATTCGGGTGCTCAAATGTGAATGTTTGGTGCATGCAGAATTTGATCTAATTTGGAAACTGGGCTGCCCTCCAAGGCAAGTTTGATATAAGGTAGGTATAAAATCATCATGTTTATCATATATTTCTCCAAGTGATCCAACCTGTTGTCTCTGAGAAACTACTTACCTCATAGACCATGAAGTTCTAGTTGGATTTTAACGCATATACTTGGAGAATGAGGGACAATTGACATAAATATTCATATGGACTCTCAGCCATCCATTAATATGAAAATATGTGTTTATCTATTCAGTTATTTTTCCAGTCCTTCCTTATTTTTCTTATTGTAATATCCTTACAGGGATTATTCTCAGAAAGCATGGGCTATTATTATAAACGAATCTAATTTTTAATTATGTTTTTCTCATTTTGTTTTTGAAATACCGCAGTAGAAGAGTTTTTGGTTTTTCTAATGTTGACCATGTATCAAGCATCACTGGAGAGCTCTGTAATTAGCTCAAAGGACTTCCTCATCTCTGCTTGAACAAACTTCTGGTCTTAGTCTGCTTCAAGGACTCCAAACTTCAAGTACAGCCTATAAAGCCTCACATGTTTTCTTTCCCAGAGGTTTTGTTTTCCCTTTTTTTTCTGTGTCTCAAATATTCATCAGCTCCTTAAGTATTTGGCCCTTTTTTTCTTTACCTTTCCGGAGTCCATTTATTTTTAATATTTTTTATTGATTGATTGATTTGAGAGACAGAGAGAGAATATGGGCATGACAGGACTTCTTGCCACTGCAAACAAACTCCAGACACACCTGTCACCTTGTGTGTCTATCTGTATGTGGGTTCTGGGGAATCCAATCAGGGTTGTCAGCATATGTAAGCAAATGCCTTTAACCACTGAACCATCTCTGCAGCCCCAAAACTCCATTGAAATGTCAACATGGTGGCGGTGGCAAAGGCAAGCCTTTAATCCCAGCACTCGGGAGGTAGAGGTAGAAGGATCACTTTGAGTTCGAGGCCAGTGTGATTACAGAGTGAGTTCCAGGTCAGCCTGGGCTAGAATGAGACCCTACCTTGAAAACAGTAACAATAAAAGTCAACATATTTAAAGACATTGTTCCTAAACTTGCCAGAAAATGTGAATAATCCCTCTATCTCATTTTATCAAAATCACCAACACTATGCTTGTATCCATCCAACATTTATCATAAGCCGGAAATGTTTTATTTACTCACATGTGTAAACAAAATGTGGGTGTCTTCCAGGAAGGAGCTGACAGTTGGGCTTAGAGTTCTTTCAGCAATTAAGCCAGTGCCTGGCCAATAATGCCAGGGAACACAAGAATGCTAGGAGAGTGACCTGAGAATCAAGCTTTGAAGACCTGCACTTGTATGGAGCATGGAAGAGAGCTCTTTAGGGTGAAATAAGACACACAATGTCTCCATGGTAACTGAACACAATGTACAATTGTAATGAATGTCGATGCTAAGGGAAAAAATGTCAAACTGTCCACTCCAAGCACTGTCTGCAAATGCTCTGTAGAAACGACAATAAAAAGTCACATATACCAGTTTCCAGAATTTTAGCAGCTTGTTGTTGATTTAGATGCACATTTGGACCAATGGTCTGTGTCAAAAATACAAACAGATTTAAGTAAAATAAATAGTTCAGGAACTACTTGTTTCAGAGGTTTTGAACATAGCCAGCATCAAGTCTATTAGTACAAGAACAGGGTTTATTTGGTCAAGGGTCATAAAGACAAAATACCATTTGTGAATCTTGAATTGATTACCAAGTACTCGGTGTATTTAGTATTTGTGTTGAAGAGCACACAAAAATGGGTGAATTAACGAATGAATGAATTTTTGAAAAGTATCCTTAACGTTTTGTCATCTGATAGATGCTGTGCAATGTTAAGAGTTTGCTGTATTGACTCCAGCATTCAATGTTAAATGAAACTAGTATCTATAAAGACTGTAAATTTCATTTTATGTGATTTTTTGATTGATTTTTTTATAAGCTGTAACATAAGCAGATAAATATCATGTATTTTAGTTTTAGGCCAGTCAGCTCTTCAGACTGAACTTGCTTAGTACACTGCAGAGAAAGTGCATTTTTCTTTTTTTTAAAAGATTTATTTATTTATTTATTTATTTGAGAGCAATAGACACAGAGAGAAAGACAGATAGAGGGACAGAGAGAGAGAATGGGCGCGCCAGGGCTTCCAGCCTCTGCAAACGAACTCCAGACGCGTGCGCCCCCTTGTGCATCTGGCTAACGTGGGACCTGGGGAACCGAGCCTCGAACCGGGGTCCTTAGGCTTCACAGGCAAGCGCTTAACCGCTAAGCCATCTCTCCAGCCCCAGAAAGTGCATTTTTCAAACAATGAATCAGAGGGTAGAATTACAAAAAAAAAAAAAAAAAAAAAAAAAAAACACCAAAAAAAAAAAAAACTGGTAAGAAACTAATGCATGCAGAATAGTAACTTCTTCCCTGTCTCCATTCCTACATCCCTGTCTCAAACCCTGTTTGCATAATTGTCCTACACTTGCCATATGAGGGGACATTTCCAAAAGCATTTCTGTTGCTGAAGCCCTCTTTGCTATGTGTCCCTCTGTCCAGGCTTCTGAAGTGTCCCTTACAGTCATGGGGGACTCTGGCTTCAGGAAAATGAGCTACTGGAGGGATCAGTGCAAAGGAAGCACATTCCCGTCGTACAGGAATCCGGGATTTGCACGTACGTCCTTATGCATCTTTCTTTGCCAAAAATATCAGAACTAGATGCACAATAGTTTTCATTTCATTTTTTTAAAATTTTTTATTCATTTATTTTGGGAGAAAGGGGAGAGAGAGAGAGAGAGAGAGAGTGAGCGAGAGAGAGAAAATGAGTGTGCCAGGGACTCTAGCTGCTGCAAATGGACTCCAGAGGCATGCGCCACCTTGTGCATCTGGCTTATTTGGGTCCTGGGGGATCGAACCTGGGTCCTTTGACTTGGCAGGCAAACATCTTAACCATTAAGCCATCTCCTCCAGCCCTCCTGTCATTTTTCTAAGTGTAGCATAACCCTATTACTAGCAGTTCATCTATTCCTAAATATTTTCAAATATATTTCATCGAAGTATTGTTTTATACTAGAGTTACTCTGCATAGATCAGGCTTTTATAGAGAAGCAAATAACTAGTGAACATACGATATTCACAGAGTATTGATTCAGGTCAATGGATTTTTCTTCTACAGGACTGGAGAGGTGGCTCAATGGGAAAAGTGTTTGCTGGATCCTTAGTAATGACATAAAATTCAAGTTTAGTAGCAAGTGTCTTTAAACCCAGCATTGGGAAGGCAGAGACAGGGGTTTTTCTAAGGCTAGCTGGATCAGTGAACTGTAGATTCAATGAGAGAACCTGTCTCAAAAAATTACTTGGAAGCCGGGCATGGTGGCACACGCCTTTAATCCCAGCACTCGGGAGGCAGAGGTAGGAGGATTGCCATGAGTTCGAGGCCACCCTGAGACTCCATAGTGAATTCCAGGTCAGCCTGGGCTACAGTGAGACCCTACCTCGAAAAACAAAATAATAATAATAATTGAGAGGAACTGAGGAAGTTATCTGATGTTGGTCTATGGTGTACACAAGCACACGCATGCACATACACTCTCTCACACACATGTGCATACATACACATGCAGACATGCATACACACACCACAAACACACACATACAAAATATTGTTTCCCCTTTCTTCTATGATACAGTGTATAAAGTAGGCCCAGCAAAATATAAACCAATATACTAAAAGGATGATCAAATCTAGAAATAGCTTCAACTCTAATACAAATTCTCATCTTAAAAAATTGTAAATCTGAGTCAAATAATCACACTATTATGGAATAACCATGTGAAACTTTTCTAATTTCAACTTGGAAAAGCTAAACTTAATATTTCCACCTGAAACCTCTTAAAGCCTTACTGCTTTTTTTTGCCATTTTAAATTGAGCTTTTTGAAAATAATGAACATTTGCAAAGTGTGATTAGAATGAGATTTAGAAGAAATAAGCTCTAAATTCAAGATGGTAGAAATTTAATTTCTAAGCTGACCTTGAGCATGTCTAGGGAGGACCAAACAACCAGAGCTTAGTTTCTGTGTGGAGCAAAATCTGAAATGAACATGGAATGAAGGTAAATATTTGGAAGATTAATTCCTTGAGCTTCCTCAATATCTTAGTTTTGCAAGACTTTGAAACCGTCCTCTCCAGGGACAAAAGAATGTAATTACCTCTCCTCCACATGGTCTTCAATCATGCTCTGTTTTTCAAAGAACAGCTGTGCGATGCTGGCTGGGCAACAAAATTAAACACACCTCCTTCAACTAGCCTAGATTTAAAAGATAATGAATACGTGGGGTGACAGAATCCAAATTCAAGAAGATTTTAGTAGGCCAGAGCTCTAGGCAGACAACAAGGTGGATGTAACCAAGGACCAGTTTAAAGGCTTAGGCTTGGTCCATAAAAATCAAATAACACAGTTTTATATCCGG
Source organism: Jaculus jaculus (assembly GCF_020740685.1). NCBI lineage: Eukaryota > Metazoa > Chordata > Mammalia > Rodentia > Dipodidae > Jaculus > Jaculus jaculus. The sequence goes on from NC_059123.1 coordinate 9,451,278, forward strand.
TTTTATTTGACTGGAGGCTAAACTGAGGCTGTTGGTTTGATGTAATTTACAGACCGTGGCTTAAGTGAGCTGAGCAAAAGCCTTTGCAGCTGCAGGCCTCACAGGTTTCCACCACAGAAAGGAATTGTGAAAGATGTTGGGTGTTCGTGAGCACATGCTGCCAGTTCTAGGTTAAAGATTGTTCAAAAGCCGGCTGTGGGTTCTTGTGCCTATAATCCCAGCCCTCGGAAGGCTGAGGTAGGAGGATTGTCATGAGTTTGAGGCTAGCCTGGGCTATAGAGTGAGCCTTGTCTAAAATGAACTCCTGCCTCAAATTAAATAAATGAGCCCACAACCAAAAATAAAATACTATGTGCTTAAGTAGATTTCGAAGGATCTACAATGAGTGTTCATTTTAACAGTTCTAGTAAAACCCTAAGGGTTCCTGATATGATCAGATTTGTAAAGGCTTGAATATTGGGTGGCATCCCAATGTTATGTATATTAGCAAACACATAAATCATGTAGCCAGGGATAGACAACTGAGATCATTCTTATTAAATCTAGATTACTGTCATTTTTTTTTCTGGCAAACATCGACAACTGATCATTGTATCGAACAGAAGGAAAATGTCTACATAAAGATCATGAGAACCTAGGACTCTTTCAAATAAAAGGTTTCGATTCAAAGTGTAAAGAGTGCACCGTGTTACAATCACTAGGAAATAAAAGAAATCTCTAAACGTATGTAGAAGAGAGAGGTCATACTTATCTTTGTGAATATTTATCATTGTAGTTCTGGTACTTTTCCCAGGTGGAAAACTGTTTTCCTGACTGCTTCTGTCCTCCACAAATAAATCACTACTGTAAAAAAAATTAAATAAAACAAAATAAATGAAAAAAACTCTCAAAGGAATGTCAGGTGTGCTTTCTGGAATTATTTACCATAATTGATTTCTTTGGGTTTCTAAATGCTTTAGTCCAAAACCTCATTTATCAACTGTCTGTTTCATTGTAATTGCAGAGTTTTCTATTATATATTATGTCAGGTCAAAGCAAGGCAACTCCTGTGCTAGGGAGGAAAAAAAAAGGTGTATTACGGCAATCCGCATTCTTAACTGTAATTGGACTTTGAGGGAGTATCCCTGTTTGACAAGTAAGGAGGCCGAATGACTTATAGGAGTTATTAAGTCTTAGCGTGAATATTGGATATCTGTCACCAGAACCTTTTCAGTACTTGGAACTGTGTATGTCACATAGTTCTCTACCACTGAAATGTATTCCCAGCCTTAAAAATTATATCTATATCTATATTTGGCATGTAGAGTTTTAGGTGTCATTCACTTTAACATTTTCAGGCATAACTTGTTTTTGGGAATTGTCACTTTTAAGACAGGGTTTCGCTAACTTTGTGCTTACTCTGTAGATCGGGCTGCCTTTTCACTTTCCTGCCTCGGTCTCCTGAGTACCTGAGATTATGGTCCCCTGCCACTGTCAGTACGTATGTGACTAAATAATAAATATGGACCCCCTCCTTTGTTTTGCAAGGGGCAGAGCCACACATTGTGTGTTGGAATCACGGGTCCCATTCATCAAACACTATGAGCATGCTTCTTGAAAAAGATACATTCCACATTTTTTATTCTAATAACAGCTCCTAGCAGTCGGGTTTGATTCCCCAAGACCCACGTAAGCCAGATGCACAACGTAGCACATGCATCTGGAGTTTGTTTGCAGTGGCTGAAGGCCCTGGCATTCCCATTCTATCTATCTATCATCTCTCTCTCTCTCTCTCTCTCTCTCTCTCTCTTTCAAATAAATAAAAAAAATAAAAACATACCAAAAAAAAAAAAAAAGACCATCTGGGATTGGGGAGATGGCTCACAAGTTAAAGGAGTTTACTTGCAAGTATGCCAGCCTGAGTTTGACTCCCCAGCACCCACATAAAGCCAAATGCAAAAAAGAAAAAAAAGCACGCATAAGTGAAACCAATATGCCTATATCAATGGGATGCAGAACCTGGAAAATTTGGACACTCACAGGCTACCTAGACCGGGCATACACCAAGTGAAATAGAAAAAACAAAGTGACAGAAAGGGAGAGCCCATTTAAGCAGGAGGAGGGGAGGAACCGATGCCCTGGGAGTTTTCCTCTGACTCCTACACGTGTGCTATGGCACGTGCATTCCTATACGCATGCACACACATCATACAGATATACCAGTATACACACCTAATAACAATACAATAAACCATGGGCTGGAGAGATGGCTTAGTGGCTAAGCGTTTGCCTGTGAAGCCTAAGGACCCCAGTTCGAGGCTTGATTCCCCAGGACCCACGTTAGCCAGATACACAAGGGGGCGCACACATCTGGAGTTCGTCTGCCTCTTTCTCTCTCTGTCTGTTGCTCTCAAATAAATAAATAAATAAATGAAAATGATAAACAAAAACTAAATAAATAAAATAAACCATCCATATGGAATATACTGCAATATATCAGTGAGAAGGTTGCACTCATCCTCAAAGCAACAGTTATTTGCTGACAAGCACCAAATAAAACACATGACCATTGCTGCATTCTGTTTGTTGCCACTCTCCCGTGTAGTGTCCCTGAAGATGGTTCATGCCTTAGTGGAGGAAAGAAATAGTTCAGATTGCTAGTTCTTACACTAATTTTCACCACAGAAGTCCTCATTCATCTTTGCCTGAGATTATAGATTGGTGTTTCCTAGGTAAGGTGTTCAGAGCATCCAGTGCACCTAGTTGATCGAGACTCCAAGTTAAAGTTTTGGTTCATAATATTTTAATTCTGACACCGTTAATAACTCATTTTGGTATGTTTGTCATCCAAATGTTATTTACTTATTCATGCATTCATTTTTAGAAACAGGGTCCCATGTAGCTGAGGCTGGCCCAGAGTTTTGAACTTCTGATACTCCTGCCTCAGTTTCTTGAGGCATATAAGTGTGTTTCACTAGCACCTGGTTTTATTCAATGCCACACATTAAACCTAGGACTCCTTGGTGAGGCAAGTTCTCTACCCACTGAGCCATATCCCTGGCCTGTAAAAATTTCAAATGTCTCTTGACAAGTGTAGTTGAAACGTAGGTCTATTTTTCTTCATATTTAAGAGTATTTCGCACAATCCCTACAGGAGAGGTTCAGTTTAGACAAAGTTGCACATAAAGATTTTAAAGAAATAGTTCATAGAACAGAGGTAACGTCTCACAGTACTGATACCTACAAAAAATACCTTAAGTTTGATAATTGGTAGGTTTTACTTTTGATCTAACGGAATATGTACATGTGTAAATTATTATTATTATTATTATTTTGGTTTTTCGAGGTAGGGTCTCACTCTAGTTCAGGCTGACCTGGAATTCACTATGGAGTCTCAAGGTGGCCTCAAACTCACGGCGATCCTCCTACCTCTGCCTCCCGAGTGCTGGGATTAAAAGCATGTGCCACCACGCCCGGCTTACATGTGTAATTTTGATACACAATTGTTTTTAGTCAATAAACTGATGAAGGAGATGATATTAACTGGCAATTGTCAAACACAGATCATATATGAAACAATATACTCAATGCAGGCAGTGCTGTTTGAATATTGTTTTATATGAGGGAGAGAGAGAGACAGAGAAAGAGAGAGAGAGGGAAGTGAGGGAAAAATTGGCATACCAGGGCCTCCAGCCACTGAAATCAAAGTCCAGATACCTGTGTCCCTTGGTACATGTGTGCACCCTTGCACCTTGGGCCCTTGTACTACTTCATGTGTCTGGCTTATGTGGGACCTGGAGAGTCAAACATGACTCCTAGGCTTTGCAGACAAGTGCCTTAATCGCTAAGCCATCTCTCCAGCCCCATTTGAATATTTTAATTAACTGATTGACCATTTATTTTATATCAGCCAAAAATTTTTCTACTTAAGATATTTAGGTGGTCAGGGGATGAAAAATAAAAAAAGGAGACATTACTCATTAGTGGCAGAATTTAATGTAGGAGATACTTAAATAACTCCATTCTAGAATAAAAACCAGGCAAGCACTATGCCTGGTTACAGGAAAGGGAAGTTGTATTGACTCATTTCAGCAGAAAAATGTCATTCCTGCTAAATTAAGTCCATGTGCATTTTCAAGCATCCATCTCGAGCAAAGCAAGCTGCTCAGTTTCTGAAGGATGAAACCGCGTTGAACCTTTGTGCATCTTATGGGAAACTGGCTGGGAGGAAAACGCAAACAGCGGTGTGAGATGGGAAACTGCAAAATGCGCCAAGGAAACGATGCAGAGCCCAGAATGAGGAAACCCAAAGGCACAAAGAAGGGCTTAAAAACTAGCATAAGAAAGGAGAGGAAAGAATATTCCAGAATAATGTTCGACTTTTAGATGCAGGAAACAGTCTTCAGAGTGGTAGATATGGAAAATTGATGAGCAGAGTTACAGACGGTAGGCAAGATTAAAATTGGGTCACATTGGGAGTTGTTTTCCTATGTTGATCTTTGCAACTTGGGAGCTGTGTGAAAAGTGAGATTCACATATACAACTGTAGCCTTCCAGTTTCTACTTGAGAGGCTGGGAAGATGGCCCAGTGGATCAAAGCCCTTAATGGGCAAGCATGAGGTCCTGAGATTGATTCCCAGCCCTGAGCATTCAGCACTTGGATTCATTTTGAGTCTTCCCAGTAAAACTCAAAAGATAAAATAAAATATTGTTTGAAAGGAGTATTTCAGTTGAAAGGGTCAAATAAACATAAAGTGTTGGAGATAAACATGAAGTTTATTGATGATCCCTGGAGTTGTTCTCGAAACCTGGAACTCTCTGGCCATCGTATTTGCTTAGCTTCAAGTTTGTCTCCCAAACTGACCAGCATTAATGCCCCCTTCATGTAATCCATGCTCACTGGTGCTCCTTAGTTCTTGAAGGTAGTTAAGTGGCATGTCATTATGTCTCAGGTGACTTAGTGGATTGTGCCTTGGCTGAAAACGAAGTGTATCTGCTTTGGGGTAAAACAAAAAGGCAGAGGTAATGGCCTTTATGTACACCTGCCAGGAGAACCCTGAGATCCTGGGCCAAGGACCCCTGCGGTGGCAATACTTGGTCTTGTTGAAGAAGCTGACATGTGGGTGGCACTTAGCTTGCCAAATTGCCAACGTGCTACTTCATTAGCTGCCTAAGGCTGTGAGGATGTGTAGGCACTGCCTGATCCTTTGAAAGGGTTTGTTTTTTTTTTTAAAAAAAATATTTATTTATTTGTTTATTTATTTCAGACAGAGAGAGAGAGGAAGAGAGAAAGAGAGAATGGGCACGCCAGGACCTCCAGCCACTGCAACTGAACTCCAGACACATATGTCCCCTTATGCATCTGACTTATGTGGGTCCTGGGGCATCGAACCAGGGTCCTTAGACTTCGCAGGCAAATGCCTTAACCGCTAAGCCATTTCCCCAGTCCTGAAAGGGGTTTCAATTGGGCTTTGGGAAAACACAGCTTTCTAAAGCTAAATTGGAAAGAGGCAAATTCTCCCAGTGGAAAGGCTCGGGGACATGTAGTCTGTTTTGGCTTCTTTGAGTTTGTGGGCATCAAGGACTCATGCCCTGCAACTAAAAGCAACTCTCAACCGCAAAGGCACGGCAGAGGAAATACTTATTGTCCCCTTGACTTTAGAGTCTTCACCCATTGTTTCCCTTTCACCTTCCCTGACAGATACACCAACCATGAAGGCAGAGAGCTTAGTCGGACCACCCAACAGGACGGGAAACTTGCTCAGTTATATCCCCATGGTTTGTGGAATTGACACAATCCAATTTTCCTTTCTTTAAATTTAAAATAACTGATATACTAATTTTTTAAAAATCAACTGGCCAGACATGGTGGTGCATGCCTTTAATCCTAGCACTTAGGAGGCAGAGGTAGGAGGATTGCTGTGAGTTCAAGACCAGCCTGAGACTACACAGTGAACTCCAGGTCAGCCAGCACCAGAACAAGACCCTACCTTGAGAAAACAACAACAAAAAGAATTCAACTGGAACAGAGTAAGCAGATGTGAATCTGTTGCCTATTGGAGACCATAAACCTTGGTGTTATACTAATTCCTATCTCTTTCCTTATTGGCTTGCTATTCATCAAACTAAATTAGATTTTGAAGCTAGCTATAGTGATGCATACCTATATCAGCACTTATGAGATTGAGGCAAAAGAACTGTGAGTTTGAAGCCAGCCTGAGCTAATTAGTGAGATCTTACCTTGAAAAAAAAACAGTGGTTTAAGTGAGGGAAGGGAATTATCATGGTTTATTTTATATAATTATGGAATTTGTCAAAAAAATTAAAAACAGGGCTAGAAAGATGGCTTAGCAGTTAAAGCACTTTCCTGTGAAGCCTAAGGACCCATGTTTGACTCTCTTGATCCCACATTAGCCAAACACATAATGGTGAGGCAAGCGCAAGATCACACATGCCCACTAGGAGGTGGTGCAAGTGTTTAGAGTCTGGCTACAGTGGCTGAGGCCCTGGAGCACCAGTTCTCTCTCTCTCTCTCTCTCTCTCTCTCTCTGTCTGTCTCTGTCTCTCTCTCTCTCCCTCTCACTGCCTCTAAGAAAAAAAATAAATAAAAATAAAAGAAAATTTCTATATGTATTGATAATAAACCCTAGAAAAACTGTACAACTTCATAGATCCTGACAATTTAAAAGTGAGGAAATCTTCCAGCAGTAAAAATTTAAGTATATTTCCTCCTCAAGGAATAAACATATTCACTACTTTATTCGTGTGACGCACACGTTCACTGAGTGAACGTCACAGGGAGAGACTGTATAAACATACGATGTTTCACAGAAGCAGTATGTGCATGCTGTGGCTTAGATCTTGAACATCTTACATGGACCTACATAGAGAAGCCTTGGTTTCCAGGCTGTGCAACTGTCGTCCACCAGGACTCAGGGAACATTACCAAAGAGAAGGCAGAAAGATTGCAAGAGCCTCAGTGGGTGGGGATAGCCTGGGGCACCGTGTGCTGCCCCCCCCCCCTACAGGGGCTGCCTAAATCCTCTCGGTCTCTACAACGAATACCAATATCCCCACCTGAGAAGACCCTCAGTAGAATTGGGGTGTGGGTAACGGAGTCTAAGATCATAACCTTTTTAATAAAAATCCATAGAAAAGAAAATCTTCACTTGGATTTATCAGTTCTTCAAATCACTATGACAAATCCCCAAGAGAAACAATTGGAAGGGAGAGAAGATTAATTTTGTCTCATACTTCCAGTCCATGTTTGGACTGGCTCCATCCCGTTGGTCTCAATTAAGGCAGACTCTTGTGATTAAAAGCTATGAGCAAAGAAGCATTCACCTCATGGTGTCCAGGAAGCATTAAGAGAGAGAGAGAGAGAGACAGAAGATGGGGGCGGAGGATGCAACTTTCAAGGGCATGCCCCGTGATGTGCTTGTTATAGGTGTGGTCCTCTTCTCTTGAAGCTCCCACCGCCTCCCACCAACTGGAGTCCAAGCCTGCAGCCCAGGAGCCTCTGGTAGACACTTTGTACGCAGACCACAGCACCACAACATGTTCATGTAAGCTTTCTCTACTGGTGCTATGACAGATTTCCATGTCTTCTTCAATGACCATATATTGTGTTTGCACCTAGAAAAAAGATTATTGTATCAAACTGCATCAAGGGCTGGAGAGATGGCATAGCGGTTAAGGAGCTTGCCTGCAAAGCCTAAGGACTCATGTTCGACTCTCCAGATCCCATGTAAGCCAGGTGCACAAAGGCAAGGCAAACGCAAGGTCACACATGCCTACTAGGTGGCTGAGGCCCTGGCATACCAGTTCTTTCTTTGTCTCTCTGTCTCTCTCTCTCTAAAAAGTAAACAAACAACAAAAAAATGCATCAAGTCATCAATTAATGGCAAATATGATCAAAACTTCAACCTCACACTTTGAATTTAAGCATTGGCTACGGAGAAAGCGCTCTGCTTAGACATGTACTAAAGTGAGTTTCTATTATGTGTGGCTTTGTGATTTTCCTATGTGTGTGCATAATCTCAAATGCTGAGATTACAGGTCTGCACCAACATGCCAGGATCTATTTAAGGAAACTTCACTTTGTAAAAGTCCTTCAATGAGAAGCTTCTCTAAAAGACAGTTCTGGTGCCAGAGATGGCTCAGCAGTTAAAGATACTTGCATGTAAAACCTGACGGCCTAGATTCCATTCCTCAATACCCATGTAAAGCCAGATACACAAAGTGGCACATACATCTGGAATTCACTTGCCCTAGCAGGAGGCCCTGGCACACCCATGCTCTTTCTCTCCGTCTCTCTCTCTGTCTTTTTTTTACCACCTTTCTCTCTCTCAAAAAAGTGAAAATAAGAATATTCAAAAAAAAAAAACTTGTTCACAATTCATATAAGTGCTCTCTCTCTCTCTCTCTCCTAATGAGTCCACCTACTGCTTCCTGTCAAGAACATTCTCTTCAGGCTGGAAAGATGGCTTAACAGTTAAGGTGCTTGCCTGCAAAGTCAAAGGACCAAGATTTGATTCCCCAGAATCCACATAAGCCAGATGCACAAGGTGGTGCATGTGTCTAGAATTCCTTTGCAGTGGCTGGAGGACTTGGTGCGCTAGTTCTCTTTCTCTCTCTTTCTCTCAGATAGATCTATCTATCTATCTATCTATCTATCTATCTATCTATCTATCTATCTATCTATTGTTTAAAAAGAATGTTCTCTTCCTGCTTAGGGATGGAGCCAGTCCAAACATGGACTGGAAGTATGAGGGAAAATTAATCTTCTCTCCCCTTAAATTGTTTCTCTTGAGGATTTGTCACAGTGTTTTGGAGAACTGAAAAATGCAAGTGAAGACTTTTTAATGGATTTTTTAAATAAAAGGTTATGATCTTAGATCCTCTTATCCCCTCCCCATGCTAGAATTCAATTTAGAACGAGATTTTTGCTTAACACGCACCTTGTTTGCTAAGGAGAAAAAAGTTGGGAAGAGCTTTTCTCTTTGCTATCATTGACAAGAATTCATTATTTACTGTCATGTTCCAACTCCACAGTCCATCTCATCAAGAAAGAACCCTGTGGCACGTTACGGAACCAATTTGGAAACTTACCTGTTACTAATCTTTCTGGTTTGGCCGAGTCTGGTATGTGGCAATGAAATGCAAGTTGGTAGTTCTAAAGTATTTTTTTTTCTTAAGAGAAGAACTAAACAGGCCCCTCTTTAGTTAGAATCACCATGACTTGGTGGAACATACATTTTTTTTTTTCTTTAGGCGGCAGGACAGTGTAATCGCACACACTGGACCACAGCCCAGTTAAGAGAAGCTCACTGCCTGAAAGGGAATTATGGGCAAGAATTACCCGAATTCGTTAACTGTTTGGGGGTAGGGTGGAGTGTGGGTAAACAGTGTACTTCCTATTTGCTCTTGGATCAAACCTACCACCAAAAAAGGGGTTGGATTCAATGTTGTCTTGCTCTTTAATTTAGCCCAAGGAAGAGGTTTCCTCACTCGGGGCCCAGGGTGGTCTCAGACGGTGTTTCCAGCAGACATTACTCAGTTCTTGGTTCAGTCTAAAACTCGTGATGGCAGGCGGACCATCTATATTTGTCACTTGACTAATTAGAAGTTGGTTGTGAGTCAGTTAATGGCACAACTGTCACCAGGGCAAATTGGAGTGTAAGTTTATAGGACAGGCAGTAATTAGTGCCTGCAGATGTTTTACATAGAATCTAGTTTAAAATCCATGGGAAAACTAAAGTAGAAGAAATTATATAACCTGTAGGTGCTGTTACCATAGAGAGCCACATCTAAAACTGCTAATTAAAAGAGATCTCTGAGGTGTGATGGAAACCAACATAATTACGGAGTCACGAACGTAGGCTTTGGTGTGTTGGACTATTAATGCTAGCGTGCCAATGGTACATTGTCCCAAGACAAGTGCATGATAAACAGGAAAAGGAAGAGCTTTGGGGGACGAGATTGGTGTCTTGATTGAGGGACCTAACACCAAATCTTCATCAGTTCTCTTTCTTATTTCTTTTATGGTCAGACTACATGATGTGAGCCTCAGTGGTTCGGCCAGTTTCCAGCCCCTTTTGCGAGCAGTTTCTGATGTGTGTGGTCATAGCCAGCTGTTTATGTGAGTGCCGGGGAACTGAACTCAGGGCCAGCCAGGCACCCCGGGGCCTCCTGCTTGTGCAGAAGGCTCTCTTATCTATGGAGTCTTACCCTCAGCCCTCTTCGTGGTTCTCTAAAGGAAGTCTTTGAAATCTAAGTGAAAATTTATTGTCTAGAAATTCTCATCAATAGGATAAAATTAGGACTCTACATTAGAATCACTATACAGATGTAGCCCACTTAGGATGCTTTAAACAAGAGCACCGTATAATTATACAAGATTTGTCTTTGATTAGACTATCTATCTATCTATCTATCTATCTATCTATCTATCTATCATTCTCCAACTCCACAGTCCATCTCATCTAGAAAGAACCCTATGGCACATTACGGAACCAATTTGGAAACTTACCTGTTACTAATCTTTCTGGTTTGGCTGAGTCTGGTATGTGGCAATGAAATGCAAGTTGGTAGTTCCAAAGTATTTTTTTCTTAAGAGAAGAACTAAAGAGGCCCCTCTTTAGTTAGAATCGCCATGATAGAAAACCAATTTATGATACATCTTTAATTAAATTTTTTGTTTACTTATTTATTTGAGAGTGACAGACACAGAGAGAAAGGGGGAAGAGAAAGAGAGAGAGAAAATGGGTGTGCCAGGGCCTCCACTGCAAACAAACACCAGACATGTGCACCCCCTTATGCATCTTGCTAACGTGGGTCCTGGGGAATCGAGCCTCGAACTGGGATCCTTAGGCTTCACAGGCAAGCGCTTAACTGCTAAACCATCTCTCCAGCCCTTAGGATACATCTTTCCAGCCTCCACAAAATAAACATTATCAGAACATGATTTTCTCGAGATTTTTGTTGTATCAGCATCACGAACTTTATCTTTTGTTTTTATGTGTTACCTCCATATTAGTCTTTAAACATGGGAATGATTATAAGATATTTTAAAAAATCCTTTCCATGGAGCCGGGCGAGGTGGTGCACGCCTTTAATCCCAGCACTCGGGAGGCAGAGGTAGGAGGATCGCCGTGAGTTCAAGGTCACCATGAGACTCCATAGTGAATGTCGGGTCAGCCTGGGCTAGAGTGAGACCCTATCTTGAAAAACCAAAAAAAAAAAAAAAAATCCTTTCCATGTAGCAGTTGGTGTTCTTACTCAGATAAATTGCAAGTTGTAGAGCCACAGCCAGCCCTCGTCTCCATGGCTCTGTCCTAAACCATCCAAACTGGAGTCAAGACATTGCAACGGAGCGTTTCATAGTGACAAATGCATTTACCCTTTTCAATGGTGAAAATAGATTTAACGGGGAGGAACGGACCACTTGGTGGCTAAGGTGCTTGCCTGAAAAGTGTAATGACCCCCGTTTGATTCCCCAGGACCCACGTAAAGCCAGATGCTCCAAGTGGCACATGCATCTGGAGTCCGCTTACAGTGGCTGGAGGCCCTGGCGTGTCCATTATGTCTCTGTGTGTCTGTCTCTCTTCTCTCTATCCATCTCTGCTTGCAAATAAATAAATAAGTAATTAAAAAATAGATTTAAGCCGGGCGTGGTGGCGTATGCCTTTAATCCCAGCACTCGGGAGGCAGAGGTAGGAGGATTGCTGTGAGCTCAAGGCCATCCTGAGACTACATAGGGAATTCCAGGTCAGCCTGGGCTAGAGTGAGACCCTCCCTCAAAAAAAAAAAAAAAAGAAAAGAAAAAGAAAAAGAAAAAGAAAAGAAAAGAAAAGAAAAATATTTAATGTACTTTATTCCTGCCATTTTTCTTTGCTCTGAATGGAAAAGACCTCTTAGGTAGTATATATGCTTAAACTTCAAACTCAGAAAATTCTTCCCTCCATGGCCACAGGTTGGGAGGGCATACCCAGAGGTATCCTTCCAACCCCCAGTGACTTAACTTCTGCTCTCACAACGCAGAACCCACATCCCCATGGGGAACACCAGCCACCCCACTGAAGTGGGGCTCTCAGCGGATTGGGGTGTGGGGGGGAATGATGGTACCAATACAAAGCATATTCTGAAATCAAGAAAAAAAAAAAATGTTCCCTCCACCAAACTGAATTAAACTCTTTTTTTTTTTTTTTTTTGAACTTTCAGCAATTTTCCAAATTCTCCCATCCCCCAAATACTGGTACGTATAGCTGTCATAAACGTAGAACACAAAGATCAGTGGAGCAAACTAGTAGCTCTTGAGAGGAAAGCTCCTAAGTTTTTATTGGATTACAGTTGACTCTTAGGAACTAGGAGGAGAAATGGCAAGGACACAAGAGTTGAAGACAGCATACGTGGAATTGGGATGCTTCGTGCCGAGCAACACTCAAGTCTCTCTAGAGGCTGGACGAGCCATTCTCTCCTGCTGTCTACATTGGGAGGGAGTCAGTAGCTTTGTTAGACAGTTAGGGTGACAGGGGCCCCTGAAAGTACCCCTGCGGTCTCCATTTTGCCAGAGATCAAAGTATGATCTGACTTCTTATCTCTCCCCTACATCTGTTTCTCCACAAACAACCTGAGCCCCTCCTGGAGGGGGCAGGTCTTTCTTTCTAGGATTTAATTGTGAGACAGGGGTTGGTCAAGATCAGCCCCCAGAACTTGGCATCATGGCTAACCTCTTCGTGAGACAGCCCTAGCCCAGACCAATCGGCTGTCTCTCTGGCTCACCCGAGGCAGAAGGTAGGACCCACTACCGTAAGGTTATAAATACGTTTACAATGGAGGGACAGCTCCCTGGGCTGACTGACCTCACCCCCCAATCTCCAGGTTCTGGTGAGCTTCCCCTTGTCTCAGCCCCGCCGGGCTCAGATGAGGGGAGAGCCTCCCATGACCCCCGACTTCCCACATTGGCTCCTTACCCCTTCCTGCCCTCCCCATGGCAAGAGCTCTTTGTACTTTCTTTGTTTTTTGTTTCTTTTATTCTCTCTAACTCTCTTTTTTCAATTTCTTCCCGGCCTACCACGTGGGCTCTCAGATGTGGTATACCATTTTCCTTGGTTCTGTCTTTCCCTCTATAAATATAATAATTATGATAATAATAATTATTATTGCCCCATCACCGTTTCACCATGACGGAAATCTTTCTTTTTTTCCCTCCCATGACTGCAGAGTCCACACACATGCAGCTGTATGTGTGCCAAGGCTCGTGACAATGAGGTGCAGCCCATCATTGGCTTTGTTGCCACTTGCTTTTACCTCTCCACTCTCTTACCGAAGCACACAGCTCTTATTTCTCCAGAAAACTACTTACAGAAATAGCTATTCCTTCTTTGTCGCTTACTTTGGGTCACCATTTATTACTAACACTTGATATTAGTTTTGCCTAAGACTAGGATTGGAGCTTGAAACTATTGTTAGGAAACTTACCCATATTCTTTTTAAATTTTATTTTTTTTGGGGGGGGGAGAGAATGGGCATGCCTGGGCCTTCAGCCACTGCAAACAAACTCCAGATGTCTCCTTGTGCGTATATGCGACATGGCACACTTGCGTCAAAGTGCATCTGGCCACATGGGACCTGGGGATTTGAACAGGAGTTCTTAGGCTTTGCAGGCAAGCACCTTAACCACTAAGCCACCTCTCTAGTCCCCCATTTTTCAAATCACACAACACAGAAAGACTGTTGCAAGGCAAGTCTATCTCAGCATCAAAACCACATGAGCAATTGGAAGGAAAATTACCCCAGGGATGTATCTCTCTCATGGCAATCAGTACTTCACACTTCCAAACACCCTCACTGCAAGCATGTTTTGCCCTCAGGAAAGTGTCTCAAGCCCTTAACATATTGTTTCGTGAAGCACGGGAGGCAAGGGAAAGATGGGAGGCCGTGATAGGGACATTGTCCTCAGCCTACAGAACTAGATCTCTAGACATTTTAAGAACCTTGTGTCTCTCCTCTGGCTGTTAATTTAGCTTGAGAGTTTCCCAGAGATCCCGTTCTTCCAATCTTAACTCCTCATGGAACCCTTCTGTGTCCATCCCCTTGGTGTTACTGTAACAAAATACCCTAGGCAAGCGACGTATACAGGAGTAAAGGTTTGCTTTGGCTGTCAGAGTTTGTTTGTTGGCCATGCTGCTTTGCCTATGCTATGGGACTTCACCTCAGAAGGGGGGGGGAGTAGATGATGCTGCTCCCCTCATGGCCAGATAGCAGAGAAAGAGAGAGAGAGAGAGAGAGAGAGAGAGAGAGAGAGAGGGAGAGAGAGTACCCTGGGGCTCTAATCTTTTAAGGGCCAGTGGACACTCAGGCTGGCAAGCAAGCTCAGAGTTGTGGGACACCCTAAAGGTCCAAACTTTAGCGTCCCTCTTCCGGCCTTACCAGGGTGTAATGCTTTCGCATTTGAGCTTATCTAGAGCCTTACGCATTGTAGCTGTCTGCCCGGACATCTCACGAGACCCAAATTCTCTTTTGTCAGGCCCATAGTGTCTGAGCACACCGGTATCTAAAAACATCACCTGTCAGCTGACTTAATGAATGCACTAAGGGATGGATGAAAGGGCAATAATGCAAGCTATGATATAGGAGAAGAAAATGCCAGCGTGTGGATGGTTTACTAGCTGACTGCCTATCACTCTGAAGAGACCAGCCTTAGCTCCTCCGTTACTGTTGTTGGCCGGATTCAAAGGATGTTTCTTGGTCCCCTTAGAGAGTACAGCGGAACATCTACAAGGCAAATTTCCCTTCTGATCTCACAGCTTGATTTAAGTGCATTGTGACATTCTGTAAGAGAGCGAAAAAGAGATCTGGCTCGGCTGTAAACAATGCCTATTACAGGACAACCTGAAGACAGGCTAATGGAGAAGACCCCGGGGAATATGGAAAGTATTTTGTTTTTCCTCTGCAAGCACAAATTATTTCACTGTCACACAGCCATGTGTTTTCTTCGTGAAAGTATGATCTATTTCTATCACATCAGAAAACAATATATGGATTTCCCAAAAATGTTTTGAAAATAGACTCAGAGAAAAATCATGTAAATTTCAGAACAAATATTGCATGTAAATTTCACATGCATCTTTTGTATAACATAGATGATAGCCACCCACTCCCAGTTTTATTGCAAAAATATTCATCCTTAACTAACAGAATATTGAGGCTCCCCCCACCTTGCTCTACATTTTATAAATTTTTTTTTGTTCATTATTTATTTATTTATTTGAGAGCGACAGACACAGAGAGAAAGACAGATAGAGGGAGAGAGAGAGAATGGGCGCGCCAGGGCTTCCAGCCTCTGCAAACGAACTCCAGATGCGTGCGCCCCCTTGTGCATCTGGCTAACGTGGGACCTGGGGAACCGAGCCTGGAACCGGGGTCCTTAGGCTTCACAGGCAAGCGCTTAACCGCTAAGCCATCTCTCCAGCCCTTGCTCTACATTTTAAATTATTCAGAAGTCATAAGACTTGAAAGGTCTTTGTTAATAGACAGAGACCCCTGCATTACCAAATGCCAAAAGAATAATGAAGCACCTCAAATGATAAGGGGCCAGTGTCTGGGATGAATAGACCCTTAATTGGAAAAAGTTCATGTATTAATGTTTAACATTAGCAGTGATTAGTAGATACACCATGTTTTCTCAGCAGGATGGATAGCGGTATGTCCAATTCTGATTAAATTTAGAGGCAATTTTAGTGTTGCTCTAAAATGGTCTAATTAGGTTTAGAAGAAAAAAATTTTTTTCCCAGTAAGCACATCTGTCTTCACAGCAAAGCTTCTGAAAATAATTTTATGTGTGAAACTCTTGCCATAGCTGGCTGGGAGATTTCCATATTAATATTAATTATTATTATTATTGAATAACCATGTTCTATCTGTCTGGTTTGGTTGCATGTTCTTTAACTCGTGTGTGTGTGTGTGTGTGTGTGTGTGTGTGTGTGTGATGGTGAATGTGGGTAGGTGTGTATGTGTGTGAGAGAGAAAGAGGGAGAGACAGTGAATATAGGTAGGTATGTGTGTCTCAGTGAATGTAGGTAGGTGTGTGTTTCACAGTGAATGTGGGTAGGGGCCTGTGTGCATGTGTGTGCCATGGTGAATGCAGGTAGGTATATGTGTGTGTCACAGTGAATATGGGTAGGTTAAATAACAACTCTGGCTGTTGGCCCTTGCTTTCCACTTCATTTGGGGCAGACATTTTTGTTCACCATGGCACACACCATTAAGCTTCCACGTTTCTCATGTGTCTGCCTACCCTCTCATAGCAGGAGGTCTGAGATTACAGATGCCTGCTCCTATGTCTAGCCTTATATAGGCTCTGGGAGTCCATGCTGAGGATCATCACACTCGCCCAGCAAGAACTTTTACCCACTGAGTCATTCTCCTGGGCCCCCCGTAATGAAGGGTTTATTCTTTTCTCCGTTCTAGGAAAGCATCTGTCAGCTACCCCTCTTTCTGTCACTGCCTGGTCAGAGTAAAAGACCCCCCCCCCCCCCCAGCAACATTGCTCCCTGAAGGGAATCTTTTTTTGTTTGATTTTTTTTGTTGTTGGTGGTTTTCAAGGTAAGGTCTCATTCTGAGAGGGGGGTAGAGTTACGGTGAATGGACCCCGGAAGGTGAAAAATGCAGGAAAGTTTGCCCTTGCTGGAAATCAAAGATGATCTGACTTCTTATCTCTTGCCTAGTTCTCTGGACTGTTTTTCTACAACCAGGAGCCCTCCTGGGAGGGAGGAGGTCTTTCATAGGATTTAAACATTGTGATTGGTCAAGTTCAGCCCCTGAACTTGGTGTCAGGCCTAGCCTCTTCCTGAGACAGCCCCTAGCCCTGACCAACCAGCTGTCCCTCTGGTTCACCTGAGCCGAAGACAGGGTCCACCACTATGAGGTTACAAATACCTTTGCAAGGGGAGGGCAGGCTGTCTGACCACTTGGGAACTTCCAGCTATAGGTGAGGTTTTTCCTCTGCTGGGCCCGGGCTGGCTTGGCTGAGCCTAGGGGAGAGCCCCTATCCCTGACTCTCCACATGGACCCCTCCAGCTTCCCACATGGCAGGAGCTCCTTCTTTTTTATTTTATTATTATTATTATTATTTGTTGTTGTTGTTGTTTTTTGAGGTAGGGTTTCAGTCTAGCCAAGGCTGACCTGGAATTTACTATGGAGTCTCAGGGTGGCCTCGAACTCAAGGCGATCCTCCTACCTCTGCCTCCCGAGTGCTGGGATTAAAGGCGTGCGCCACCACGCCCGGCTCTGAACTTTCTTTTCTCTCATTTCTTTCCATGGTTTTTCCAGCCCCTCCACTTGGGATCTCGAGCCACATAGAGATCATTGCTCTGTCCTTCCCTCAATAAATATAATAACTATCTTTCTGTCTTTTA
This sequence comes from Jaculus jaculus, assembly GCF_020740685.1. Lineage (NCBI taxonomy): Eukaryota > Metazoa > Chordata > Mammalia > Rodentia > Dipodidae > Jaculus > Jaculus jaculus. The sequence continues at coordinate 9,468,677 of NC_059123.1, forward strand.
ATTCAATCCCTTGATTAAAAATAGAAATGGGGCTGCAGGGATGGCTTAGTGGTTAAGGTATTTACCTGCAAAGCCAAAGGACCCAGGTTTGATTCCCCAGTACCCGTGTAAGCCAGATGCACAACGGGACACAGGCATCTGGAGTTCATTTGCAGTGGCTAGAGGTCCTGGCATATCCATTCTCTCTCTGTCTCTCCCTCTCTCTGCTTGCAAATACATACAATAAAATTTTAAAAAATTAGAAATGAACCTAGGGTTTGGGGTTCAAGGACTTTCCTGGACCCCTAACAGCCTGTTACAGTTGTAGCCCAGGCTGACCTGAAGTTCACTGTGTAGTCTCAGGCCTCATGTGCCACCATGCCTGGCTGTTAGTTTGTAGGTACGGTCTCCCTCTTGCCCAGGCTGACCTGGAATTTATGGGGATCCTCCTACCTCTGCCACTGACTTGCAGATTAAAGTCCTCCACCACTATGCGTGGCTCCCTGCAGGGAGTCTTTAGCCAGGTAACAAGAATGCTCACCACAAAAGGCACGCTGAGTGTAAACATTTAGAATTATGTTCAAGGGGCTGGAGAGATGGCTTAGTGGTTAAGCGCTTGCCTCTGAAGCCTAAGGACCCTGGTTCGAGGCTCGGTTCCCCAGGACCCACGTTAGCCAGATGCACAAGGGGGCGCACGCATCTGGAGTTCGTCTGCAGTGGCTGGAAGCCCTGGCACTCCCATTCTCTCTCTCTCTCTCTCTTTCTCTTTCTCTCTCTGCCTCTTTCTCTGTCAGTCACCCTCAAATAAATAAATAAAAATAAACCAAAATTTTTTTAAATAAATAAATAAAAATAAAAGAATTATGTTCAACACAACTTCACTCTTCACAAGCAGTGGCCTCAGCTTCTTTTTCTTTTATTTTAATTAACTTCAAAAATATTTATTTATTCATTTGAGAGAGAGAGAGTGGAAGAGGCAGATAGAAAGAGAGAATGGGCATGCCAGAGCCTCTAGCCACAGCAAAGGAACTCCAAATGAATGCGGCCCCTTGTGCATGTGGCTTATTACGTGGGTCCTGGGGAATGGAACTGGGGTCCTTAGGCTTGGCTAAGCCATTTCCCTAGCCCTGGCATCAGGTTCTTAATGATTTTTATCTAGCCATATTTCCCAATATTTCTGTCACCTGCAGTCAATACCAGTATATGTTTACAATGATGCACCCCTTTGTCACAGCTTTCCCTGGCCCCCACCCCATCTTTTCCAGCCTCCTGGATGAGACACATACTCAACTTCACAATCTGAGATTAAGCTTTCATCTGCCCAGCACTGTCCTGCTCCTTTTTACCTTCGTCTATATTTTTTCATAAACTCGGAACATAACCAGTGCTCAATAAACCAGGATTGATAAAGTGGGAGGAAGCCTGGACCTGTCTTACCCTTCACCTCGCGTTTCTAGAGAACTTTCAGTGAAAGATCCTTTTAAAGATATGTGTGAAAAAAATAATAAGTAAGTGAAAGCCGTGTGTGGTGGTATACTCCTGTAATCCCAGCACTCCAGAGGCTGAAGCAAGAGGATCATGAGTTTGATCAAGGTCAGAGTGGACTATGTATTGAGTTCAAGGCTACATAAGACCCTTCTGAGAGAGAGGGGAAGGGGAGGGGAGGAAAGGAGAAGAGAGGAAAGAGGAGGAGGGGAAGGAAAAGGAGAGGGAAGAAAAGTTACCATCAACACTTTTTCAATCTCCATTTTATTCTAAGTTATCCCATAAAGCTCAGCCAGAAATCAAGGCTTATATAAAAGAATCTTCCGTCTTGTGGAAACTTCTGGAATGCCTTGGGAGAGCTTGCAAGGGCTGGCTTGGGGACAATATGGGAAGGCATTTGTCCATTATTTCTCCATCTCCATTACTTAAGGTTGGACCTTAAATAATGCCCCTCTGGTTGTACATGAATGAGGTCCCAGCGTGGTCCTGTGAGAATGTCACACCTGGGTACCAAAGTCCCATGACAGAAAGTACACTGAGCAGACTAGAAGGAAAGGACCTGCTAGAGCAAAGCAAGCTGGTTTGTAAACTAGTTCCACGTAAAGAAACTACTTAGCAGAACCATCGCTGAAGAGATGGGCTCGCAGCCAGTGAAGTTTCTGTTCCCTTAGCCTGCCTGAGCTGTCAGGACAAAATACCATAGCCTAAGGTGCCTTACATAACAGAATTTTTTACCTCGCAGTTATTGAGGTTGTGAAGTCCAGGGTCAAGTTACTGGCCAATTAAGTTTCCTATAAGGGTTTTCTTCCTGGTTTTCACAAAGTCAGCACCTTGCTTGTGCCCAGTTCTCTGGTCTCTTCTAGTGAGGTGAAGATCCCATCATGAAGATTCCACCCTCAGGACTTATCTAAACCTTTTAGAGCTTCTGCTCCCTAAAGTCACTCAATTTGGGGTAATGGTTGAAATAAGACTTTAAAAATTTTATTTTAGAGACGAGAGAGAGAGAGAGAGAGAGAGAGAGAGAGAGAGAGCAAGCGAGGGAGAAATTGGTGCACCAGGGCCTCAGCCACTGCAATCAAACACCAGACACTTGCGCCACCTAGTGGACATGTGCGACCTTGCACGTGCCTCCCCTTTGTGCACCTGGCTTACGTGGGATCTGGATCATTGAGCCTGGGTCCTTGGGCTTCACAGACAAACTTCCTAACTGCTAAGCCATCTCTCTAGCCCTGAAATAAGACTTTTGAAGTTACGCAAATATCCAGTGTACAGCACAGCCCAAACCTGGCACCATTTGGATCCACATGCCTTCACCAATGCTACCTCCAACAGTGCCTCGTGGCGGCAGTCACTGGCAATCCTCTCTGAAGACAAAACTGTCCAGCCCTCAGTTGCGCACACTGTTGGGATGAAATTCCAAACCAGACACAGTTTATGGGCGGAAGGGGTGTATTTCAAGCTTACAGATGTGGGGGGGGGGATTGTTCCATTGAGGCAGAAGTAGCTGGTCCCCTTTCACAGATCCAAGCAGAGAGACACAAGCAAATGCAAGTACAAAACCAGAAACAAACATCAGAGCCCAGGCAGAGCTCAGACCGCTCTTACACCTTTGGACTGGAATTCCGATCCACTCCCAAACACACCTTAGGGCTGGACCACAGGATCCATCCCTCAGTGACACTGCTTCCAGCCAAATGACTATAAATCCAAGTTACAAGCTTCAAGAAAACATCTTAGTCTATGGGGAGACTTACATCCAGACTACCACAATGTCTCAAGTTATAACCCATATGTATAATTTCTCTTCCCTTTCTTCACTATTGTATCTAGTTTCTTCACCCTTCTTAAGACTGTGGCTTACATTTCTTCTTTTTCTTTGGGAAACGATGGAAATAAAATGTCTTTATTTGTAGATGGCATGTTTTTCCATATAGAAAACTTGAAGGAATAAACAAGAAACCTTGTAAAATGAATGAGCAGTGGCACAGGTTTTAGCAGACAAGGCTGATATGCAAGAGTTAATTGCTTTCCTATATACAAACAATTAAGAGTGAAAATTAATAGCATTGACATCTGTACTATTAAAATAGAATGTATGCATATAAGTAAAAGCATATAAAATTCACATGAGGAAAAACTATAAAATAATGTTAGACTTTACCAAAATGAAATAAATGAAAAATGTTCCACCTTTATGAGTAAGTACATACAATTTGTTATGATATCAGCTCTTCCTAAATTGATGTAAAGTTCATTCCAAAGTCAATAAAAAATACTATTAAGTTATTCTTCAAATGTCAACAAACTAATTGAAAGTTGACAGAGAGAAAGGTCCCCATGGTACTGAGAAATTATACACAGAACTAGAACATATGCTGAGACAAAACCTGCATGTGGAGTGTGTGTGTGTGTGTTTGACGCTGCCAATTGCATGTTAGTCAAGTGTTCTACCACTGAACTATATCTCTATGGCTTTCTTTCTTTCTTCTTATTTATTTAGTCAGTAAGTCAGTTAGTTAGTCATTCCATATATATACACACACACACACACACACACACACACACACACACATATATGTATGTATGTATGTATGTGTGTATGTATATATTTAAGTTTGAGGCAAGGTCTTGCCATTTCCCAAGGCTGGCCTTAAGCTTGTTCATGTAGCTCAGACAGTCATTAACCTCCATGTAGCATGGGGAAGCCTTGAACTTACAATTCTCATGCCTCAGCCTCCTGAATAGCTAGCTCAACATTACCAGCTGAGACTCCAAGCAGAAATTTATAGGAGCTTTCTCCACTAATGTTAATAATTGTAGGCAAACAATGTTTCTTCCCATGGCTGAACGGATAAACTTAGTACATTACTGGCATCATGTCTGGAAGCCAACGCTAGTCATTTTCTCTAGTCAGGATCTATTCTTCAATGATTATTGAGAGTCATCCAAGTCCTTGAGAAATTTATTCCTTTTCTCTTGGTCCAGATTTCTCCCTCGTTCATCAGTTGTCCAAATTCAGGACACATGACTGTAATTATACACTGATCTATGTTCCAAAGGAGCTCATATTCTCTCTAAGGAAGTAGTTATCAAACTCGGATGCACATTAAGACATCCAGTCACAGGAGCATGGAGTCTCCATGGTGGGATAGACGGTGCTCTGGCTTATATATCTTGTGGGCTAGGACTCACTATGTGGCCCAACTGGCCTCCAACTTGCAGAGCTTCTCTTGCTTGTCTCCTAGCCACTGGGCTTGTGGGCATGCGTCGCTGTGCCAGCTTAGAGCCATTTGAGATGGACATGAATTCATACCGTACTTATCAAAAGGAAAAGAATGGCGAGGAATGGAATAAATCATGCAGAACAGAACCATGAGAACCCAAGTGACGTTAATACTAGAGACAAAGGCAAAGGCGTAAGAGAAGAACCAGGGTCCAGAGACCAGAATGAACACGCGAAGCAGAGAAACGACTTTCAGGACAAAGAAGGCTTCATCAAGAAACATGGCTGAGCGTCCCAAGGGAATAAAGGACGAATTCTGAATAAAGGATGATACAGAAATTAAGAAACTCTCACTTTTGTTTTGCTTGGAGCAACTGACTCATGAGGACGAGGGCAGATGAGGGATCTCAGGAGGTTGAGGGCTGTGTGGAAACCAGGGAGGCAGTGAGTTTAGAGAGCCCAGAATAGATCCTGAGAAGTGGTTGTGAGGCAGTTTCACCACGACAGCCGCCCCACGTCCGTGGGTGTCTTTATTTCATCAGCTCATCCCTGGCTGAAATGACACTGAGGCATATAGCTATGGAGATCAAGTTAATCGGCAAAAGGCTAATCTTTGCCCAGGCTAAGCTTGGGGACATGGAAGACCACGAGCCTTGAGTGGAGCTTCTCAAAGACAGGATACTTACAGCTTCTCCAGAGATTTCCTGATACACACAAACAACTGGCCATCTGAATGTGTGATCTGTCTTATGCTCTGACTCCCCACTGCTTTGACTCCCTGAATGCAGGTAACAAGCATGGGGGCAATCCGTGGGGGAAGTGCTCAAATCCAGCGCCCCCTCCCGACCTTCCGTTCAATCACATGTTGCCTGGTGTGCATTCATTTCGTGTTTATCCAAACACCTCTGGACAGAAAGAAGGGGAGGCACCTTGAAGAGAAGGACGGAATAAGGAAACATGGCCATATTGTCACTGCTATGGCTATTTAGGGTCGGGGCAATATGAACATTTCATGACAGGGATGAAGAGAGACGTGAGCTCAAAGCGATTCCACCCCCCCCCCCCAAGCATGCTTCTATGAACAATAAAAATTTCCCCCACAGTCCCCTCTTGGGATAGAATCTTTGGTCCCTTATATTGGCTAATTTTATGACCACTATCTTAATTTTATCTTCCGATTGCTGGTAACTCAAGACTATTAAATTCTAGGCTACCACACGAGAGCAGGGATATTTCCACAATTACCTTGCCTAAATGGAAGCTGTCCAAACTTGAATTACTATAGCTTTTGAAGAGCTAACAACCTATTTCACTGTATTATCTCTTAATATATGACAGGACTTGCAGAATTAAAGCTCTCACACACGCTGATGACTGAAGCTCCTGCGCTATAAAAATAAGATATTCTGGTGTGCCTAAAGATTGATGATGCAATGAACACTAGACAACCATATGGTTATTTCAAAATAATCAGGCCTTTGGGATTACTTGAGTTTATAAACAGGAACAACTGTCTAATCCCTCTTGAATGTCTTTAACATTGAGAATGTGTGTGATTGTATGTGGTATACCATATTCAGAAGATCCTATATTGTATATAAATTCATTTCCTGGGCTGGAGAGATGGCTTAGCGGTTAAGCGCTTGCCTGTGAAGCCTAAGGACCCCGGTTCGAGGCTCGGTTCCCCAGGTCCCACTTTAGCCAGATGCACAAGGGGGCGCATGCGTCTGGAGTTCGTTTGCAGAGGCTGGAAGCCCTGGCGCGCCCATTCTCTCTCTCTCTCCCTCTATCTGTCTTTCTCTCTGTGTCTGTCGCTCTTAAATAAATAAATAAAAAATGAACAAAAATATTTAAAAAAAATCATTTCCTTATTTCTTTTTATATTGTCAACACAAACCACACAGCTCTCACCTCAAAGGAGATAAGAGATAGCTTATCCTGGAGCCCAACATGAGCGTGCACGGACCGGGAACACAGATTTAGGTTACTCCCAAATTCCATGTTCCAACGTGTTAACACTCTCAAGAAGGTTTTATAGTAACAGAATGAAAGCAAGTCATAAGTTAAGGCACTTTTCAAATACATTGGCTAACCATCGGGTTGGTGAGTTTCAGCAAAGCGGGGAAATCACCATAGGCTTCAGGGGCTGGCCTGACATTCTTAGACCTTGGGTGGGTGAAAGCTGGGGAGTCTGTTAGTGAACTCCAAAAACGTCGTGCCTGATCAACTGATAGTCACGTGGATGTCAGGTCAGACACAGGGGTGGGCAACCAATGGCTACTGAGGGGCTGATGATAGCCCAAGGTGATTAAGCTTTGGCCTTACAATGTTCCATCTCTTTATCAGCCCGTTCAGCCTTGCTGGAAGTAGGCATAACAGATAGAGCCCTTGTCTGGAAACTTCAGTTCACAGCACCTAAGACGTCTCTTTGGATGGGCTGTAAAGAAATACACTTGAACATACGTGACGTGTGATGTGCTCGTGTGTGAACTTACACAAAAACATAAGTTTGTGGCTGCAAGTGTATGTATTTTGGATTACTCATATTGATGTGTTGCATTTTCACTTCTACTCATTAACAGGAAGGATTAATAGGGTGCTGAACTCAGATGAATTCTTGTATCTTCAAAGAGAAGTAAATTTTTCTTAAAAGTGGGAAGACAAGCATTGGATTAACTGCTGTTAAATAACTTAAGATTTTTAATTGATGTTATTAGAAAAACATGCTTTGTGTCAACAGTCTTTTCATAGTAAAGAATAAGACATAAGCTGTATGACTCCAAAATGTGATTAGTTTTACTAGTTATTACTTATTTGCATACTTGTGAGGGCATGGCTATGCTATGTATGTTTACACATCGCATGCACATGCATGTGGAAGGCAGAGGAACACATGGCGTGTTTCTCCTCTCCTTCCACCTTATGTTTTTAAAATAAATTAAAAAATATTTTTATGGGCCGGAGGGATGGCTCAGCAGTTAAGGCGTTTGCCTGCAAAGCCAAAGGACCTTGGTTTGATTCCCCAGGACCCACATTAGCCAGGGGGCGCATGTATCTAGAGTTCGTTTGCAGTGGCTGGAGGCCCTGGTGCACCCATTCTCTCTTCCAATTTCTCTGTCAAATAAATGAAAAAAAAATTAAATATTTTTATTTACTTATTTGCAAGTAGAGAGACAGGTGACAGAGAGACAGAAAGAGAGACAGAGAACGGGTGTGTCAGGGCCTCCAGATGCTGCAAACTCCAGATGCCTATGCTGCTTTGCATCTGAATTGTCCAGGGGTTGTGGGGCTTTGCAGGCAAGCACCCTAACAGCTGGTCCATCTCTCCAGCCCTCCTTCCGCCTTACTGAGACAGAGTCTCTCTTGCTGCTGCTGGTGCCTGTGAGCTTCCTGATTCTCGTGACTCCGCCTCCCATTGCTGTAGGGCATAAGGATTATAAACAATTGTACCACTTTATGTCTGGGTTTATCTGATGCTAAGAATCCAGGTCAGGATTTCAAAATTGCAATTAAGTGTCTTTACTTGCTAAGCCATCTCCCCAGCCCTAAACTATGATTTTTAAAATGATGTGATAGCATGGGATAAGGAAAAAAAGAGATTTTTGAAACCAAAAAAAATCTGGGCTGGAGAGATAGCTCAGCAGTTAAGGTGCTTGCCTGCAAAGCCCAAGGACCTTGGTTTGATTCCCCAATACTCACGTAAGCCAGATGCACAAGGTGTTGCATGCATCTGGAGTTCTTTGCAGTGGGTAGAGGCCCTGATGCATCCATTCTCTCCCCCCCCCACTCTGTTTCTTTCTCTCAAATAAATTTGTAAAAAATTAAAAAGGAAGAAAAATCTGGACAGTAATTCATGTCCAATGAGGACTCTTGAGATAGATCACTCTCCCACATCGTGTGGACTTTCATCATTCTGGACGTGAGACAGGTGAAATGAGAGTCAGGGATCACTTTCAGTCGGCCAGTTACCCCTGTTAACAGATTCTTCCTTTTGAACATTTACCACAAAACAGATTCAGTCTTTTGCCTTCCCAGGGGAAGAATGACAGAGAGAAAATGCAATTATAGAAAGACTACACATTATATAGACAAAGTATTTTTAGAAAGTACTCTCCCAGGAAATAGGGGAGTTCTATAGCTGATCTGATTAAGTTCATCTCAGGGGCCTCCAATATTTTATTTTGGATATCCAGGTGCTTGGATACTGTTTGCTTTGTACATAAAGCATCACCAAATTCTTTTTTTTTTTTGCTTATTTTATTTATTTGAGAGAGAGGGTGAAGGGGAGAGAGAGAGAGAGAAGATGGATGCACCGGGGCCTTCAGCCACTACACATGAACTCCATACATGTGTGTCACATTTGCATTTGCGCATCTGGCTTACCTGAGTCTTGGGGAATCAAACCTGGGTCCTTTGGCTTTGCAGGCAGTATGTTAACCACTAAGCCATCCCTCCAGCCTAGCATCACCAAATTCTAAGGCCATTGATATTTGCCCTGAATAGAAGGGTGCTATAGCACCCTTGAAAAACTATTGCTTTAACAACTAGCCTGTCATAAGACTTTTAAATTAAAACTACATTTTTTTTCTAGTGAATCTGATTGCATTAGTCACCAGAAGCTATGTATGTGGTTGCACTGAATTTTTTTATATTTTATTTTTTTTAATTTATTTGAGAGACAGAAATAGGCAGGGAGAGAGCGAGAGAGGGAGAGACAGAGAGAGAAAATGCGCATGCCAGGGCCAGTAGTCACTGTAAACGAACTCTAGAGATGTGCACCCCTTGTGCATCTGGCTTACATGGGAACTGGGAAATCTAACCTGGTTCCTTTGGCTTTGCAGGCAAGCGCACTAACCACTAGACAATCTCTCCAGGCCCTGGTAGCATTGTATTTCTAACAACTGAGTTGTAATATACGAAGGAAGAACAGAAATAAACTTTTACAAAACAAAAAATTAAGTGCCATTGACTATGAAACATACCTTCATATTTACTCTCTGACACAAATCCAGTCATTTAACATCATTATCCCCATTTCATAGAAAATACAACTGGGAAGTTAGAATCTGAACCACATATTTCTGAATGAGAAGCCCTGACTTTGGTCTGATGAGGGAATGGGGACTTAAAGACTACTTTAGATTATTTTGGATTCCCTCCATTATCCAGCATAGTTAATACTTCATTGAACTTGGACTTTATAAGTTCATTTCCTTCTGGATAAACCACGACATGGAAATCAATGCATAGCCCTCAGTGTTGGCCTTTGAGAAACCCAAGCAACCCACAGGAAATAAGGTTTGTGGCTTTGTTCTTCTGCAATTCATCTCCCAACCAGCCTAACTTTACTGAGAAACTCTGTGCCATTTGCTTTTCTAGGGGTTTAGAAAAAAGCAGGACTTAAGGAATCATATATTCTATAAGGTTCTGTGTGGTTGGGGATAGGGAAAAGATATAGATAAATGTAAAAATTTTACTCTGAATAATAACTGACCAGTACAGCAATGATGGCAACTAAACATTTTAAGAACTTAAAACTGTCTCTGCCATCAATGTAGAGGTTGGCAATTATTTGCCACATCCCTGTTGTTAGATTTCCTGCAATAGAGATAAAAGTCAAAACCAATGTACATGGGTCAAGTAGTGTGGAACCAGCGAATGCTGACAGATGCTTCCCAACACAGTCCTGCTCCCATCTTTAGTGCAGAGGAAAATGTGTTGTATTACTTTTCTGTAGCTGTGACCAAATATGTGAGAGATATGACTTAAAGGAGAAACAACATACTTGGGTTGACAGTTCCAGAGGATTCAGTCCATAATTGCCTTGTCAGAACACTACGGTAACAATGAGATAGAGGAGAACTATGAAACTCATGAGAGACAGAAAGCAGGTAACAGCTCACATCACAGTGGACAGGAAGCAGAGCAGCTCACATCATGTGGACAGGAAGCAGAGCAGCTCTCATCATGTGGACAAGAAACAGAGCAGCTCACATCAGGGTGGACAGGAAGCAGAGCAGCTCACATCAGGGTGGACAGGAAGCAGAGCAGCTCACGTCATGTGGACAGGAAGCAGAACAGCTCACATCATGTGGACAGGAAGCAGAGCAGCTCACATCAGGGTGGACATGAAGCAGAGAAGCTCACATCAGGGTGGACAGGAAGCAGAGCAGCTCTCATCATGTGGACAGGAAGCAGAACAGCTCACATCAGGGTGGACAGGAAGCAGAGCAGCTCACATCAGGGTGGACAGGAAGCAGAGCAGCTCTCATCAGGGTGGACAGGAAGCAGAGCAGCTCTCATCAGGGTGGACAGGAAGCAGAGCAGCTCACATCAGGGTGGACAGGAAGCATAGCAGCTCACATCAGGGTGGACAGGAAGCAGAGCAGCTCACATCAGGGTGGACAGGAAGCAGAGCAGCTCTCATCAGGGTGGACAGGAAGCAGAGCAGCTCACATCAGGGTGGACAGGAAGCAGAGCAGCTCACATCAGGGTGGACAGGAAGCAGAGCAGCTCTCATCAGGGTGGACAGGAAGCAGAGCAGCTCTCATCAGGGTGGACAGGAAGCAGAGCAGCTCACATCAGGGTGGACAGGAAGCAGAGCAGCTCACATCATGTGGACAGGAAGCAGAGCAGCTCACATCATGTGCACAGGAAGCATAGCAGCTCACATCAGGGTGGACAGAAAGCAGAGCAGCTCTCATCACGGTGGACAGGAAGCAGAGCAGCTCACATCACGGTGGACAGGAAGCAGAGCAGCTCACATCAGGGTGGACAGGAAGCAGAGCAGCTCACATCAGGGTGGACAAGAAGCAGAGCAGTCTTGGAGGACAAGATGTAGAGAGAGAAGCAAAAACGGGTCAAGTACCCCAAGATCACATCATCCCCCAAGTGGTCATCTTTCTCCCACAAGACCATACCATTTACTCTCCACTACTGTCAAAATAGCACCTGCAGCTTGAACCTCCAGGTCTGTTTGGACTGGGGTGATGGAGCAGGACCCCTACCCTTACATAACCCTGTCCCCTCCCTTGTAGTGGGATCTCTCTGTATTTCCTCCTCTTTCTTTCTTGCAACCTAGTAAAGTCTCTCTAAACCTTAAGCTGGAGAGCAAGCATTCCAACATAAGACCCAATTGGATATTTACTAATCAAACCATAACATAGGAGATCTAAAGTGATCATGATGATTGGGCTGGAGAGATGGCTTAGCAGTTAAGGCGTTTGCCTGCAAAACCAAAGCACCCACGTATGCCAGGTGCACAAGGTGGCGCATGCATCTGGAGTTTGTTTGAGGTGGCTGGAGGCCCTGGCATGTCTCTTTTCTCTATCTCTTCATCTCTCTGCCTCTTTCTTTCTTTCTCTCTCTCTCTCTCTCTCTCAAATCAATAAATAAATTTAAATTTTAAAATAATACCTTTTAGGGCTGGAGAGATGGCTTAGCGGTTAAGCGCTTGCCTGTGAAGCCTAAGGACCCCGGTTCGAGGCTCGGTTCCCCAGGTCCCACGTTAGCCAGATGCACAAGGGGGCGCACGCGTCTGGAGTTCGTTTGCAGAGGCTGGAGGCCCTGGCGCGCCCATTCTCTCTCTCTCCCTCTATCTGTCTTTCTCTCTGTGTCTGTCGCTCAAAAATAAATAAATAAAAAATGGAAAAAAAATATTTTAAAATAATACCTTTTAAAGGGGTCATGATAACTAATTTGAGTGGCTGATTAGCAAGGTTAAATACTAGCATCATTTGTAGTACATAAATAGGTCATCCGACTGATTAAATCAGTTGCTCATAGAAGCACAGTATTGTTCAAATACTCAGAGAGGTCTCATAACACGCCCCCTACCTCTTTGGTGGTGAACCTTACTATTTAAAGCTATGATTCTTTACTGCTCTGAAGATCCCATGAGTGATTTCACTTTCTCATTACTTTTGGTCTTTGATTCTCTAGGGACAATGGAGAAAAGTGACAGATATGTGTTCCAGTGTCAAGCTTACTATCGTTACTCTTTTTCCAAAAATATGTTTCTGAATTTGCAGTCATTGCTGCTTTACTTTTTCTATAAGAATACTAATAGCTACACAGAATTCTATGAGAGTCAAATGAAATTTTTATGTGGCTTAAGTGCTTAAAGAGGCATTTAGTAAATTTAGTTTAATCCTTTGAACATCTGGTTTCAACACCATATGATTGTAGTACTTTTCCAAAATCTTTTGAAATTATGTGTCTTGATTCAAAATATGATCTCAACAAGTATTTATGATTTTGGTTTCCACATATATTACAAAGAAGTTTAAATATCATAAAAATATCTGTACATGTTAATAGTTTACATGCTTTAGATAGACTGAGTCATCGCCTCACATTAAGGATGGAAATCTAGCCCTTTCAGTTTAGTTATTTTATTTTATTTTATTTTATGTAGAATTTTTCTTGACTTTGAGTCAGATGGTGGCTCATTCCTGTAATCCTAGCACGTGGAAGAGGGCATTAGGAGGATCGGGAATTTAAGATCAGCCTGGGCTACAAAGGACTCTGTCTCATAAAAACCAAAATCACAAAACAAGAATCAAAGAGAGATAGCCAGATAGATGAGAGATGGGTAGATAGATGATAGACAGGTAGATAGATAGATGATAGATAGATTATAGTCATACACACACATACATACACAGAGAGAAAGAGAGAGAGAGGGAGGGAGGGGAGAGAGAGAGAGGAAGGCAAAGAAAATGAATGTGTTTGAATCTGTGAGAGTTCACTAACCATCATGCTTCCCTACACTGACATGATTGCCCAGGGCAAACCCTCGACTTCTGTAAATTTTAACGAAGCTGAATGGACACCCATCAGGAAGGCGGTTGGAAGGTTGTCCAAATCAGTTGGAAGTCATTCAAGATGACTTTCAGATTCTCTTCTCTCTTGGGTAAATAATGTTTCATTTGAAGTAGACCTAAAAGGAACCCAACATGGCTCAGGGAAATTCATGGAAGAGGGGGCGGAAAGATTGTTAGAGCCACATGTTGGGACGTTATGCACAGAGATATTGCCTCTTCCCCATAAGTGATGGCTGCCCCCACAATGCACGACCCACATTCCCCAACGAGGAGGGACCCTGCAGAGGAGGGAGGACAGGGAGGAGGCTAATGATGGTACCAACATGGTTGTTTACACACTGTACATGTAACTAATAAAAGAAAGAAGAAAAGAAAAGAAGCCATGTGTATTATATTACTGTACCCTCTGTATTCTGTATTTTAATAAATATATTATCAGATATTTAATGTAAAAAAATCACTACACCCTGAAACTGAAAGCTAGAAAAGAGATTACCCATACACAACTGTAAACCTGTCTCAATTGCACATATATGTATAAATTCAAAGCTATATAAAGAATATAAAAGAGATATGCATGTATTAAGTTATCTTCTCAAGTATTTGGTTTCTGCTTTTGTAAAATCCAATTGATGCAATAATTCTATGCAATAATTTTAAGAAATATATGTGCAATAATATTGCCTCTCAGATAAATTTTTAAAAAAAAGAAGGAGGAGGAGGAGAAAGGGTTGGCCGGGAATTGTGGCACATGCCTTTAATCCTAGCACATGGGAAGCCAAGGTAGAAGTATAACTGTGAGTTCAAGGCCAGCCTGAGACCACATAGTGAATTCCAGGATGGCCTGTGATAGAGCAAGACCCTACCTTAAACAATTGAGAGAGAGATGGGATTGCTTTCCTATTGCATTGTTCCTCAAGAGCACTTAGAACGTTGCTCTGTGCAAAGTTCTCTGTATAGGTAATATTGATTTCTTTTTCTTTTATTTAGCACATTTAATTGCATTTTGATTTATTTGCAATAAATTGCCTCCCATTTTCTTATTTTGTCTTTACCAAAGCAGCAAAATACTTATATATTTTTTGAGGCAGAGTCTCTCTCTAGCCCAGGCTGGCCTCAAACTTACGGTTGATCCTGCTGTCAGCTTCTTTAGTGCTGGGATTAAAAGTGTGGGTCACCATGCCTAGCTTCAGCAAAATGTTATTAATGTTAGCTTGCAAGAAGTTTTGGAGGGAATTTCTGGGCATGGAAGCATGTTGGTCCACAGATAGCAAATATTTCTGACTATTTAAAATACTTAAAATAGCTGGGCGTGGTGGCACACACCTTTAATCAGAGAAGACAGAGGCAGGAGGATCACAGTGGATTAAGGCCACTCTGAGACTACATACTAAATTCCAGGTCAAACTGGGCTAGAGTGAGACCCTACCTAGAAAAATCAAACCAAATTAAAAAAAAAAAAAAAAACTTATAATAGTATTCCTTCTAATTTTGGGGAACTTTATACATCTTATATTCAAGCAATAAACTTATAAATCCATTATGGCACTGAAATCTGCCTTTGTAAGAAAAATCTCACATTTTCTACATTAGAAATTTTAATTTTTAAATTCTATTTTTGACAATTTCATACATGTAATATAATGTAAATTTTTCATATTCACCCCATTATCCTGTCTTATCCCTGTTCCACTCCTGATAAACCCCTTCTTCCCAGCCACCTGTCTCATGTTCTGGTGTGCATGTGTACGTACATACATGTTCATATGTGTGTGGGCACATGCCCAAGTGTGAGAGTGCATTAAGGGACAAAAGTCACTATCAGATGTCTTCATCAATTATTCTTCCCTCTCATATTTTAAGACAGAATCTCTCACTGCACCCAAACCTCTCTGACTTGACCAGACTACTGTGGTAGTTTAATTCAGGGGTCCCCCATAAACTTACATATTCGAAATCCTAGGTCCCCAGCTGGTGACAATTTGGGAATTGAAGTCTCTTGGAGGCAGTGTATTGTTGGGGGCGGGCTTATGGGTGTTACAGTGTCCCCTTGCCAGTGTTTGGCACACTCTCCTGTGGCTGTGGTCCACTTACGTTGGCCAGGGGTTGATGTCCACCCTCTGCTCATGCCATCATTTCCCCCTGCCGTCACGGAGCTTCCCCTCGAGCCTGTGAGCCAGAATAAACCCTTTCCTCCTGCAAGCTGCTTTTGGTCGGGTGTTTTCGGACAGCAATGCAAACCTGACTGCAATAACTACCTTGCCAGAAAAATCTAGGAATCCACCTGTCTCCACCTCTCTAGGACCGGGATTACAGGTGCATGCCAGCACATCTGTTGTCCATGAGTTCTGGGGATCCAACCTCCGGCCCTCATGCTTGTTCCACAAGCACTTTACCCACTGAGTCATCCCCCAGCTTGGTAAAAACAATTTATAACAATAGGCTTACCCTGCCTGACCCGGAGGGTAGTTTTTGCCAGTTTTAACTCACTTGGAGGTAGGTATTAATAGCACCAATCTCCATGGTCCCTGAAGACAGGGTCCAACTCAGCCTTTACCTGCCGTGACATCTTCCATACCTTGACACATGGAAGGGAAGCAACAAGTGACTTTTCTCAATGAATATTTTCTGGTTCCCATTTTAGATCCTTTTTATAAAAGGTGTATTATAAAAAACGTGTTGTTTCAATGTCAAGGTTATCATTTACCTGTTTAGCATAAAAACTGATTTTGAAATGTTTGTTGATTCTACACCCAGTAGTTCCAGACCCTTGAGATGACGTAGAATGAACATGTGAACATGGCAGGTGACCTAAGAAGAAAAAGCAGACACAATGGCAGATGTATATGATGGAATCACATTAATATAAATGCAGAAGCTATCCTAGACACGGGGAGGGAGTGGCGGAGAAAAATCGATTCATTTCTATTTTTGCCTGTTTATAAAATCAAAACCAATAATGCTTCGTGGAAGAAGCTAACCTATTCTTGGCATTGAGCTGCAAGGAAATGTCTTCTGAGGAGCTTCAAGAGACCCCAGCAAGGAAGTGAGCAATGTCTTCCACAACACCCAGTGTGCGTGGTCTTTGTTCTGACTTCCAATGAGACCGAGGCAGCACCCCCAGCCCCTTGGTAAGAGGGGAGCCAGCTATCTCTCTGTAATAAATCCGTGTTTAATTTTAGCAGGAAAGTTGAGACAAAGAGCTAAGCTCTAAATCATTGCGTTTAATTCTGACTTAGAGGCAGCAGGAAGTTGAAGCAATACTTGGCATAAAGCCCTGATTTTTTTTTTTTTTTCACTTCTCATTCTACTTTCCTCAAAGCAATGTAAGTGTAACTTTGAATACCTGCAGGCAATCTATCCCCACTGTCCTTGACCAACATCTAAACTCCTTACCTTCCCACAATGCCCTGCTGGATCTGATTCTTAGTCAGCACACCTCTCCATCCTGTACCACTGGGCCTAATGTCTCCTTTTCCCATCCACATCACTGACATTTCTGCTTTGTGACAGCGTCATTCCATGCCAGACATCCTGCACATGCCGTTCCCCACCATGTCCTCCCGCAACACCCTCTGCAGTTTTCTCTTACTTAATTCCTACTCTTCCGAAGCTGTTCTCAACAAGGACAGGCGTTTATTCCTCTTAGATGACTGGGCACCCCTCGTCATTCCAGACCCTCATCCATCACACTGTGCATCTCCATTGTGTGACACTATTACAATTTGATTAACTTGTTCAGTTTCTTGCTTTTCCAAACAAGGCTTCTAAAAGCGAGCGATTACTTTGTGCTGGGCACTTTTCAATTCAAAAGGCATATAACCATGAACAAATATACAAACTCTACACTGTCAGGCTGGAGAGGTGGCTCAGTGGTTGAGGCGTTTGCCTGCAAAAGTTGAAGAGCTCATGTTCTAATCTGTAGGTCCCACGAAGACAGATGCACAGTGACACAAAACACGCAATGTCACACATGCACACAAGGGGTGGAGGTGTCTGGAGTTCATTTGCAGTGGCTGAAGGCCCTGGAGACCCATTCTTTCTCTCCCCTTTTCTGCCTCTTTCTCTCTCTCTCTCGCTTGCTCTCCCAAAATAAATAATATATGTATATATGTATATATATTGATAGATATAGATACATAAATCTGCACCATTATACAGCTTTCATGCTAGTATGTGACATTAAATATTTTCACTAAGATATAAAATACGTATGTAATTTTTTCTATCTTGTTCCCTCAAACATTAAGTGCCTATCACAAAATTCCTGAAGGTGACATCAGTTAGAAGATAATGGCTTGGGAAAAAGGTCTAAATTTTTAGCGGCTTAAAGCAATATAGCTTTATTTTCTTAGTCATACTGATCATACTGTATGCCCATCAGATGACCTGCGATCTTTTCCCATCTTCCTATCACATTCATTCAAGGTCATGAGCTGGCAGAACAGAACTCTTCTCAGTTATTGACAAGCAGAATGGGAGAGAGAGAGAAAGAGAGAGAGAGAGAGAGAGAGAGAGAGAGAGAGAGAGAGAGAGAGAGAGAGAGGGGGAGAGAGAGGGAGAGAGAGAGAAACTCTCCTGAGAGTTTTAGCCAGCATTCAGTGATTCTAGGATTTTAGCCAGAAATTAAATACTCTATACATCTGAGAACTTGACACTTAAAAGCCACAGGTCAGAATGAGTAATCTGCCGTTTTCCAGCTATAAGTGTCCACAGGGAAGAACAAGAGTTAGTTGGTAGCAGTGATACTGATTGTGACAGAGGGAACTTAAAAAAAAATTTACAGAAAAAATGGCAGAATCACCGTAAGAGAAGTTGAGACATAGATAAAAATCACGTCTCTCCCTGAGAATTGTGCCCATCTGATATGCACAAGATGCTTAGTTTAAGCTACTGATAAAAACAGCTTGTTTTGTTCCAGCATAAAAATTACTTGTGGCTTTGTTAAGCAGGGATGACGGATTTGCTACACACAACATATGGAGTAGGTATCTTGCCAACAGGTAACTGAAATTCACTGTGTATGAAAAGTCGATTCTTCAAATAAATCATGAAGTATGGTAGAGGTTTCATTTCTCAAAAAGACAGGTTCACAGAGATACTCAAATATGAATGCATTCTGTGGGGCTAACTGAAAAGTAATATTTTTTGCACATTCTGTTCTCCTAGCTGACTGTAATTTGGATTTTCCTAAACATTCAATTTTCTTTATTTAATTAAAAATTAATTAAAATTCATTAGAGTATGAATGACATCTAATCATTTCATTGAATTCTAACTATAGGTCATGCCTCTTAAACACAGAAATACTTCGCATTTTGGTTCAGCATAAAATGAAGAAATATCAGGATTGTTTTGGTACTCAGATGGGGACTTGGTATTTGTTTGAACTGAATTCTGATTTTAATTTTGAGCAAGAAAAGAGCCTTTGGGGCTTAACTTAGCAGGTTTATTCAGACTCATAAGAAAACTGTAGGTATTTCTCCTTAAGAGGAAATGTTTTGAAAGATCATACTTTTGTGAAATTTGTTGGCTTCACTTAGTGGAATTTTCAACTATAAAATTCTGTTCCCCATCAGTTCTTTCCTGCTGGAGTTCTCAGATCTCTTGGGACCTGAGAGTTCCCTGAAGAAATTGTCCAGTGACTTATTCCTAGTTGATAACTGTTGCGGCAGCTCACATCTCTGGGACAAAGCAGTGAAGGGAGGAAGGAGTTTATTTCAAGCTCACGAATTCAGGAGAACACCATCAATGGCGGAAGAGACTGTCTCACTTTCATAGAGCCAAGCAGAGAGACAGCATCAAGCAGCCAGCAAACACCAAAATGCTCCAACAATCAGAGCTCCAAACAGCTCTGGTCACACCTAGTAGAGCTGGACTCAAGATTCACCCCCCAAACACACCGTAGGGCTGGACTTTAAGATCTTCCCCTAGTGACATCTCCTCTAGCTCAACTGCTGAAGACACAAGTAAAAAGCTCAGTTCATGGGGTGGAGAGATGGCTTAGCGGTTAAGCACTTGTCTGTGAAGTCTAAGGACCCTGGTTCAAGGCTGGATTCCCCAGGACCCATGTTAGCCAGATGCGCAAGGGGGCGCACTCGTCTGGAGTTCGTTTGCAGTGGCTGGAGGCCCTGGCATGCCCATTCTCTCTCTCTCTCTCTCTCTCTCTCTCTATCACTCTCAAATAAATAAATAAAATTAAACAATTTTTTAAAAAAAAGCTCAGTTCACAATCACAAACATGTGAGTCTATGGGACCATACATTCAAACTGCCACCATAGCATCCAAATGTGCAACACACACACACACACACACACACACACACACACACACACACACATTCTGTATAATCAGAATGGCATGCACTATCATTTGTTTTGGGTGCATTTTTCACAGACTTCTAACAGTAACCCTTTGGTTATTTTTTTTTTTTTTTTTTTTTTGAGGTAGGGTCTCATTCTGGCCCAGGCTAACCTGGAATTCACTATGTAATCTCAGGGTGGCCTCGAACTCATGGTGATCCTCCTACTTCTGCCTCCCGAGTTTCTGGGATTAAAGGCATGCACCACCACGCCTAGTCCCTTTAGTTATTCTAACAGTTATGTGTGACACAGTAAGAAAATTATGAATTTAGTCCAAGTGACACAGAAATGATGAGGAAAGTTTCAAAATAAACGAAATTGATGCTAATAGTAAATATATGTAACTAAAGATAACCTGCACTGTCCCAGCCGTAACTAAGTAAACCCAACAAATACAATCCCATGTCAACAAAGATCATCCGACATCAATCAGTGTTGGCAATTTATCTTAAGTTTTACAGCTTTAATTGATGAAGTTGATTCTATACTTTGTAAGGGTGGCAAATATTCGAGTTCTTACTCATTTGAGAGTTCATATCTGATTTGCCATTAAGAACAAAGATGGGAGGCTGGGGAGATGGCTCCGTGGTTAAGGCAGTTGCTCACAAAAAAAAAAAAAAAGCCTGCCGGGCCAGATTCTATTTCTCAATACCCATGTAAAGCCAGATGCACAAAGGGCCACACGTGTCTGCAGTTCATTTGAGTGGCCAGAGAGGCCCTGGCGTACCCATTCTCTCTTTCTCGCTCTTCCATTCTCTCGTTCTCACTCTTGTTCTGCTTGCTAATAAATAATGAATAAAATTTAAAAAAGAATACCAGTGAAACCCCTTATCAGAGTCTGTATGGCCCTGAATGGCCCGGCCTTCCCCTACATGGCCTATGGGTACCTTTTAATGCCGCCCTCTAACTGCCATGCTCCAGATCCTCTGGCAGTTCCGGGGATTGGTTTTATACTGGGCGTCTTCCATTTTTGGCCACATCTTCAGGCCAGTACAGCATAGTTGTCCACTGCTTGGAGTGGTAGTCACTGACCTTCCTGTCTAAAGCCTTTACCTTTATTTATTATTTTTATTTATTTATTTACTTATTTTGGCTTTTCAAGATAGGGTCTCATTCTAGCTCAGGCTGACCTGGAAGTCACTATGGAGTCTCAGGGTAGCCTGGAACTCCTGGTGATCCTCCTACCTCTGCCTCCCGAGTGCTGGGATTAAAGGCGCGAGCCACCATGCCCAGCTTTCCTTTATTTTCTTTAAAAAAAATTTTTTTGTTGTTATTTGTTTATTTGAGAGTGACAGAGAGAGAAAGAGGCAGAGAGAGAGAGAGAGAGAATGGGTGTGCCAGGGCCTCCAACCACTGCAAACGAACTCCAGGTGCATGCACCCCCTTCTGCATCTGGCTAACATGGGCTCTGGGGAATGGAGCCTCGAACTGGGGTCCTTAGGCTTCACAGGCAAGCGCTTAACTGCTAAACCAGCTCTCCAGCCCTTTTCCTTTATTTTCTAATAACAGTGGCTATTCATTTCCTTAATGTTATGCAGCTTTATTTACAGTTTGTTCAGCTTGCTTGCCTATTCCTTCAATCTGCTCAACACCAAGCACAGACCCATAGTCAACACACACACACACACACACACACACACACAGAAGCATGCCCATGATTACAGAGATCCTATCATCTTGTTCTTTTTGAAAGCATGCTTGGGGGCTGGAGAGATGGCTTAGTGGTTAAGGTGTTTGCCTGCAGAGCCAAGGGACCCAGGTTTGATTCCCCAGGACCCATGTTAGCCAGATGCACAAGGGAACTCATGAGTCGCGAGTTGGTTTACAGTGGCTGGAGGCCCTGACGTGTCCATTCTCTCTCCTTTCTCTCTGTCAAATAAATAATATGAAAAGCATGCTTGGTATATGCAGTAAGAGTATTTGACCCTACAGAAGCGTGTATTTCTGTCGAAGGCATTGTTAATTACAACATCAAAAAGTGGCACGCTTTAATTTGCCACTGTGATTATTCACAGCACTGGATATTTTTGGCCACATATATATATTTGGTTTTGCAAGGTAGGGTCTCTCTCAGGCTCTGGCTGGCCTAGAATTCACTATGTAGTCTCAGGGTGGCCTTGAACTCATGGCGATCCTCCTACCTCTGCCTCCTGGGTGCTGAGATTAAAGGCGTATGCCACCATGCCCAGCTAGGTCACATAGGTTTGCTAGTAAATTGTGTACCTTTGTTTTAAGAATCTTTTTATTTTTCTGTAAATCTATCTATCTACAAGTGTTGTTAACATAATCAAGACATTCATTTTATAACGTATTTTATTTTACAAAAAGGTCCCCAACTTGCTGCTTGCTTATCAGTATCTCATGACTTTTTTGTGCCGCAAACCTTGTTCATTTTTTTAAGATCATAATCTGTTGATGTTTTTATCTTGTAGATATTATTAATCATATTTCACAGATGAATAATATGAAATTCAGAACAAAATCCAAATTACTCATGTTTGTTTTAGGGTTATTTAACTGCAAAAATCTGTGTTCTTTTATTCTATGTACCTGATGACTTCTGTACCTTAAGACAGGTACTGTCTCAGAGTGGCTCAAAGCACATGACAGTCTTGGTTTTGACTAATACCAAAGATACCATAGGCTGGGTGGTTTAAACAGGGGATTTTGTTCCTCACACTTCTAGTGTTTCGGAGATCTGAGTTCAAGACCAGCAACTGTGGTTCTTGGGGAGGTCTCCTTCTGCTCACAGATGGATCACTTCACACTGTTCCTCATAGGGCAATGAGGCACCATCATTCCAGAGACTTCTGGTGTCTTCTTCCTCCTCTCCTTTTCCTTGTCCTCCTCCTCTTCCTCCTTCCTCTCTGCTTTTGACAAGATCTCACTATATAGCCCAGGCTAAATGTGAACTTGAAATCTTCCTACCTCAGCCTCATGAGTGCTAAGGTTACTGCTCTTAACTACCGTACCTAACTCTCTTGGAGCTTCTTAAAATAGCGATGGTCCCCTTCACAAAATCTCCACCTTTAGGAGTTAATTACTTCCCAAAGGAATTATTTCTAAATATCATCACATTCTAATATTCATGTGAATATAGCATGAGTGTCATTTTTAAAGATCTTCTAGAGCTCAAAGTATAAATCTCTCCTGATGTTTCTAATGAAAAGCATTAGTTTGCCTGCATTAAAACTATGGTGAGTAGCTGAACCTGTGTTTTTGAACTTTGGGCTATCTTTGTGTAACAGTGTTGTGGTAGCGGTACATCTCATGCTAACCAGAAATGCTGATTAGTACTTATGTATGATTTTGATGTGAATGCAGATAGGAAACAGTATTATTCCCTACTAGAGAGACAAAAGTGCTTTTTATATCCAATCAGTGACAGGAAAATGCAATTAACTATATTATTCTTGATGAAAAAAAATCAGCAGTTACCTAAAATTCTGTTTATTCCTCTTCATTAGGCTTTAAGAGAATGGTGATTGTACATGTTAGAGGAGATCGCTGTGATGACTCCACACATGTGATCGTTGGAGCAGGCCTGGTCAAACCCCACTGCCTTCTGTACCCTTCCTCGTTTCCTGCTTTACCCTGTCATCTCTGGCTTGCCATGTCAGTTCTCATTTCAGTTCCTACAGGTGCAGGAGAACACAGGTTGTTTGCTTTTACGAGTCTGGTTTATCTCACTTAACACCTTCCAGTTCAAATTGGCTGCAAATAACAGGACGTCAGGGAACGCAGGATGCTAAAATGACTCATTCACTTTCTAAATTTATGAGAAGCAAACTATTGCCACTCTGAATACCATACCCTAATGTACAAGCTTATTTCATACAATGAGCTAATAATAAAGTACTCCATTTCACCAAAATTATAGGACTAGAGTCATATCAATGACATATGCTCAAAGGACCAAGATAAGATTCAGTGTAAAAAAATATGGAAACGGGATGTAAATGTATTTGCACATTTCAGATCAAGTCCAGTTTCTAATTATTCCTGTTCTATGAGAATCGAATGTATGTCTAAAATTAAGTGGTTATATTCAATTTTCTATTATCCTATTTTAGAGCTGTTGATCAATTATGTTGGGATGTGTATTACTTACTTTTCTATGGTAAAGCTCCTGACAGCAGTATCTCAACTCTAGAGACCAAAATTAAATGATAATGACAGAATACTATCGTCCTAAAAAAAGAACCCATATTTGCTTTTTAAATTGCGTATTTCTTTCCTTCCAATGAGATGTGCCTAGAAAATTCCCTGTGGGTGTCAGAGAGTGACTTCTGCTATCTTTCAGCTTTTTCTTTGCTGGAATCTCCATTTGTTCCTATTATTCTATGTTACTGAAGAGAAATGAGCTTGGTCAGCATATGTAACACTCAATGGAAGGCTGTGTTTTGAAGTATCTCTCCCCAATATGTAACTTGTTTTCATGGTCCGAGGATAGTGTAGAGAGCAGTCACATGATGCCCCATACCTTCTTTATGTTATCTTCATAAAGTTCTTTGAACTTTGATGAAAGTATTTTTTAACCTAGATCCAAGTTTCTATCAGGATCACCAGTATCTCCGAGGTATTGAAATATGCCCTATTTTCACTTACAAAGCGAAACAGAACATTCTCAATTTCTTTTAACCTGTATTTCTTTACCTGTAAAATAACAATACTAATATAGATCTCCTTGGACTGTTAAGAGAGATGCATATTAATTAGCCATGGAGATTGGCACTCATGGATCTAATGAAGAGTACTTTCTGCTACGATTACATTGTAAGCCGACTTTTCCTTGAAGGTTAAATTCAGGTCTTATTGGCATCTATAAAATCCTCCGCATGGTCAGGCCGGGCATGGTGGCGCATGCCTTTAATCCCAGAAGTTGGGAGGCAGAAGTAGGAGGATCGCCGTGAGTTCGAGGTCACCCTGAGGCTACATAGTGAATTCCAGGTCAGCCTGGGCTAGAGTGAGACCTTACCTCAGAAAACCAAAACCAAAACAAAATAAAAAATGTCCTCCCCATGATCCTTAACTCTCCATCTGACATAGCTCCTATATTTAAGAGGTTCAATGCTAAAATTGAAAGAATAGTAGTTTAATTCTTGGCACATAGAAATGATATGTCCCTGAGAGATAAGTTAACTTCCTAAAGGTATTACATTAACAATTCTTCAATATCTTTGGTTATGATCAAATGTTAGCTTAACTAAATTAACATCTGGGAAAGTAAATTTCCATGAGAAATATGAGGTCAATACATATTTAAAAGGTGTTTGAATTGCATCCTAATGATAATGAACACCTTTCAGGTCACTCAGTAATTTAAACAATTCATTGACCGAAAAAAGAACAAAGCACATTTGGTCATATTTTGAAAATAATTATTTAGATTTTTCCTATTTTTGTCTAAATTACTAAATTCAGGCTATTATAAATAGCCCAAGTTAATTCTTTGTCTATTTAGGGATATTTGTGTCTATTGTCTATATATTAAACTTATACTACTATGGTATTTGAAAATGAACTGGCTATGTTCATATCTTTTTTAAAAAAATTGTTTATTTTTAGTTATTTATTCCAGAGTGACAGACAGAGAAAGAGGCAGAGAGATGGAGAGAGAGAATGGGCCAGGACCTCCAGCCACTGCAGACGAACTCCAGATGTGTGTGCCCCTTTGTGCATCTGGCTAACGTGGGTCCTGGGGAATTGAACCTGGAACCTGGGTCCTTTGGCTTTGCAGGCAAGCGCTTAACCACTAAGCCATCTCTCTAGCCCTGTCCATATCTTTTCATATGACCCAAACACGTTTGCTTTAGCCCTGTTTTCAGAATCGATTTTCATGTTCCTCTTTGTTGTGTACCTGACCCTTGGAAGAAAACAGAGCAGGTGAGCATGCCCACAGAGCAACCAAAAGCAAAACAGCAGGAATCTCTATCTAAATAAAACAGTACTGAGCTGGGCATGGTGACGCATGCCTTTAATCCCAGCACTCAGGAGGCAAAGGTAGGAGGATGGCTGTGAGTTAGAGGCCACCCTGAGACTACATAGTGAATTCCAGGTCAGCCTGGGCCAGAGTGAGACCCTGTCTTGAAAAAGAAAAACAAAACAACAACAACAAAATTCCTAGCAGTAGTGTTCTCTTGATGCGGAATGTTCTGGTTAACTCAGGAGCACCCTCTAGAATGTGTTAGTATAGCCGTGATCCTCTTCCTCAGCACCTTCCTACCTTTATCTAAGAGCTTGGAGGATACCTCTGATATCTAGCTGGAAAGTCTGGAGGAAAATACAAGCGAGGCGGCAGAAATAAGATCTTCTTAGGGTGGTTTCATCATAAAAATATAATCTTCAAGTGATCTATGATTTACCATAAAGATTTGGGATTATTTCACTTTATTTATTCTAGCCCTACCATGCTGTGTTAGAAAAAGAAATTCCATTGGGTACATAATATATTTCAACCAGTCCAAACTATCTAATTATCATCGCTAAATAAGAAGAAAGTCATCATGTGTCATTGAGGGAGGCTTCTTGCTGGGTTGTGTGCCCACTTCATTTATTACTGGGTCTTCCCATTTTCATTCATGACTCTCTTCCATAAACCAGTGTATCAGCAAGGTTACAAAATGTCACTGGAGTCATGCACACATGATTGAAACTATAAATCTTTAAAATCAAATTTTCTGGGGAGAAAGGCACTGGAAAGTGCCTTATAATATTTTGAAATGTAAAATGTTCTCATTGAACTCTCTCCTAAGGAATATTGTGATTTTGAAAAAAAATCTCTAGAAATTAGCCTTTCCAAAATTTTCTGTATTCTTCCATATATTCTTACAGTGCCAGCTACAATATTTTATACATATCTTAAAACAAACAAAACTTTTCATTAGCAGTTCTATAGCTAGATCTTTTTTTTTTTTTTTGGTTTATCTTTATTTACTTATTTGAGAGCGATAGAGAAAGAGGCAGAGACAGAAGGAGAGAGACAGGGAGAGAATGGGCATGCCAGGGCCTTCAGCCACTGCAAATGAACTTCAGACGCATACGCCCCCTTGTGCATCTGGCTAATGTGGGTCCTGGGAAATTAAACCTCGAACTGGGGTCCTTAGGCTTCACAGGCAAGTGCTTAACTGCTAAGCCAGCTCTCCATCTCTATAGCTAGATCTTAGTGTTATAAGATACAATGTTTTATTATGAGAAAGTCTTTCATGTGGTATTTGGGGAAATTTTCTTTATCTGCTAAGACGTCTTGAGACTGGGGATATGACTTAACAAGCAAGAGCTTCCTATGCAAGCATGAAGAACTGAATTAAATCCCTAGTCACACATAAGAAGCTAGGCATGGCTAAACATGCATTTGACCCCAGTCTTAAGAGGACGGAGATGGAAGATTTGCTTGGGTTTACCGGTTGGCCATTCTGACTGGGAGAAAAGAAAAAGAAAAAAACAGCTCCCAGCTCATCAAGAGACCCCATCTAAGGAAACATTGTATAAAAGTAATCGAGAAAGGGCTGGAGAGATGGCTTAGTGGTTAAGGCACTTGACTGCAAAGCCAAATGACTCAGGTTCGATTCCCCAATACCCATGTAAGCCAGATGCTTAAGGTGGTGCATGTCTGGAGTTCATTTGTAGTGACTGGAGACTCTGGCTCGCCCATTGTCTCTCTCTCCCAAATAAATAAATAAAAATAAAAATATTTTTTAAAGAGTAATATAGGGAGATACTCAACTTTCTCTGGCTCTCACATCCTTGCACATGGGGCTCACACATCTCCACACACATGTGCATATGCTATACAAACCCATACCTCATGCATATCACCACATAGTAAAGACATGTGTATACTGAAAACATCGTGGGCTGGAGAGATGGCTTAGCAGTTAAGTGCTTGCCTGTGAAGCCTAAGGACCCCGGTTCGAGGCTCGATTCCCCAGGACCCGCATTAGCCAGATGCACAAGGGGGGGATGCATGCATCTGGAGTTCGTTTGCAGTGGCTGGAGGCCCTGGTGTGCCCATTCTCTCTCTCTCTATTTGTTTCTTTCTCTCTCTGTGTCTGTCACTCTCAAATAAATAAATAACAATAAACAAAAAATTTTTAAAAAATAAAATAAAATAAAATAAAAACATCATAAGTTTAGCTGCTGCTGCTGTTGGAATAAATGAAACAATGTTCCTATAATTAGCTTTTGAAAAAACCTTGTCAGGCTATTATTATGAGTTGAGTCATTATAGAAAGCAATTTTTAAAAAGACAAACTAGTAATTGTTTTGGATAGCATGCTATTTTGTATCTTCTTATGAACATACTAGAGAGATTGCTTAGTGGTTAAGGCATTTGCCTGCAAAGCCAAAGGACTGTGGTTCAATTCTCCAGGTCCCACATAAGCCAGATGCACAAGGTGGCACACGTGTCTGGAGTTCGTTTGCAGTGGCTGGTGGCCCCGGCGCTCGCTCGCTCTTTCTGCCTCTTTATGTCTATCAAGTAAAAATTAAATTAAAGTTTTCAAGAAAAAAAAGAACACATAATGTTTTTTATATTCTCCTGAAAGATTTATACTTTTAAGTTCTAGCCGTTAATTATTACCAATGGTGTAGCATTTTGAAAAACACCTTTAGTACTTACAGAAAAATCCATACCAGTAGATATAGGTTTTTTATAAAATTAATCATGGGGGCTGGAGGGATAGCACTTGCCTGGGAAGCCTAAGGACCCAGATTTGATTCCCTAGGACCCAAGTAAACCAGCACAAGGTGGCATGTGCATCTGGAGTTCGTTTGAAGAGGCTGGAGGCCTTTGTCCGCTCATTTACTCTCTCTCTCTCTCTCTCTCTCTCTCTCTCTCTCTGTGTGTGTGTGTGTGTGTGTGTGTGTGTGTGTGTGTGTGTGCGCGCGCGCGCCTGCCTTTCTCTCTCTTTCTCATAAATTAATTAATTAATTAATGATTGGCTATGATTTTTTTTTTTTGCAGTGAAGGATTATATACCTTAGGAATATATGTATATATTTTAAAATCATACTATTTTTTGAGACTAGCAAGCATTTTGACAATCAAAATGTTTTCTTTTTTTAATCTTTCTTGTTTATTTTTATCTATTTATTTGCGAGTGACAGACAGAGAAAGAGGCAGAGAGAGAGAGAGAGAGAGAGAGAGAGAGAGAGAGAGAGAATGGGCGTGCCAGGGCCTCCAGCCACTGCAAAAAGAACAAAGGAACTCCAGATGCCTGTGCCCCCTTGTGCATATGGCTAACGTGGGTCCTGGGGAGTCGAGTCTCGAACTGCGGGTCCTTAGGCTTCTCAGGCAAGCGCTTAACCACTAAGCCATCTCTCCAGCCCAAAATGTTTTCTTGAGTTTAGAAAAGTATCTCAGTTGAGCAAAGGATTCCATGGTCAAAAACAAAAGCAAAAACAATTCAAACCTAATCCGGGACTTCTGATGGGATAAAGCGACATCCTGAAAATTCAAGTGTTGGCGGGGAGAGGGCTTGGCGGGTAAACAGCTTGTTTCTCCAGCATAAGTACCTGAGCTCAGAGCCCTGGGCCCCATGAAGAAGGGCTTTAGTGCCAGTGTCTGTAATGCCAGGGCAACTATGGTGACAAGGCAAGTGGAGCCAGGAGAATCGACTGGAGACTCTTGGGCCAATTAGCCTGGCAAACCGCGGTGGACAATGACCCTGCCAGAAACAAGGAGGAAGGAGAGGACTGACACCCCAAGTTATCTTCTGACTGGCACCCCTGCAGTGTGGCATGTGTGTGCCCACGCTTACACATACAAACACGTGTGTGTACCAAGCTTTGAATTTTATTTATTTATTGTACAGAGAGAGAGAAAGAGAGAAGGAGACAGAGAGAGAATGGGCACGCCAGGGCCTCCAGCCACTGCAAACGAACTCCACAAACATGTGCCTCCTTGTGCATCTGGCTTATGTGGGTCCTGGGGAATCGAACCTGGCTCCTTAGGCTTCGCAGGCAAGTGCCTTAACTGCTAAACCATCTTTCTAGCTCTCCTCATCATCAATTTTTTAAAACAGAAAAGAAGCAAAGTAAGTGTTGTGTCAGTATAGTACACAAATATTTCTACTTAACAGGTAAGTGCAAAATGAAAATTAAATTGCAGAGTCATTAGAAGTGAAGCTGTTGAATTTTCAGACCACGTGCCTTCATGCAGATAGTTCAACATTTATATAGGGGTTTAATCATCATAATCTCCTGGGTTCCCTGTAAAACAATAACCTAACTTGTCATGACATGTTTGGAGAAAGTAGTCCTCTCCCCTGTTTACAGAAGACAAATGCTCTTGAAATTTAAGTCACACAATTATAATGCTTATAGCATTTGCAGATGTCATGGATTTAAGTTTATTTACCAAAAGCTAACAGGATGCCAGTACTGCTGCTCAGCAGGCCAAACCTTCAGTGGTAGAATGTTCCAGAAGTACACAAACTTTCCTAGCAGGGCCTCGGTAAATACTGATGGCTATTCTGAATGTAGGCGGGAGGGTGTGTTGGCATGAAACATCTCATTCTCTTCCCTCATCCCTCGCTTGTCCTGGCACAGAAAGAAAGTAGGCTCTTCTCTCCTGAGTGCCCAGAGCGCCTGTGGTTGCTCTGTGGAGATGTGACCTTCCTGCTGACTACCCCGCTGAAAGTCCCCTTGATCTCATCCATCATTACAACAGCATTTGCTTCAATTTTTAATTCACTTTGCTGTTTCAACCGCAAGTTAATTTTTAAGGAATACATCTCTCGCACACACAAAACTTGGCCAGGAAACGAATTCTCTTAATCCTTGTAAGAGAACCAAGAAAATATTGCCTGTTTATTTGTCAAAAACACAAAGAAGGAAGAAATGGCATGAGATGAGTGTTTTTTCTTGGAAAAGAGAACTTAATTATCTAATGCCCCTTAGAAAAAGTACCATTCTCTAGGCATGCTTCGATTTGGAGTGTTAGGTTGTTCTAAATCTAGTTAATTACTTTTTGAACCTTTAATGTTGCCATGGAGAATGTGGGGCCAATTGTCTATTAATTTTCCCAAGAATAATCACAAAAGCTATCTCTGCTCAGGTGACTTGAAATACAGGGAGCATTTTGTGCATGCGGAGTTCTTGTGGTTGGGGGGACGGGGAACGAAGAGCTAGTGTAACTGTGATGTAGGGACGAAGAAAGACCACGGAAAGGCTGGGGATGTAGACTCATGAATAGATGTGCTTGCTTGCATGAATGAGGCCCTGAGTTTAAGCCCCAGCACTTAAATAGAAAGAAAAAAGGAAGGGAGGGAGGGAGGGAGGAAGGAGGGAAGGAAATTGAGGGAGGAAAGAAAGAAAAATAGAAAAGAAAAAAGAAAGACAAAACTGAGCTAACCCACCACACATTGTTCATATGAAAACACTCTAAGGATTCTGAAAGAGCCATAAATAACTAAATTGTTGTCTCTCCTGACTACCCCTGCTGGGCAAATGCAGAATTCTTGAAGGGTCATCTTTGCTAGGTTCTGGTAAGTTAGTTGCTTGTCTTAAGAAAAGGTGAACAGAATTCAGTGTTCCAAATCGTCCCTAATTTTACTTCCTCCCCCATTCCATTTTCTCTTATTTACACTGATCATTGATTTTTATATGTAGGATAAAATTGATTATATAAGCAAAATAATGTTCAAAGAAATATATACATATATATGCATATGTATGTATGTATGTATGTATGTATGTATGTATGTATGTATGAATGTATGCATTCTTCTGCAAAGGAGATAAGTGTTTATTTGGAAGCATATACTTATGACAGCCAACCTCAAATATTAAGCTCGAAGACATGGGACAAGCAATCCTATACATTTATTCCCTACTTACTGGTCTGTCCGAACCACTTGCAGCCAAGGACTATCTTTGTATCTTCCCACCTAAAGAGCAGTCTAGCTGAAGTTCTTTGAACACATTTTGTCAGGCGGTAGTGAAAGGCACGGACACGACCCTGGAACCATTCCAGTGCCCTTGTCATGCTGAATTAATGAATGACTCACGAGTTTCCAGCTTACTTGATGCTGCGCGCGGCCGGCCGTGATGAATGCTGCAGCCAACCTTGGCTTCCCTCTGCTAATCCAATTTCCCGGGATGGGCACTGACCGTCCTCAGTCAGGAAATGAGTAGCTCCTTCAGACCCTGGCAGTGGTCCACCATTTGCCCCTCTCTTGGCACGCTCCTTTCTCGATGAGTTGCAAGGAACATTTGTGCGCGCCCCCCCCCCCCAAGGCCTTTTCTAGGTTACTGTTAGGAATTTTATTTTGCATCCGTGATTTGGGCTGAGAAAAATGGTGATTGAAAATCAATACACAGGAACGAGACGGGGAAAAGATGATGGAAGTACTAATCTTACAGAAAACATTTTCACAGGTTGGTGTTCATTCAAATATTTTCCTTGTGTTCATTCATCTAGCCTCAATGTGTATCTTCCTCAGTGTCATGGAATTCTAGGACCATCTGTCCAACTTTTTTCCGATATCATGCAACTATATGAGAAGGTACCCAGCACATAGTTAAAAATAGTAATACCTGGCCACATTTAAGATATCAAGAGAGACGAAGAGTGAATTCTGCGTGCATTTCTTAGAGTATGTTCAGGCCATTGCATACAAGAAGCATGAGTTAGATAAATGTTCTTTCATTCATAGCCTTATGAAAACGTCAAAAGAATATATTGAAAATTGTGCCATAAAATTGGGTCTGATGATGTTTACAACACACTGCAAATGCCATGAGCATAAAGCCTTCATTCTTTTTTTTTGTTTGTTTTGTTTTTTGTGGTTTTTTTTTTTTTTTTTTTTTTTGGAGGTAGGGTCTCACTCTAGCTCAGGCTGACCTTGAATTCACTATGGAGTCTCAGGGTGGCCTTGAACTCATGGTGATCCTCCTACCTCTGCCTCCCAAGTGCTGGATTAAAGGCTTGCGCCACCATGCCCAGTTAAGCCTTCATTCTTAATGGGCCCCACAGACCTTAAATATGTCTGAAATGCAGAAACTAGGAACGGGTGCACAGGTCCGTGGCAGAGCGCTTGCCTGGTGTGCATGATTCTCTGTGCTTTCTCCCTCATCCTGAGTTACTAAATCATGGTTCTCAGGAAATCTGGGTGTATATTATTTGGGGGATCTATTCTAGTGAATGTACTGTACACTTGATCCCATTCCACATTCCCGTGTCTTCTCACAGAGGATTGGATGGTAATAGTAGTTTGAAAGCAATGACCGCTGTGTGGATCTGCCTCAATTCTCCTCTCTGTCTGCACTGCTCCCAATAGGACCATGCTGCCCTGGAATTCTTCAGGGATTTGTTTTGTTTTATTCGTTTATATGTTTGTTTTGAGATAGAGTCTTACTCTAGCCCAGGTTGATCTGGCAAAAACTGTGTAGTCCCAGGCTGGCCTTGAACTCACCGTGATCCTCCTACCTCTGCCTTCCAAGTGCTGGCTGGGATTAAAGGCGTGCTGCCATGCTTGGCTTCTTCAGAGCTTTAAATATTTTTATTTATTTTTATTTGAGAGAGCAAGAGAGGGAAAGAGGCACACACACACACACACACACAGAGAGAGAGAGAGAGAGAGAGAGAGAGAGAGAGAGAGAGAATGGGTGCATCAGGGGCTCCAGCTGCTGCAAATGAACTGCAGACACATATGCCACCTTGTGCATCTGGCTTACGTGGGTCCTGGAGAATCGAGCTGTGGTCCTTTGGCTTTGCAGGTAAACGCCCTAACTGCTTTAGCCCCCTTCAGGGCTTTTAAACTGTAAGGTTTAGTCTGTCATCAGGTATATTTTATTCAAGCCCATGTCAACTGAGTCTGTTCTTAGGCTGGGAATAAGGTCTAAATGCAATGCCATCCACTGAAGTAGGGATACTGAGCGCCCATCCACACACTGTGAACCATCAGCCTGCAGCAAAATGAGAAGCCTTGGCAGGCTGTGCATGATTGAGATACAGAACTTATCCCAACATGTTAACTGTAGCACTAGGCATACTCTTAAACCAGCTGGTTTTTATTTCTAGGTAAAAGTTTTTCAACAAAAGAAGCAAATATGTTGATCACCATTCGGGCCCGAACTCATTATGTCCTCATAGATAAGAGCGCTGATTAGCATAGGCAGTGGGTTGAACGCACAGGGCCCCTCCTTTTGCTGTAGTGGGAACACGGTTAGTCATTAATTTTCATGCCAGACCGTCACGTTAGCCCATAGACTAATTGCTGCTGTCGATTAGTATCTTCGTTAACTTCCTAAAGTCTCGCATTCACTGCTGGGTCTCCAGCCCTGGCACTGGGGTGGCTTTCAGTGCCTGTCAAATGAATAAGCTGCTGGGCTCAACCCCCTTTGTACTGGCATCACTTTTTCTTTTGTTTTAAGTGCGGGTGTCGGGGTGGGGGAGGCTCTTGTACTGGGTTTCCAGGGACATGGTTGGTTTTACTCAAACATCGGCAGCAGAAGTGAGGGTTGGGATCAATTGGACAAGAACGGGAAAGGTCAGGAAGGTTTCCCAGAGTAAATGTGATGAGTCTGTCGTTTGAAGTCAAAGAAGATTCTAGCTGAGGAGCTTGGCATGCACAAAAACTGGATGCCAATACCCATGTGGCACAGAGTGGATATGCTAGATGGGGAGAGGGCTCAGGTAGCGGAGAGTCTGCCTGGCAGGCAGAAGGACCTGAGTTCAACCTTAGGCTAGGGAAATGGCTTAGTGGTTTAGGCATTAGCTTGCAAAGCCTAAGGACCCTGGTTTGATTCCCCAGGACCCATGTAAGCCAGATGCATAAGGGGGTGCATGCATCTAGAGTTAGTTTGCAGTGGCTAGAGGCCCTGGTGTGCCTATTCTCTCTCTCTCTCTCTCTCTCCTTGTTTCTCTCTCAAATAAATAAATAAAATATTTTAAAAAATGAGCCGGGCATGGTGGCACACCCTTGTATTTCAAGAGCTGAGGAGGTGGAGGTAGGAGGAGCCACACACCTTACTGACAGGCTAGCCCACCTCTTGAAGCGTTCCAAGCCAGTGAGAGACCTCGTCTCAACAATGCTAGATGGCTGGAACTGTGGAAATGGCTCAGTGGTTCAAACTGTCTGTTGTAGGAGCCAGATAAAGCAGAGTCCCAAACCCTGGGACCCGTGGAAAGCTGATTGGAAGTACTCTACCTATTTCTCTATAACCAAGGGAGGCAGAGTCATGAGAATCCTGCAGCCCACGGGCCAGCTCCTTTGACGTTGGTAGAGGAAAACACGAGAGACCCTGCCCCAACAAGGTGGAAGGCAACGACTGATGCCAAGATTGTTCTCTGACTACCACACTCATGGCCCATCCTTACACATGCACACAAACACACACACATGGAGGTGGGTGGAATGACAATCAAGACTATCCCCTGGCTGCCACACATGTGCACACATTCACATGCGTGTGTATGGGCACACACATACACGCAAAGGCATGAGTATGTCACCCGTCAGTCCCCAGAAGTGGGGAGGATTAAGCATGGATCAGATTCTCACTTTGACATTTTTTACCATTCTAAATACTTGTAAATATGTTTCTTCTGCTAAAAATAGTCACAGGGAAACCAGTGCTAAAACTCTGTTGCATCCATTTTCCATAGGCACACCATAACACTAAATGCTTTAATACAAAAATAAATAAATAAATGATTTTTTGCTGGAGAGATGGCTTAGCAGTTAAGCACTTCTTGCCTTGAAGCCTAAGGACTCCGGTTCAAGGCTCGATTCCCCAGGACCCACGTTAGCCAGATGCACAAGGGGGCGCACGCATCTGGAGTTCGTTTGCAGTGGCTGGAGGCCCTGGTGTGCCCATTCTCTCTCTCTCTGCCTCTTTCTCTCTCTGTGTCTGTTACTCTCAAATAAATAAACAAAAAAATTTAAAAAATATATGATTCTAAAAGCCTCAGGAGGAAGCTCTTGCATGGCAGTTAGCATATTTTTCTCCAGTGTAAAATTTTAGAGCAAGTGCTGACATACTAAATATTAAATCAGTCTTTGAAGTTCAAGCGCACAAAAGATCAAAACACTGTGGTCGCAATTTGGAGTGAACAGAGGTGGGTTGGGAGCATAAATGGAAAAAGAACCTATCAGCTGCTGGTTTTTTTTTTTTTTTTTTTTTTTAGCAGATATTCGTGTGCTTGTTAAGGAAAGACTCCTTTCTTTACACAAGTCAGCAAGCCCATTTATCCTTTGTAAGATGCTCCAGCAATGATTAGGAAAGGAACTAATTGGAGAACGCTCAGTGTGGCAGCCTGGGAGAGGCCAGGATGTTTAAAGTCAGAAAAGTGTGCACAGAAAACAGGGAAGCACTCTTTCCAGCCTTCCTGGAAGCAAACGTTTACCTTCCATATGAACAGTGTAGCCAAATATTTAACCAAGTTAAACCTAATCTTTTTTTTTGGTCATAGTTCAGGTAGACCTCAAGCCATGTGAGTGACAGAAGAAGTGGTGGTGACCTCAAAGTCTGGCCTGTGGAAATACCTCTGGTTGGGAGACTGACAGCAATAGGGAAATTATTTGATGAACCACATTTATTTTAATCCCATCAAGAGCAAACATCGAAGTGGACACAGCACTCACAAGCAAAAGCAGAAAAAAATAGGGGTGGTGTTATCAATTTGTTCAGAGGGAAGTAATCCAACATGGGGTGGAATTTAGCAAAATTAAGAGGTGTGCATGCAGGTCAGCCATTCCTCATAGGAAGTGAACCAATCTGAGGGAATTCTCCCCTCTGACACATGCATCTCAGGGCTCTCTCTGCCTTTCTTCCTTCCTTTCTTTCTTTCTTTCTTTCTTTCTTTCTTTCTTTCTTTCTTTCTTTCTTTCTTTCTTTCTTTCTTTCTTTATTTGAGAGCGACAAACACAGAGAGAAAGACAGATAGAGGGGGAGAGAGAGAATGGGCGCGCCAGGGCTTCCAGCCTCTGCAAACGAACTCCAGGCGCGTGCGCCCCCTTGTGCATCTGGCTAACGTGGGACCTGGGGAACCGAGCCTCGAACCAGGGTCCTTTTAGGCTTCACAGGCAAGCGCTTAACCGCTAAGCCATCTCTCCAGCCCTCTCTCTGCCTTTCTGAGTTTTTCATCTTATTATCACTTTCTTATAGTCAGGTTCTTTCTTGAATATCCAGGCAGTACCTCAATTACTTGGCCAGACCTGAAAGCATGCAAATTGAAGCTCATGCCTGTTATCCAAGTACATCTCCCTCTCGCACCTGCTATTCATGCAGGATTTCTGGGTCCAGGGAGGGATTCCATAAAGACGTAGGAGATCCCAGGCCCGTGAACTCCATGTTTTGGGCCCTTATCCTATTTAGCAAAGAACTGAAAAATTGGACTCGGAGAAGGGTAACTTATGAATTATACGGTTTATTTTAGTAAGAATTAAGACTCAAGGGAAAGCTCCCAAAAGCCTCAAGCCAG
This sequence comes from Jaculus jaculus, assembly GCF_020740685.1. Classification (NCBI taxonomy): domain Eukaryota; kingdom Metazoa; phylum Chordata; class Mammalia; order Rodentia; family Dipodidae; genus Jaculus; species Jaculus jaculus. The sequence continues at coordinate 9,505,983 of NC_059123.1, forward strand.
AAGAGGTTAAGGCTCTTGTCTGAAAAGCCTAAGGACCCAGATTTGATTCTCCAGGTCCCACGGAAACCAGATGCACAAGGTGGCTCATGCATCTGGAGTTCCTTTGCAGTGGCTGGAGGCCCTGGTGTGCCCATTCTCTCCTTGCCCTCCCCGCCCCTTTCTCTCTCATTCCCTCCCTCTATCTCTAATAAACAAATAAAAATACTTTTAAAAAAAGAAATAGGAGGGCTGGAGAGATGGCTTAGCGGTTAAGCGCTTGCCTGTGAAGCCTAAGGACCCTGGTTTGAGGCTCGGTTCCCCAGGTCCCACGTTAGCCAGATGCACAAGGGGGCGCATGCATCTGGAGTTCGTTTGCAGTGGCTGGAAGCCCTGGCGCGCCCATTCTCTCTCTCTCTCTCTCTCTCTCTCTCTCTCTCTCTCTCTTTCTCTCTCTCAGTCTCTGTCTCCTCCTCCTCTCTGTCACTCCCAAATAAATAAATAAACAAACAAACAAAAAAAAAGAAATAGGAATATAAAGGACTCAAGGCTTAAAAAATGAAAGACTCGAAAGACCACAAGAAACTCCCCCAGTTCCGAGCTCGGCTGGGGCCACTGAGTCCCTTACTGACAGAAACTCGCCTCACTTCCTTTCTATTCCACCATCCTATCTGGCCAACCATACCACTTATTGTTTTTTTCATGATTAAATGAAATTTGCCTGAAAGCAGTAAGTCATTATCATTCTATGATACTATATCATGATCACCCTCTGCTGATAGGCAGTATAATGGTGGTGGCTAAAGTCGACCTGAGGTTCCATCATTTTCTGTCTCCATGAACATGAGTTGCCTGGTGCCTCTGTGCCAACTTTCCTGCCAGCTCAGTGAGTTCTGTAATAGATCCCGCCTTATAAGAACTATCCCATGTCTGTTGAAAGAGGGCCAAGAAAAAGGAGTTTACTGCCTACCACGTATTTAGTGCCCTGTCAATAGTACCAAGCTACACAGAGTCCCTATTGCAGCTTCTTAGTCTCATAGATGAAAGAATTTAAAAATCAACTCCAAAGGAAAAGCTAGGACAATTTTACTGGAGTTTCAGAGGAAGTAGCAGTAGGACAAGCAGTGGAGACCTCAACAGCTGTTGGTGGGAGGAGGGAGGTTGGCAAGATGAAGAGAGAACTGTTGTTTGTGAGTGACAGGATGAGGTAACCAAGGGCTTCAGTGGTGGCCGTGGGAGATCAGAAGTGTGATGGGCAGGCAAGTCTGGTGGAGGCGAGAAGGGAGCCAGGGAGAGCACAGAGAAAGGAGGAGGAGGAAGAGAAGGAGAACAGTCAGAAGGGGAAGGGAATGGGAGAGAAGAGGGCAGGGGAGGAGAAGAGAGTCGAGTTGAAGAGAGGGGAGGGGCCAGATTTAGGTCACCCCAAGTTCCAAGTTCCAATGTGTTATCAACTTCATGAAGGCTTTATAGTTAGAAGCCAAAAGAAAGTCATCAATCAAGGCATGGTTCAAATACATGGGCTGACCATCAGGTCGACAGGATACAGCAAAGAGGGGAATCTTTACCATAGGCCTCAGATGGTACATTCTCAGCTTTGGAAGCCTGAGATCCGTTTTTTCCATTCCAAAAAGGTCACACCTGAACAACTGACGGTCACCTAGATGCTAGGCCAGGCACAGAGAGAGGTAGGAAATAAGTGGCTATCGAGGGGCTAAAGGTAGCCCAAGGGAGCTTGGCTCTGGTCTTGCAACATTCCCTCTCTCTGGGACCATGGGAGTCCTGTCAGTCCATTCAGCCTTGCTGGAAGTGAGGGCAGCAGCGGATGCAGTGTTTTTCTGGGATCTTTAGTTCACAGTAGTATTTGGACCCCTGTCTCAGGTAAGCATCACTCATGGTATCTGATAGTTCTTCGAGTTTATTTTCCAGTCTTCCTTCCTGGCTCTGAATCTTAAAAGAGTGGGGGGGGGGGAGAGGGAAGGAGAAAGAGAGAGAGGGGGGAGAGAAAGAGAGGAGAGAGGGTGGTAGAGATGGGAAGGGACAGAAAGAGAGAGAGTGTGTGATTTAAGATACTTTCTGAGCCACAGAATTGCAAAATGAAGCTTCGTAGCAATTCCAAATAATTTTCCCGGGGAGGAGGATTCATGTATTACCAAATTGACAAATCAAGATGAATTTTGGTTGCCTTTCATGTTCATTTTTCTCAATTGAGATGGTAAGAGAAAAAGAGACATCATTATAGTATGAGAAGAAATTTTGTATTTGTGTGTGTGTGTGTAATTGTTTTTAGGATATTTGAGGCAAAAGCATACACATGGCACCCACTGCATAAATACACAAGTGAACAAACATGATGGCTTACTGCGAAGGTATGAAGGTTGCCTTCCAAGAATATGAAATACTTAATGAAAAGAATTTTAGAATAATCTAGAGTCAAATGCTTGCTGTTTGCTAAATCTTTCATGTGTTAGGTTGAACCAAACAACACTGAGATATTTGCCACTTTGACCGGAGGTATGAATATAGGATAGGGTTTGGACCAAACACATGTTTTCCATTCCTCCAAATAATAGCATTCTCACTTTTCAGGGAGGAAATTAGGGCTTAGAGAGAGATTAGTGATTCAGAAAGATTAATAAACCGCAGAGTTACAAAGGGACAGCTTTGGGATGTGAGCCCAGGTTTTGAGGCTCTTCTCATTAGATACTGACTCCAGCATTTTTTGTGTGTTTCCTGGTGGGGTAAATAATATGATATGTAAGGGACGTTTGCTTTAATAAATTAAGAGGCTGGCCAACAAGATATTAAACACTTATACGAGGGTAAACATTGAGCGATTAATCAAAGGTATAGCAGCAGAAGGTATGCATGAAAGACGTTAGTCCCAGGTCTCATAAAACCAGAGAACCGGGCTGGAGAGATGGCTTAGCAGTTAAGTGCTTGCCTAAGGACCCCGGTTCAAGGCTTGGTTCCCCAGGTCCCACATTAGCCAGATGCACAAGGGGGCGCACGCGTCTGGAGTTCGTTTGCAGAGGCTGGAGGCCCTGGCGCGCCCATTCTCTCTCTCTCCCTCTATCTGTCTTTCTCTCTGTGTCTGTCACTCTCAAATAAATAAATAAATAAATAAATCAAATAAATAAAAACAAAACAAAAAAAAAAACCAGAGAACCTCTCTCATTCCTCCACATAATAATGAGAGAGAATCACCATGGGTTGATTTCTTTGTATCTCATTCTACATCCTTCTTCCCTATGTCATAACAACGTATGATCATCTTCAGCTGCAAAAGGAACTACCTTGCTTAACTTTTAAAGGGAAAATGAGGGCTGGAGAGATGGCTCAATGGTTAAGGTACTTATTTTTTCTTTCTTTCTTTTTTGGTTTTTCAAGGTGGGGTCTCAGTCTAGCCCAGGCTGACCTGGAATTCACTGTGTAGTCTCAGGGTGGCCTTGAACTCACAGCAATCTTACCTCTGCCTCCTGAGTGCTGGGATTAAAGGCGTGCGCTGCCACGCCCAGCTTTAAGGTACTTTCTCGCAAGGCCTAACAACCTGGGTTTGATTCCTCTGTGCCCACATAAAGCCGGACACACAAAGTGGCACATGCATCTGGAGTTTTTTGCAGGGGCTAGAGGCCCTGGCGCGCTTTTGCTCTCTCTCTTTCTCTGCTTGCAAATAAATAAATAAGTAAATATATTTTTTAACAAAAAGGGAAGGTGAGAGGGTATTACATATGTGGGGAGAGGAGAATTTTCAGAGAGATCCAAGCAGACAGAGAAGGAGAGAGGATGTCTGTTGGCAATCCCTCAGGCTGGCAGAGGGGCAGCCTAACTTTTGGCCTCTTCTAGCTAATTACTGGAAATGTTGGGTAGATCCCTTGCCCATCCTGAGCTTCATATTCCTCTTTTATAGAACAGGATGCCTGGGCAAGTGGCTTTTTGAGGTCCCTTAGGGTCTTAATAATTTACAGAACTTGGGATATTATGCTATCAATTAACTTTTTAGCACTTTGCCAAGTGGTGAGATAAAGGAATTAAACTGGCAAAAACATGAACGAGCTTGTTTTCTACATTTCCTTCCTTCCTTCCTTCTTTCCTTCCTTCTTTCTTTCCTTCCTTCCTTCCTTCCTTCCTTCCTTCCTTCCTTCCTTCCTTCCTTTTTTCTTTCTTTCTTTCTTTCTTTGAGAGTGACAGAGAGAGGGAAAGAGAGAGAGAGAGAGAGAGAATGGGTACACCAGGGCCTCCAGCCACTGCAAACGAACTCCAGACATGTGTGCCCCCTTGTGCATCTGGCTAACGTTGGTCCTGGGGAATTGAGCCTTGAACCGGGGTCCTTAGGCCTCACAGGCAAGTGCTTAACCACTAAGCCATCTCTCCAGCCCTCTGTTGCTGTTTTTGTTGTCAAGGGCGGTTCTCATTATTTGGGTTTCAAAGCTGTTTTCTACACCCAACACCCAAGATCTCCCCGAGAGAAGCAAGTAACAGGACAGCCACACATCCAGATATTGCTTCCAGCTTCCAACAGCCTAACTGCTGCTTCCCTAACCCACTTACATGACTCAGAGTCAAGGCCATGGATACTGGTAATAAGAAATGCTGTAAGGGAGAGAACGTATTTCTTTCTCTTTTTACTATCTCCCCAGCAAGGATCTAAGGGCACAAGTGAGAGGAAAAGCTGAACATCAAAAAGAAAATTCATAGTTGGGCGTGGTGGCGCATGCCTTTAATCCCAGCACTCAGGAGGCAGAGGTAGGAGGCTCACCATGAGTTCGAGGCCACCCTGAGACTACATAGTGAATTTCAGGTCAGCCTGGGCTACAATGAGACCCTACCTTGAACAAACAAACAAAAAGAGAATTTGTTAGCCTTTGAGAACATGACAGGCGATGAAGACAGGCAAGTTACAAGGAGATGTGTCTTTGGCTAACTGGAGGTTTTAGTATTTATCAGCTCTGACACTTGAAGTTGTAACTAAATATCCTCAAATACGTGTAATAAGCGCGTGCAACACAGCACACGTAAAATCCAGTAAAGGACTTGTTTTGTGGAAAATGCACATTCCAATTTAGGTCTCATATTTATAGCATACCAAAAACCCACAGATGGGACAACATTGTTATTTTTTATTTTTTTAGGAAAGAATTTTCCATTGTGAAGACAGAAATAAAACTGTTCACTTTCCTTTATTATTTAGAAGTTGTGTGATTGTGGTTTCGTGGAATGTATTTGTAGTTACCCATGAAACTTGAGAGGAAGCATCTTTGAAATAAATATTCACAGCATGTACAAAGACTTAGTGAATTCCTAGTATGTTCCTGGCCTAGAGAAATATATTAGCAATGGCCTTGGTCTTTAGGAATCAAAAATCTCCTGAGAGCTATATGTATAGAGTGGTAAAATGAATCAGGAGATGGTGTGGTTTTTAGTTGGTATTTGTGGTGGTTTGATTCAGGTGTCCTCCATAAACTTGGGCATTCTGAATGCTGGGTTCCCAGCTGATGGAGATTTGGGAATTCACCCCTCTTGGAGGCAGTATATTGTTGAGGGCGGGCATATGCATTTGGAGTATTATAGCCAGTGTCTGGCACACTCTCCTGTTGCTATTGTCCACCTTATGTTGGCCAGGGGGTGATGTCCACCCTCTGCTCATGCCATCATTTTCTCCTGCCATCATGGAGCTTATCCCTAGAGCCTATAAGCCCAAATAAACCTCTTTTCTCCCCCACAAGCTGGTTGGGTGATTTCTACCAGCAATGTGAACCTGACTGCAACAATACATAAATGAAAATATAATGAGTGAGTGAGGATGGAGCCTTTATCTCCACGGAGAAGGTTCAGAAAAGAATATCCAGGCTGAGAGGGAAGGAAACAGACTTCCCTGAGGGCAAAAGAGAAAGAGAGAGAGAAAGAGAGAGAAAGGTGGGAGAGATTCAGACAGGCGTTAGGAAGGAGTGTGTATTCCTCAGGAACTGTTCGGCAGGTCATAGTGACTCCACACTCAAGTGGAAATGGTGAAGGAAATGGGCTGAGCTGGGCAGGTTATTGGGTGAGGCGTGAGGGTGGCCTTACTTCATGCCAAGGGGAGGGGTCTGTCCTCCCTGGACACCAGCTGCTTCCTCCGCAAGGCTGCAGTTACGTCCCTGCGGCGTGAATGCGTGTCTTCCAACCATGAGAGATGGCACTACCATGCAGCCGCGCGGATTTCGGTTTTCATGGGCTTGCCTGTTTCTGGCTCTCACCTCTCACCTCACCATCAACCAGAATTATGACTTGCAGAAGCCTTTTACATATATGACTAGTCAGGCTGGAGGGATGGCCTAGCGGTTAAGGCGTTTGCCTGCAAAGCCAAAGGACCCAGGTTCTAGTCTCCAGGACCCACGTTAGCCGGATGCACAAGGGGGCGCACGTGTCTGGAGTTCGTTTGCAGTGGCTGGAGGCCCTGGAGCGCCCATTCTCTCCCTCCCTCCCTCTCTCTCTTTCTCTGTCAAATAAATAAATAAAATATTTTAAAAATATATGAGTAGTCACCCTTTGTCACTTGTTATGTTGTATTTTGTTACCCCCTACCCCCATTTCTTTGGTCATTTTCTTCTATGATTTGGCCTCATCTACAGGCAGTTTTACAAGGGCTCAGGGGGTCCAACCCAGTCCTTAAGCTTGCAGGGTAGGCACTTCAGCTGAGACACTCACCAGCACCGCTGCTCTTATTTCTCTTGGGTTTAGCCAACACAGGCTTCCTGTACACTGGCCTTTGCTTTCGTGTGGTTTCACAAAGGCTAGCTCTTCTCCTCCTCCTGACAGCCTCGTGTGGAAATTATTCCTCCCCCAAAGTGACGAGTAAGGCAACTGTGCCTCATCATGAAGGGGACAGCCAGCCAAGGCCACGGTGTGGGTACGTTTGAGTTCGGAGAGCACAACAGAGGTCTGCTGCAAGTCCATGCCGGGGAACTCCCTTCCAGATTTCGATTTCACCTCTTCCACAGTTCTTATACTTTATACCTACATTGAACATGGCTTTGCCAAACCCAGAGATGACATCAATACACTACTTCAGCAACCTCTTAAACATACTTACAATAAGCCTATAGGTTTTTTTTAGAAGTTTAATCAATGTACAATGTATTCTTATTCATGGTGAAATTTAAAAACTTATTTTCCTTCCAGGGGTTATACAGCCATTTTTTGCACTGGCCACTATTTGAAATGCTAAATGTATTCTAAGATAGACTTTCTTTCTTTTCTTCTCTTTTTTTTTCAAGGTAGTGTCTCACTTTACCTCAGGCTGACCTGAAATTCACTATGTAGTCTCAGGGTGGCCTCGAACTCACAGCAATCCTTCTACCTCTGCCTCCCGAGTGCCAGGATTAAAGGCGTGCACCACCACGGCCAGTTTAAGATAGACTTTCTTATATGCAGGGTGTTCCCTGTAGCCCCCCACCTTGATTCTCTACATGGCTCCATTTGCTCACTCTTATCACTAATGCCACGAATACTATGTTTTCTAAATGTTTCATTTTTTCCAAAATACCTGTCAATATTCTCCTTTAGTTATCCAAAGAAGTACCCAGAGTTGGCTTCATAAATTCTATGAAGATTTTTTTTTTTTTTTGCAGGGGGAGTAGGTGGGTGTTGGACTAAAATCTACTTATAAATTAATCAAAATGGCACTAATCATCAAAACGATTATCTGATCCATACTGTGTATGGCATATCTTTCTGTTTATTAGGCTCTTTCATATACTTCATTCCACTTTGTACAGTTTTTTCTTCCTAAATGCCTTGCGCTCTATTTGCTAGGCATGTTCTCTGTATTTTACCATTGTTTGTTACTTTGAATGAGATCGCAAATTGCATTAAACTTTCTGATTGGATCCTGCTGATACTGTTAATGTTTGCGTTCTTGTCTATAACTGCTGTGTTAAATTTTCTTGTTAGTAGATTTTTAATTAGTTACCTTTGATTTTTTTCCCCTTAGACATTAATATCCATGAAAATTGGTAGCTTTATCACTTCCACTGTATATTTACCCAGTTTAATTACATATCAGACCATATATATACCTGGAATGAAATCTACTGGTGAAAATATTCTTAACTTTCTTGTTTCTTGTTTTAATTGAAATTCTTTCCATATTTTATTGTTGGAATTGTTCATATTTGGGAGTTTTATTTTTGGTCCCAAAATATTTATTTCAGAATCATATATTTATATGACACATTGTATATACAGATCTTTTAATTATCAAACCTTTTTGTCTCAGGACTTTCTTCTTCTTCTCCTTCTCCTTCTCCTCCTCCTCCTCCTCCTCTTTTTCTTCTTCTTCTTCTTTTTTCTAGCTAGGGTCACACTATAGTCAAGGTTGACCTGGAACTCACTCTGTAGTTCCAGGCTGGCCTCAGACTCACAATGATCCTCCTATCTCTGCCTCCCGGGTGCTGGAAATGGCTTGTCTCAGGACTTTCTTTTTGTTTTTTGTTGTTTTTGTTTGTTTGTTTGTTTGTTTTTGGGTTTTTCAAGGTAGGGTCTCACTCTGGCCCAGGCTGACCTGGAATTCACTATGGAGTCTCAGGGTGGCCTTGAACTCTGCCTCCCGAATGCTGGGATTAAAGGAGTGCGCCACCACGCCCGGCTTTGTCTCAGGACTTTCTAACTTCTGTCTCAGAGTAGAAATCTGTTGCCAGCCTCAGAGTCTGCTGTTGCAGTACCTTGTCAGGGTTCTCACTCACTTCCTGGTCGATTTTTAAAACCATCTTCTGCATTTGCAGTTCAAAAGTACATCTTGAGTTTCATCAAATTGTACATACATTCGGGATTAAGGTTGAAGATAAAAATATCTACACCCAGTTAAATTTAAGTTCAGACACACACTAAATTACAACCTGTATTCCTAAGGTACATGTATCTTAGTTCTGCAATCTGATAAACCCAGCAGAGTATTCACTGATCCTTTCATTATTGTGGTGGCTACTATTTGGGAATTAATGAGCTGGTCTGACCTAAATGTCTTCTTCAGCCCAGAGAAACACTCGCTAGTTATTTCTCTGACACGTTGTTCTGGGTCATAAAAATGGGCTTGTAAAATCATCATGCATATTAAATAATATTCCAAACAAGCCATTTTTTTTAATTGGAGGTATGTCTCATGCTTAGATGTCAGTGAGATAGAATAGAAAAACAAATGATGGGTTCCCCCCTATATTTTCTTTATTCTTGTTTTCTGAAAATATTGGATATACTAAAAGTGTTCCTCACATTTCATTATCAACTTGTATATCTTTATCTCTAGTACCTTACATTTTGAGTGTTATCTTCTGTCACAATAATTATATTACTTAAAACATTCACTAGGGCATTAATTTTAGTTATCATAGTTTTAATCTGTAAGATTTTTATTGGCCTCAAGTTATTTCTTTGTCATAACAATTTGGGTTTACTCCATGACCCTTATGTGTTTTTTTAAATAATTGCATTATGTTGGATTCCTACATTTGCCAGCTTGCCATTGTTACAGTGAAATGCCCAAGACAATCCGCTTGAAAAGAGGAAGGGTTTAGTTTGCCTCACAGCTTTAGAGGTTCAACGTGTAGTCAGTTGGCCCCATCGCTTCTGAGCATGTGGCAAACCAGCCAACCATGGTGACAAAGTGTGGCAGAGGTGGCAGAGAGAAATGCTTCACCTCATTGTCCAGATTCAGAAAGGGAGAGAAGATGAGTCCATGATCCCCAAACCCTCTTCAAGAGCACGTCTTCAGTTGACCTTAGACCCCTGACCGGGTTCCATCACATCCCAGTAGGACTTAGGTCCAAGGCCTTACCACATAGGGTTATGGGGACACTGAGGTTCAAACAATGGCACTTCCTTTATGATTGTTTCTTCAAAAGAGAAAGAAAGGAAGGAAGGAAAAGAAAGAGAGAGAAAGAATTGGTGCACCAGGGCCTCCAGCACCTGCAATGAAGCTCCAGATGCATGTGACACCTTGTACACTTGTATGACCCTGTGGAACTGGCTTATGTGGGACCTGGAGAGTTGAACATGGGTCCTTAGGCTTTGCAGGCAAGCTCCTTAACCACTAATCCATCTCTCCAGCCTTGATCCTTTCTTTTTGTTCAGCATTATCCTTTACATAAGTGCTGATGATCTTCCTGATACGTAATGATTCTCAGTTGTCAGTCCATATTTTCATATAATTCATGTTTTAAAGAAATAATTATGCTTTAAACATATATGGTGTATCTTCCGATTTTTTAATCGGAGAGGGTGATTGAGCATGTTAGTGGGAAACAATTATAATATGATGCTTTGACCTATGCAGACACTAATTTCCTCAACCCAATTAATAGTAACATCAAATTATTGATTGATACTTGTGGTGAGACTGTTGAAAAGTTTTAGTATTTTTAAAGTAATGTGTAGCTGGATGTGGTGGTGCACACCTTTAATCCCAGCACTGCAGATACTGATGTAGGAAGATCACATGAGTTGAAGGCCAGCCTGGGCTAGAGTGAGACCCTGCCTTGGAAAAGAAAAGATATTAAAATAATGCAACACATGACTATTTACTGTGGTCACTGTGAATGGCAGCAGATCCCTGAAACATCACTCCACCCAACAGGAACTGCAGACACTTAACCTGTTTACTTTCCTTCCTTCTGCTGTCACTCCTGCCTCAGCCTCCACGTTTATACTTTATGTTTTGGTGAGTCTGGTTCTTTCAGACTTTACATGTAAGGAAAATCATATAGTAGTTGCCCTCATTTATCTGGCTAATTTCCTTTAGCCTACTCTTGACAAGCAGTGTAAAGTTCTGTTTCCACCGTTGCTCTGTCCTCTAAATCTGAGATAGAAACAGGGATACTGGTCTTTGGATATTATGCTATGAGAAAGAGGTAGAAAACATGAGGCTCTTCCATCATTGTCAAACCCAGTATTCCCCAGGGTTGCACTTGTAAGAGCAGGTGCTGAACACTCCAAGGTCACTTCTTCTGAGCACTTTGATGAATTTTGAATCTCTCCCTTGACAACTTATGACCTCACCAGCCACAGGAATTTGCCTAGGTTTTCAGTGCCAGGCAGGAATTCTCTCCCATGGAGTAGACCTCAAATCCAATGAAAGAGTAGTTGGTTACCCCCATAAAAGACATGCCACCATTGCAGTAGTGGTGCTTCTTGTTTGGCTGGCCAATTGTGTAGCTTTCAGGGTCCACTGCTGGTTCAGTTCATTTGATAGAGTTGTAGAAAAGGAGATCTCTTGAACAGACAAAACTGCCTTTGAATAGCCTGATAGGGTAGAAAATCCAGTTGTAGTATCATATAGCCAAAAGGGGAGCTCATCTTTTAGTAGAGGAAGTAGATCAATTTATGGTCAAGGATATAGGTAAAAAGTTCAAGCAGTAGGTTACTACTAAAAGTAAAGTCCTTAAAGAGAGTATATCTGGGGATTATTTCTAAAAGCTAATCATCAAATAAGTTTAATTATTAAAGGGGGTAGTGAGCTTATCCCATTTAAAGAAAAAAACAGGGAGGTGTTAGATAGGAATTTCTGCTGATACCATGTGCAGAGATGGCAAACTGTTGCCTGGATGAGCAGGAAAATGACATGCCAGCTTAATGAAAACAGAACCACAAAGCATGTATGAAAAACAGCATATGTAAAGGACAATGAAGACTGTGTACTTCCAGGGATAAGCGCTGTGCCAATACGGCATGTATAGAGTGGGGTAAAGTTCATCTTTAAACCCCAACAACTTTTGACAAGTTTTAGTCCCCAACATGCCGCATAGCACTTTCTAGTACCATGACAACTAGTCAACAGGAAGGAAGCTTCTAGCTGTGATCTAGCTTGAATTCCCAGTGTCCTGCAGCCTAAACATATTGTGCCTTCAGAAACAGGGTCTTACCATCTAGTTCTGGTGAGTTCTGGAGTCTTAACAATGGCCTGGATTGTTTGGGGGGCATCAGATGCCTTCTTGACCAACAATTTAAAAATAACATAGAGTTTGGGTAGGAGTACCATGTGGGGATGGATAATGTTTTTCCTAGAAGCCACAGATTGCTAAAAGGAGGTTTTGGTGCCAGGGTGGAATATGTGCCAGTGGTTTGTTGGCCAGGATCATATTTTTCTAACACTGAAACATGTCAAATAAAGATGAGATTTAGAGGCACAGTGTTGTCCTGTGGTTTGTATTAAGGGGCTGAGGGGACAACATGTAAGCAGGTATTTCTGGTGAGTGGTTGAACAAGTGGGTCTCAAACCCAGAGGAGATATCAGGGCTAGAGATGGATTTGAAAGTATTTGTGGGCTGGAGAGATGGCTTAGCGGTTAAGTGCTTGCCTGTGAAGCCTAAGGACCCCGGTTCGAGGCTCGGTTCCCCAGGTCCCACGTTAGCCAGATGCACAAGGGGGCGCACGCGTCTGGAGTTCGTTTGCAGAGGCTGGAAGCTTTGGCTTGCCCATTCTCTCTCTCTCCCTCTATCTGTCTTTCTCTCTGTGTCTATCGCTCCCAAATAAATAAAAATAAATAAATAAATAAATAAATAAATAAATAAATAAATAAATAAATAAAATAAAAATAAAAATAAAAAATCTTTAAAAAAAAAAAAAAAGAAAGTATTTGTTATAATGTTGGTAACTCTTCCACAGCCCCAGAGGGAGTCTATGGAGATACAGAGTCGAGCTACACAATAAGTGATGAAGACCTAGGACCCAAAGTTAAAAGGCAGGGGGAAAGGGAGAGAGGGAGAAGGCAACAAAGAAAAGAGGCTGAACGCTGGGGTTGGGTCAAAAGTTTTGTTGTGATAGTTGCCTACGGAAGTGTGTCAGTGCTGGACAGAAGCAAGTTCTGCAAAGATGTCAAGGGCGGAAGCTGAAAGGACAGCTTCAGACTAAGAAAAGTTTCTGAAACATCCCCTCCCAGGATGAGATGTGATAAATGCCTCATCCTGGAAATGCTGTGGGGGAATTGTGGGTAACTTGGATATGCATTCATATTTGAACCACTTACAGCAATACTTGGTAAAATCACACAGACTTTCAAATACATAAGAGGAGTAAGCTTGAGAGATTTATTATACACTATGGTGACTACAGTTACTAACAACATACCATATATTTGATGTCTTAGGATTGTTCAGAGAGAGACAGAGAGAGAGAGAGAGAGAGAGAAAGCCAATAGGATGGATAGGTAGATAGATAATATAAGTAGGTAAGTAGATAATAGCTAGATTAGATAGATGATGGGTTGATATGTTTAAGATACATAATAGATGGTAGATTGATATATTATAGGTAGATAACAGATCAGATAGGTGTAAAGAAGAAAGATAAACAGACATATAGATAGATGGATACTTAATTAGGAAAATCGTCCCATGAGACCGAATAGGCTAAAAATTGCCACAACATCTTGCAGACTCTGAGACAGCTGTAGCGAGGCTCAGTTAATGTCCAAAAGCCTCAGAGCCAGAGAAAGCAGTGGCGTAACTAGCCGAGGTAAGGACATGAGAGCTCCAGGGACCACTGTTATCAGTTCTCTTAGTGGTCACTAAACCAGTCCAGCTGCTGTCCTCACGAACAACTACATGAAATGGTGCATATGAGGATGGAGAGAGGCTTAGTGGTTGAGGCACTTGCCTGCAAAGCCTAAAGACCCAGGTCCAATTCCCCAGTACCCACATAAGCCAGATGCACAAGGTAACACAGGTGACTGGAGTTTGTTTGAAGTGCTAGAGACCCTAGCATACCCATTTTCTCTCTCTCTCTCTCTCTTCTCCTTTCTCTCTCTCTCTCTCTCTCTGAAATTAATTAATTAATTCAAAAAGAAATAGTGTGTGGGGTAAATCATATGACTGAGCCACCCACAATGGGTACATATCAAGGCATCATGCCATCCTACACAAGTTTAAGCTACGTATCAGTTAGAAACAAATGGAAAAAAGTCAATCAATTAATTAACTCAAACATTTAACCCACATTGAATCTGCATTCTGAAATGATGCTCATACCAGTTAGCTTGGTTAAGGGCAGCATTTGCATAAAGTATGTGGGAAAAGTAAAGTCATTAGTTTCTGAAACTACACTCAGCATGCTGCTGCTGACCTTAGTTTTGAAAATGCATAGACTGAAGAGATAACTCGGTCCAACACCCTCCCCAAAAGTGCTGGGCATGGTGGCATGTGCATGCCATTTTAGTGCTCAGGAGACAGTCAGTCACTGGCTGTTTATCCTGGCTCAATCAGTAGATAAAAGTTCAGGGAGAGGGCTGGAGAGATGGCTTAGTCGTTAAGCGCTTGCCTGTGAAGCCTAAGGACCCCAGTTCAAGGCTCCATTCCCCAGGACCCACGTTAGCCAGATGCAATGACTGGAGGCCCTGGCGTGCCCATTCTCTCTCTCTCTCTCTCTCTCTCTCTCTCTCTCTCTCTTTCTGCCTTTCTCTCTCCATCTGTTGCTCTAAAATAAACAAATAAAAATAAACAAAATTTAAAAAAAAATGTTCAGGGAGAGACCTTAATGTAAAGAATCAAGTAGTTAATGACCAAGAAAGAGCCCCAACATCAACCTTTGGCCTCCACACACACCTGAGCATATTTGCACCTATTTGCACACAAACATACATACACACATTCAGCACATACCTATTTAAACAAAGAAGAAATTGTGACCCATTTATAAACTTCTAGCAGCTGGGGGGACAGGGTGGCTCCCGGCATTAGGTAATATTGATTTGCAGCTTCACCCAGGCACACCTGGTGGGTCCTTGTACTAAAAAATACAGGTATTTTCCTCGGTGGTGTTTGCTGGAAGATCACGATGTTAGAAACAAAAGTGTGGCCCCCTAGGACTTTGCTGCTTGTGCCTGGAAGAATTAAGCTGGGCTTGAGAGAGGAAGCAATGAGAGGAAGCAATGATCTCTGGAAAGATCGATCAACTGCCACACTTGCTTTTGAAAGAACTTACTGTCAAAAACTGCCTCTTTTGCAAAGCCATGCCATTTCATTATTCCTCTCCTTTTGAAACTTAATAAGTTATATTTTTTTCCTTTCAATTCGGTTGCTCAAAGGTTTCATGGTAAGGAACGACATTAATTGCCACTTTCTGCAGTTAAAATATTTTAGTGCAGAAGCAAGCAGACTGACAGATAGATGAAGCGAGACTTTAAGTTGCTTTAAAGTAAAATGGCATTTTTCATGCTTCTACCAAGGGTAATAATTCAGTGGGATAAATTGTACATGAGTACAGTGGTCAAAGCAAGCAAGGCACCATAAGAAACGTATGGCTTTTCTATATTGCTGCAAAACCAGATCATTTCAAAGTGATTAATTATGCTTGACATTGTACTTTGGAAAAATTCAATATTGGGAAAACTTTACACAAGGTTGGAAAATTTAACCAAGATGATGTTCGTGCCAGTAACTGTATAGCATTTTGATTTAATCTTTTCCTTTTCTCCTGCCTTCTCAACCTAGAAGCAAGTTGCAGAATCCTTCCAAAAGTGTCATGCTTTTAGGGATACACATTTAATACTTTAGGCCACTGTGCAGCTACTGAATTTTGTATCTACACTTGAACTTTTGGTCTCAACTTGCTCACATAGGAAGGAGTGGTCCAGTCAACTGTCCTCCCCAATCTGTTTCCAATGTTTCTAGTACAAATTCTATACCAAATACTCACACAACTTCATGACAGTTCTGTTGTTAGCTACTTACTAGTTAAAAGCAAACATGGACTCAGCTCAAGTTTGCTGAATTTCAAACTTAAAACACACGTGTTTCTTTGTCCACTACTTTCTACAAGTGAAAAATCAAGTTCATCTTGGTGCGTGTCTCCCATGCAGGCCAACAAGGAGAATTCAAGAACAAGCGAATATTTTATTTGATCATACTATGAGTTGGAAAGCAATAAAGTAGTATTTTCTGGAAAAGAAGAAAATTTAATGTCTTCACTAGGGATCTGAAAATCCATTTGAGCATCAAACATTACTCACAGATAGCTTATCTTCATTCTTAGGTGCAATTAAATGTAACAAGCATAGATCTAGTGCTTAATCTACAATTTTGGTAAATCTGGTGAGCTTTTTAAACAAGCTGGCCAAATATCATTGATTCTTGTCAACAACTACTAAAATTGCAGCCTAAGTGAATGTCTGTGAAAGATATTGAAATCTAGAGGAGCTGCTGAGGGATGTAGAGTTTTAGCTGGAGATTTATTTCATATTTGTCATTGATTATAACAGTGAAATGTGATACAAACTGAATAAACAAAAGGAGTTTGGTCAAGTAAGTTATCACCTATGTCCTAATTTTGTACAGTGATCATACAGTTCTTCTGTTAAATCATGAGAGCTGGTCCTGAAATGGATTATCTTGAATCAGTAATTCATTCAATGTTTTTAGATTTCCACGGGGACATGTTACTGTGTCCTTCTATGCTTTAAGTGACGGAATGATTGATCTAGACATGAAGCACATTGTCATAGCATCTGACACAATGTAGCCATCAAGAGGTATCTATATAGGAAAATAGAGAAACTGAAATTACTTGCTTATTCTATCTTCAGAAAAGTGTATTTAGGGGCTGGAGAAATGGCTTAGCCACTAAGGCACTTACCTGTAAAGCCTAAGGACCCAGGTTCAATTCTCCAGGCCCCACATTAGCCAGATGCACATCATGGCACATGCATCTGGAGCTTGTTTGCAATGGCTTGAAGCACTGGCACACCCATTCTCTCTCTGTCTCTCTTCCTCTGTCCCTCTGTCTCTAATAAATAAATTTTTAAATGATTTAAAAATATATATTAAAAAATAAAATATATATATTAAAATGTATTCAGTTAAGTGCCATCAACTTCATAAGATAACTTAATATTCAAAATAATTATATTTAGATAAAATTTACTACCCTGCTTTTAACTACCAAATAATCAATAGTGTGCACTTAACAACTGATTATCTGTATAGTTTTTGTACATTATATTTAGGTATTTCCAGTTAGAAAAAAAAATCCTTCACTGAATAAGCCAATGTAAACTGACATAGACATATTTCTGCACGACTCTGCTTCGTTTTGCATTGTGTGTCATCTCCAGCAAGTGAATCCTTATCTCCATAAGCCAGGCCTTTGGCTGGAGCAAGATTTGGGCACATATCAAACTGGGAGGATGGAAACAGCTCAAACGAAACATATTAGCCAAGTCTAAAGTAGATGAATGAATGCCTTCACGGAAGAAAATCACTTAGGAAGCCGTCATTTGTGAAGTGTTATTTACAGCACATTAATAAAAAGTGAAACAGGTTTGATAAATAGTGAGCCACTGACTCTCTGACGTCTCGTTGAGATGACCTCGGCCTGCTCAGAGCAACGGATCACGGTCACATGCTTCCTGTTTAGGTCATTCTACTGGTCCGCAGGTTGAAAGAAAACTCTTCTCCCCTTAAAGCTCTGTTTGTGTTCTGAGTCATGGAAGTTTTATGGTACAAGAGGGTTCAATTCAACTACTGTACCTTCATCACTGCAGCTGATGTCTCATGATCAGAATAACAAAAACGAAAACGAAACCAAATGCCTTTCAGAGCCTTCTCATCCCTGTGCTGTGTACAAAGCAATGGGGAGTGAAGTGGCCTCCACCGTGGACGCAGAGTAGTGTCCGCAGCATCTCATACGAAAGCAGGAGGGTCGTTCAAGTCTTCCTTCGTTTACCTGGGCCCTGTGAGGACAGCAGACATCGATACCCTAAGGACATCTCCACCCATCCCATCTGGCCACACCAAGCAGGAGAGGAAAGGGCTTTTCGCAGTAGACTTATGATAACTGATCATATTATACTATTCTTTTTTTTTTTTCACCAGCAACCCCCAAAATAAAGAAAGTGGCACCTGTTTCAGCCCATGTTGCTCACATTTAATTACACCCATCCTTTGAACTCTCTGCCTTGCACGCCTGCATACTGGGAGCGCTCCCACCTTCCTGTGACTCCTTTTGTGATTTGCTTACTGACGCCTCCAGCCAGCATCTGAATCACTGTGCCTCATCCAAGGGCGTCCTGAAAGAATAGGGGTTTTGTAAAGGACCCAGCCCAGTGGGTAGACACTGGCTCTTACCACATAGATGTCATGACAGGTAACCTAGAATAACAGTAAACGGTCATGATTCACGAAAACCAAGCGCAGTGGTAACTTGCTACAGTGCATTTTGTTTGTTTGCTTGTTTGTTTTTCGAGGTAGGGTCTCACTCTAGCTCAGGCTGACCTGGAATTCACTATGGAGTCTCAGGGTGGCCTCAAACTCATGGCAATCCTCCTACCTCTGCCCCCCGAGTGCTGGGGTTAAAGGTGTACTCACCATGTCCAGCTCAAGCTGTGCTTTGGAATTTGTAGATACTTGTTTTTTCTTTCTCTAGTTTTTCTTTTAGAAACTGGCTCATGCAGCCCAGACTGGCCTTGAATTCAAATCTGGTACCTCTGCCTCTGGAGTGCCAGGACCACACCCATCTGCCACTATGCCTGGCTTTTGATTTTTGGTTTTGTTTTGTTTTTCAGCGTAGGGTCTAGCTGTAGCCCAGGCTGACCTGGAATTCACTATGGAGTATCAGGGCAACCTCAAACTCACGGCAATCCTCCTACCTCTGCCCCCCGAGTGCTGGAATTAAAGGCGTGCGCCACCATCCCCAGGGCTACTATGGATTTTAATGGTGCTACAGGAAAGAGTTGTATTTGTTTACCAGCATCCTTTGCTAATCCCACGGAATCAAGATGGAGAGCAGCTTTGATAATCAAGCCAATATGACACAAAACCATATTTGGGGGTAAGGACCAAAGTTCAAGGCAACCAGTGAGCTGCTGGGCAAGTCTAAAGCGTGCGTTGAAAGGTGTTTCTTCATGTAAGCCAGAGGCGTGCCTCGTAGCCAGAACTGTGCACCAAAGGATGCAAAATTTTAAGACCCAAGCATTTCAGCAAGATGAGCAGGTTGTCATTGTAGTTATTTTCTCACTGCTGGGACAAAGCTTCTCACCAAAGGTAGCTGAAGGGGGGAATGCTTTATTTTGGCTGAAGGTCCTGAGGGGAAGCTTCATGATGTCAGGGGAAGGGTGGCATGAGCAGAGCCTGGGCATCGCCTCTGCCATATCAGGTGGGAAACGGCAGCAGGAGAGTGAGCTGACGATCTGGCAAGAAAGAGCTGCCTATCACACCCCCAAGCTCACCTCCAGCTTACACCTCCTCCAGCCAGGTTCAGCCTCCCGAATTGCCATCAGCTGGGGACCAACATCCAAAGAAACATGAGTTCATGGGGGCCGTGTGATCCAAAGCCCAAAGTTGTGATGCGTTGCCTGCAAGCCAAAAGTCAATTCTACGTATGTTCAATTGATTCAACAATTCAGCAGTTCAACAACTGTTGGCTCATTTAAAATTAACAGGGTTGTGTTGCGTGTGTATGTATGTGTACCAATATGTGCGTAGGCACATGTGTGTGCAGGTGTGCGTGCATGTGTGTGTACAGGGCACAGGGTGATGTTTTCAACCTTGCTCAGTTACTTTTTTCCCTTAGTAAACCTAGCACTCACTGGTTTTGCTAGACTAGCCAGCCAATGAGTGTCGAGATCACCTTGTCTCTACCTTTTCAGTGCTGGGATTACAGAGGAGCATCACCATGCTGGGCATTTTAAAAAAAAAAGTTTTTTTAATTTATTTGAGAGGGAGAGAGGGAGAGAAAATGGGCATATAGGGCCTCCAGCCACTACAAACATCCTCCAAATCCATGCTCCACCTTGTGCATCTGGCTTATGTGGGTCCTGGGGAATCGAACCAGGGTCCTTTGGCTTTGCAGGCAAGTGCCTTAACCGCTAAGCCATCTTCTCCAGCCTGATGCTGGGCATTTTTTAAAAATTTTTATTTATTTGTTTATTTATTTATTTGAGAGCGACAGACACAGAGAGAAAGACAGATAGAGGGAGAGAGAGAATGGGCGCGCCAGGGCTTCCAGCCTCTGCAAACGAACTCCAGACGCGTGCGCCCCCTTGTGCATCTGGCTAACGTGGGACCTGGGGAAGTGAGCCTCGAACCGGGGTCCTTATGCTTCACAGGCAAGTGCCTTAACCGCTAAGCCATCTCTCCAGCCCGATGCTGGGCATTTTTATGTGGGTCCTGGGGATTTAAACTCAGGCCCTCCTGTTTTCATGGCATGCACTTGACCCACTGAAACGTCTCCCCAGCTCCCAAACCCACAGTTTCATTCTCTGTAGAGCCATAAGTCAACGTCATGTATCAGGTTTATTTCAAAGAGGCTTCCCTCCCATAAGCATAACCATGACTCTCATGTGGGTCCTTCTCGGAAAACGTGTGTCTTATTTTGAAATGTAATCCCGCTTGAGCTGCCTTTAGAAACCAGTGAACGCTGCTCCTCTCATCGTGGAGAACCGCTGATGTCCCCTTTCAGGTCCCCAAGTGGTTTCACGTTGTCTGTTGGCTCTAATGACACAGCGGTACATTGGGACTGGGAGGAGGGAGTTGAGAATTGCTCCGGAACATAGGCTGTGCGCTCCGTCTCTCTAGCTGATAAAACACCGGAATTCCAAGGTCCACACGCACAAACGCCTTTCCTATTTAGCAGGTCCCATCGTAATTTGAGCCTAGTGTAATTTCTAGTTTTTAGGTTTGTATGCTACTAGTGATCAACTCTGGGGTTTCCCACATGCCAGCCAAGAGCTCCGCCACGGAGTTACATTCCCAACTCTGATGACAACATATTTTATAACCTTTTTTTCTAATACTGGGAACCTTCACTATGAAATCCTATTCAAAAGAATGCACCTAGCAGCATAATTTTGCTTTTGCTTTGTCTCCCCTACCTAGCAAAAAGCATTAGTTATAAAGGAAGGGTGGTGGGATAGAAAATAAAACACACGATAGGTACTTACCAAATATTTGCTGAATGATTGCTAAATCATCTTACACCTGTTTGCAAGGCTACATCAAAAAGTGAGAAAAGGGAGCTGGGTGTGGTGGTGCACGCCTTTAATCCCAGCCCTTGGGAGACAGAGGTAGGAGGATTGCTGTGAGTTTGAGGCCACCCTGAGACTCCAGGTCAGCCTGAGCTAGAGTGAGACCCTACCTTAAAAATCCAAAATAAATAAATAAATAAATAAAGTGAGAAAAGGGATGGAGAGATGGCTTAGTGGTTAAGGCATAAACACCCTCAAAGCCAAAGGACCCATATTCGATTCCCCAGGACCCACATAAGACAGATGCACAAGATGGCACATGCATCTGGAGTTCATTTGCAATGGCAGGAGGCCCTGTCATGCTCTCTTGCTCTCTCTCTCTCTCTCTCTCTCTCTCTCTCTCTCTGTCTCCCTTTTTCCCTCTCTCTCATGAATAAATAAATAAAGAAAAATTTAAAAGTCAGAAGACAACAGTATTGATATTTGGGAAAAGGTGGTAATATAAATAGGTAAGGTTTTGGAGCATAGTAGAGATTTCTCAGAACATTAAAACTGTTACTACCATATGATCTAATAAACTTCTGGAAAGTATAAATATCCAAAGAAACAGGAAATCAGTAACTCACAGAGAGCTCTGAACTCCCATTCCTTAGAAAATTATCATTGCACAAATGCATCAAACAGCAGAAGGAGATCCTGCCTTTGGTCACAATATGCATGGAGCTAGAGTATATTATTTTTATTTTATTTTATTTATTTGAGAGAGAGAGAGGGGGGGAAGGGAGAGAGGATGGGTGCACCAGAGCCTCTGGCCACTGCAAATAGCCTCCAGAAGCATGCACTTCCTTGTGCATCTGGCTTTACATGGGTCCTGGGGAATCGAACCTGGGTCCATTGGCTTTGTAGGCAAACACCTTAACCACTAAGCCATCCCTCCAGCCCTAAAGTATATCATTATTATTATTATTATTATTATTTTTGGTTTTTCGAGGTAGGGTCTCACTCTGGTCCAGGCTGCCCCGGAACTAACTCTGTCATCTCAGGGTGGCCTTGAACTCATGGCGATCCTCCTACCTCTGCCTCCAGAGTGCTGGGATTAAAGGTGTGCGCCACCATGCCCGGCTAAGTATATTATTTTTATCTATTTAGTTAATCTGTGTCTTTTTGTTTTGCTTTGCTTAGCTTTGTGACAAGCTCGTGTGTATCCTGGGCTTCCCTTGTGTTTTCTGTGCAGCCAAAGATGACTTCAAAACTCCTGGTCCTCTGCCTCTGCCGCCCCTCTGGGGTGGCCGGGGTGCCTCCATGCCTGGACTGGTCATTCTGTATCTCAAGGCACAGTTGAATCCACTTACATTTAAAGAAGGCCTTTCATTGTTTTCTGTCTTGAAATGATTTTGTCCCTATTTTCCTCTCTTGCTCTATTCCTTTGTCTCTTGATGATTTTTTTAAAAATTGGTATTCTTTGATTCCTTTTTTTGACTCCATTGTGTATCTTCTTTAGCTATTCCCTTTGTGGTCACCATGGAGTTCACATAAAACATACAGCTTTGGGGCTGGAGAGGTGGCTTAGCAGTTAAGGCACTTGCCTGTGAACCTAAGGACACAGCTTCGATTCCCCAGGTCCCACGTTGGCCAGATGCACAAGGGGGCGCACGCGTCTGGAGTTCGTTTGAAGAGGCTGGAGGCCCTGGCGTGCCCATTCTCACTCTCTCTTTCCCACTCTCTCCCTTTCCCTGCCTCTAATAAAGAAAGAAAGAAAAATAAGACATACAATCTTGGCGTGGTCTCTGGGTGCAGTGTGTATGTGTAACGCATGCACACTTTTGTGTGCAGATGCACACACCACACCCCTGCACACACATTCAGAGGCCAGAGGAGAACGCCGGATACCCTCCTCTGTCTCTCTTCCACTTTGTTTCCTTGAGGTGGAGTTTGTCATTGGGCCTGGAGCTGACATTTTCAGTCAGGGGGTCAGATCAGCGAGTCTCAGCAGTTCTCCTGCCCTTACCCCATCGTTCTGCCCTACCCAGATGGGATTTACAGGTGCAGATGACCGTGCCTGATTGTTAACCCTGTTTCTGGGGAGTAAACTCAGGTCCTAATGCTTGTGTGCCAAGCACGCTGTTGAGCAGTCACTCCAGTAATAACAGTTACCTGTTTTTAAGTCGATAACAGTTCAACTTCAATCATACAAAATATGCTTTCACCACCAGCCGTGAATACGTCCCAGCACTTTAATCCCAACACTCGGCAGGCAGAGATAGGAGGGCCGCCATGAATTCAAATGCACCCTGAGACTATGTAGTGAATTCCAGGTCAAACAAGAGCGAGACACTGCCTCAAAAAAAATATGCATTCAGGGCGGAGCCCGAGCTAGATCCAAGAATTTTGAGGATGTCAGATGCACATGTATCTGTCCTTCCTAAATAGAAAATCCTGGGCATATTTATAATAAAACGTCTCTCAAGAAGATTGTGGTCGCCTACATGTTGTGGAGCCCATGCCTGTGCCGGGTTGGGGGGTGTCACATAGAAGCATACTGCTTGCCCCGTGGATGCAAATATGAAGAAACTCTTCACAATCAAGGTCACCATTATAATTTGTACGTCTGTTTTGGGCCTTCGACTTCTGTACGTGGTGTATCTTACCCTAGTTGAGCCCATACTGAAGAGGCGCCTCTTTGGACACTGGCCAAAGTGGTGCGTGGTGTTGGGGACGCTGGCCAGCTCCTGCAGTGGGGCCAACATCCTGAACAAGGTGAGCTCAGAGGCCCTGGAAGCTTCAAGTGCAAGAACAGCGAAAATCTGTCTTTGCCCCCTGACATGTTGTCCCCAGCTAACTGGGAATCACATTCAAGAGGCAGACAGCTGGGAAGAACTGACCGAGTTGTCCTGGGTTTTATCTGCCACCCTGTTGTTTTCACCAACTCTTGCTGGAAGATCACAGTTGGAAGCAAACACACGTGCTTAGTGTCTTGTCCTTGTTAATGTACTAATAGACATTTTTTATTTTTATTTATTTATTTGACAGAGAGAATGAGACAGAGAGAGAGAGAGAGAGAGAGAGAGAGAGAGAGGGAGAGAATTGGTGTGCCAGGGCCTCAGCCACTGTAATTGAACTCCAGACACTTGCGTCACCTAGTGGGCATATGTGACCTTGTGCTTGCCTCACCTTTGTGCATCTGGCTTACATGGGATCTGGAGAGTCGAACATGAGTCCTTAGGCTTCACAGGCGAGCGCCTTCACTGCTGAGCCATCTCTCCAGCCCTCTTGCATCACTTTCATTTTTTTAAAATTTTTTTTAAAATTATTTATTTATTTATTTATTTGAGAGCAACAGACACAGAGAGAAAGACAGATAGAGGGAGAGAGAGAGAATGGGCGCGCCAGGGTTTCCAGCCTCTGCAAACGAACTCCAGACGCGTGCGCCCCCTCGTGCATCTGGCTAACGTGGGACCTGGGGAATTGAGCCTCGAACCGGGGTCCTTAGGCTTCACAGGCAAGCGCTTAACCGCTAAGCCATCTCTCCAGCCCTTGCATCACTTTCAATGTAGCACCCTGCTCTGTCCTGGCGTGTAAAGTCTTTCCCAAGAAATCTTACAGTCCTATGAAAATTTCATTCTATGTAGTCACATTTTCCTCACTACTATCAAACTTTTCTTTGTCTAGATTAATTATATTTCACGGCAGTATACCTATCTTTGAGGTCATCTTACTTGGGACTCCAGCAATTTTTTTGTTTATTTTATTTATTTATTTATTTATTTATTTGAGAGTGACAGACAGAGAGAAAGAGAGAGAGAGAGATTGAGAGAGAGAGAGAAAATGGGCACGCCTGAGCTTCCAGCCACTGTAAACGAACTCCAGACATATGCGCCCCCTTGTGCATCTGGCTAACGTGGGTCCTGGGGAACTGAGCCTCAAACCAGGGTCCTTAGGCTTCACAGGCAAGTGCTTAACCACTAAGCAATCTCTCCAGCCCCTCCAGCAATTTTTCATATGAAGGTCTACTTCAGAGTATAGATCTGGCTACATTTTATCCATTATTTCCTTGAATAAGTTTCCTTCCTAGTTTAAGTCTCTTCTTGCAATGTGTGCATTGGTGATGTGCTATAAGCCCTTTAAGCTTTCATTACTCTTTTTTTTTTAAACTACATTGTTAATATTTTTATTTATTTATTATTTGACAGAGAAAGAGGGGCAGAGAGAGAGAATGGGCACATCACAGCCTCCAGCCACTGCAAATGAACTCCAGATACATGCTCCCCCTTGTGCATCTGGCTAACATGGGTCCTGAGGAATCAAACCTGGGTCCTTTGTCATTACTCTTTTTTATTTTACCTTTTATTATTGCCCCTCTAACCAAACCATATGCAATGGCTTGACTAATGGTTTGCAAAACTGTTCTGTTGCTCAAAACAATAGGTTATCAGATCTCTATAGTGAACTTTTTAGTTCAGTTATTTTATTCCTTAGAGCTATCCCTTCTGACCTCAATTTTTGGTACATTTTTATGTTTCCTGTCTCTCACTTTGAAATTCACGCTTTGTTCATGCATTTTTCTTTTAACCCTGCAAAACATCTTTGTGAAAGTTACTTTGAATTCTCCCTCATATATATTCATATTTCTATTTCATTAGGGCTTATCCCTAGAGATGTATCTTGTATCTTTGCTTTGAACATATTGCTTGCTTTGTTTTGTTTCTCTCCAGGCCAGTCCCTTGGCTAGGTCCTAGTAAAAGCAGAATAGCAAATGTGTGATTTGTTCTTTTAAACCTGGGATCTGGCAGTTTCTCCTCATCCCTATACATGACAGGGATGGGGGTGGATGGAGAATAGCTCATTTGCCTGTGAGCTTTCAAGTTTCACTTATTTATTTATTTATTCATTTTTATTCACTCAGGATGAAAAAAAAATCACCTAGTTTTTCAGAATGGTAGTATTTCAAGTCTCATCACAGGCATTCTGTGTTTACAAAACCCTTCTATATAGCACAGTATGCATTTTGGCATTTCTTTTCTTTTTTGTTTATTTTATTTATTTATTTGAGAGCAACAGAGAGAAAGAGGCAGAGAGAGAGAGAATGGGCACGCCAGGGCCTCTAGCCACTGCAAATGAACTCCAGACGCGTGCGCCCCCTTGTGCATCTGGCTAACGTGGGTCCTGGGGAATCGAGCCTCGAACCGGGGTCCTTAGGCTTCACAGGCAAGCGCTTAACTGCTAAGCCATCTCTCCAGTCTGGCATTTCTTTCCTAATAAAGTCAATTTAAGTATATTTGTGACTAAATGCAGTGATAACTCCTGATTTTAATCTTATTTCTCTGTTATCTAACAATGATAACTGATGAAGGTGGTCTTCATTGCTTCTTGGAATACAGTCTCCTACCTACCAAAGTAGCTTAGCTCCATCCATTCACTCACTGTCCATCCTGTCTGTCTTGTTTCTGTAAAGCATAAGCAGAAATCCCACCTGAGTGAGCTTTATGTCTGATGGAAGAAAAGAGGGAAAACAAACAGAATTGGTAGGTTTGAGAATTTGCAACATCATAGTGCAAATAATAATGGAGTGTGTTCAAGTGTAAAAGATTCTCCCACTCCTATGCCCAAAACAGGTTCTTTTCCTATTCTGGGTCTCTGGTCTCCTTGTCTGCATGAAGAAGTTTCAACTTCCCAGCTCCAAAGGTCTCTTGTCACTCCGAAGAGAACATGTGCTGAGGTCCTGTGAATGCTTCCTTGCACCGTGCTCCTTGCCCCCTGTGCTGGCTGGCAGTCCACTTGCTTTAATCACTGCTATAGCCTGCTGGCGCGTTTCCTGCTCTCTGTCTCCCTGGTGCCCTTCAACCACCCCAGTGCAGGCTGCAAATCACCACTTCTCACAGAAATCCATCTTCATGCACAGAAAGTTCTAAAAGCTCTCGTGTACTGCGCGCATCTAAACGTGCCTTTCAAGACCCCTCCTGCTTCTTCAAAGCGCCGTGTTTCCCCTCTGGCCTGAGCACACACCACGCCCAGGCTCCCTGTCAACACCGTCCACGTTACCGTGGAATTGCGCCCATTTCTCAGCTCTTACCTTCGTCTTCACTAATAAAGCATCCTTTCTACCACCGTATTCTGTGGCTACAATGTTTGGGGCTCATCAATTCTACTGCTCATTACTCGTCTTTCTGAGGACCGAGCTGAGTCTCTTGCTCACAACAGTGCTCTCTACTAAACACCAAGTAAGCACAGAATATATATTTTGCTTGAATCACTTGCCTTTGAGGTCTGTGTCATGTGTTTCCCAGTTGCTGATAAGACGTTGATGGTGATGGCGATAATAATAACAATAATAAAAAGCTTTCAACATTGCTTTAAGGGAGAGACGTTACGCATATATAAGGAAAACCCTGAGCAGTACGAGGCACTTAATATATGCTAGCTATGATTGTTGCTATCATTCTGTTCCCTCTGTAATTACAGCAGTCTGTGTGGGTTTAATGATAATTACCCTATAAGGAAAAAGCTCTCATGTTCCGAATACTAAATGGAATGCAGAGAAAGCAGACACATTAGCCAGCTAAACAAATGCATCAGGTTAATAGATTTTTTTCTTATGCCACAGAAATAGGGTCAGATCATTTATGCACTAAGTGTATATAATTATTCATGTTTTATTATAAATTATGCACCAATATAGTTGGAAAATATTATATTGAATTATTCTAAAGTATTATTAAGTTATGCCAGTAAATAGCCCATGATTTGTTTCCCTAAAGTTTAAACTAATGGAAAAGACTTAGGAGAAATCCTTTTAAAGAAAACAGATGTGAGTACTTTAGGTCTAAAAGGAAATCTGACGGGCATCTCTTAATCTTAGAAATTACTCATGCCTTCAGCTTTTACTAATTCATAGCTCTTCAAGTTGTGAAATGAAAGAGGTCCTGGGCTCCAATCTCCCATCCAATACCTCAGTCTCCCCAGCACTAGCCTAGCTAAGTGAATGAATGGCTGTTTCAGGGGCAGTTGGGCAATTATATCTCTATTAGTTTCCATAGCAACATATGATTTATTAATGGTTTAATCTGTGAGTTTTTAAGAATACATATTTTGAATGCCAGAAACAAATTATAACTTAGTCATAGGAAAAGAACAACAGGAAAGTGGGCAGTAGAAAAGGAAATAAGTGAGATATTAATATTTAGTTTGATTTTATGCATGTGCACTGGCGCATAATAACACAAGGATTCATGACTATCTGAGATATAAAATATCAGTCTTGACTTGTCATTGTTTGTTTATTGTTATTCATTCTTAACTTATAAGCTTTTTTCATTGTCTCCCACTTCCTTTTGTTTTTTAAAATATTTTATTTATTAATTTATGAGAGAGAGGGAGGCAGATAGAGAGAGAATGGGTGCACCAGGGCCTCCAGCCACTGCAAATGAACTCCAGATACATGTGCCACCTTGTGTATCTGGCTTACGTGGGTACTGGGGAATCGAACCTGGGTCTTAGGCTTCACAGAACTAAGCCTTAACCAATGAACCATCTTCCCAGCCCACTTGTGCACTTTCTTTGTATTCATTTAGTTTTTTCCCCTCATCAGACTCCCTTTTCCTCCTTTACTTCCAGATTCTCTTTTGTTAACTTCCTTTTTTTGGCCAAATATTCTTTCATTGCTACCACGTGATGTTTCTGTAACAACCCCAAAGTAAACAATGACAATAATCACCCTGCCCCAGGAGCGCCTGGCAGGGCAGTCACAACGGGGGAGATCCAAGCGCCATCGAGGTGAGGAGAAGTGACCCGTAAGTGCACAGTACTGGGTGGGACCTCCTCATTACATCTTCCAGGGCTCAGGGAACATTGTGGGGGAGATGTTGGAAAGAAGATTAGCGCTGTTCTCAGCATTTGCCATGCAAGCCCCTTTATGGAGACAGCTGTGGGGACTGGGGAGTATCAAAACTCATCAGAGTGCTGGGCTGGAGAGATGGCTTAGCGGTTAAGCACTTGCCTGTGAAGCCTAAGGACCCTGGTTCGAGGCTGGATTCCCCAGGACCCACGTTAGCCAGATGCACAAGGGGGCGCACGCGTCTGGAGTTCGTTTGCAGTGGCTGGAGGCCCTGGTGTGCCCATTCTCTCTCTCTCTATCTGCCTCTTTCTCCATCTGTCACTTTAAATAAATAAATTAAAAATAAACAAAAAATTAAAAAAAAAAACTCATCAAAGTGCTGAAAAGATTCTCATGGGAGTTCAGTGCTGCATGGGACATTTCTCTCGTGGCCTCTAAAACTCGGGGGACACTGAAGAAGGGGGGAGGGTAAAAAGAATGAGCTAGAACTTGGGGAAGAGGACTTTGTAACACCATCCTCCAGGCACCAGCACATTTGTGAACACACAGTGGAGGTCACTACCTTGTTAAGAGCTGCACAATATTTGCTCAACAATATTTTGACATAGATGATGGAGGATGGAGAAAAAGAATGAGGCAACAAGATTAAAAAAAAAAGGGGGGGACTACATGGAAAAATGAAGGGATTTACTGGAATTAGGGTGGGAAGAGAGAACTGATGAGGTAATGGGATGGACTTCTGATCAAATAATAGTAGGCACATATCTTAAAATCCTCAAAGATAGCCAGGCTTGGTGGTGCACACCTTTAATCCCAGCACTTGGGAGACAGAGGCAGGAGGATTATCATGAGTTTGAGGCTGCCCTGAGACTACATAGTGAATTCCAGGTCAGTCTGGGTTAGAATGAGACCCTACATCGACAAACCAAGAAAACTCAAAATAACTCAAATATAAGTACTTTGGCATATGAGGAGTAAGCCAAACAGCCACAAGACGAATATGTAACTAAGGATTTAATAAATATATGGTAGATGGGCTTAATCTTACAAGCAACATCATATTAGGCTAGAGTGTATGATAGGTAAGAAACTGGTTCTCTTTTTACTCAGGAATTTAAAGTCTACAGGGAAATTTACGTGCAGAATAAATACAAACGTGGCAAGAAACTAGAAAAAACAAGAACTATAAAAAAGAAGAATAAAAAAAGATTGACATCAAGGAATGATATTATGGAGGGAGGAAGATGTAGAAATCCAGTGGCTAACACATAAAAAATGAATGCTGATTATAAATAGAGCATTTCCAGGCATCAAGACAGTAAAGGTGTGTCTCCAAAGGTTAAACATGTTGACACTGGCTTATTTATTGGTCTATTCGATTATTGAATCTTTATATGTGTTTGGGTATATGATCTGTGCGTGAGTGTGGGCATACACGTGCCATGGCACAGGTGCCATGTGGAGAGCAGAAGACAACCCCAGCTGTACCCTCCACCTTGTCTGAGATGGGCTGTCTGTCCGCCTTTGTGTCTTCACGAAGCTGGCACGCAACCTCCTAGGATTCTATTGCCACTCTCCCTCCTCCATCTTGCTGAAGCTGTACTGACATTAAAGACACACACTCATGTACCCAGCTCTACACTGGATGGGGGGATTTGAACTCAGGCCATCATACTTTTCTGCAAGCACTTTATCCACTGAGCACCTCCCCCAGCCCGACATTAACTTAAAACCATTCTGACCTCGCACTCACAGGCATGATATGCTATGGGTTTAAGTCTTTAGCTATCTTACTTAACCTAAATTTAATGCACAGATTATTGTCAAATGGCATAGTGTGCTGGTTTCATGCCTTCAAGAGTAGCTGTCTTCATAAGTCGCCTTTGAAATGGTAGAAAAATATGTGAAGCGAGGTTCCAGCATTTCTGCAAAGAATTCTATGGAAAAGTTCATTGTTTCTGTTACATTAAGTACTGTCAAAACATTCTAATTTTAAAACCGTTTAAAAGGCAAAATTTCTGATTTTCATCTTTTAAAATACACATGGTAATGGGCAAAAGAAAATATTTAATGCCCCTATGGTGCAAAATTTCTGTTTATCACCTTTTATGATGTACAAAATAATGGGGAATATTAAATATTTAATGAAGAAATACCAAGTTCGGCATGCCACATAAAGTAATAGTATTTTCTTAATGCCCATAACAAGAGCATGGTCTACATGCATACACATCCTTGTCAAGAATGGACCCCTTTTGGGCTGGAGAAATGGCTTAGTGGCTAAGGCACTTGCTTATGAAGACTAAGGACCCAGGTTTGATTCCCTGGTACCCACATAAGCCAGATGCACAAGGGGTTGCATCCGTTTGTAGTTCATTTGCAATGGCTAGAGGCCCTGGCATGCCCATTCTGTCTCTCTCTGTCTCTTTCTACCAGCCTCTTTCTCTCTCTTTCTCTTCAAAGAAAGGGAAAAAGGAAGGAAGGAAGGACCCTTTCACTTGATATAGCAAATTGCATACTGTCTTCTAACTGCTGTTTCCAAAGACAGACATATTTTTGAGCTTCATGCTTTAGACATAAAGATCAGGTTGTGGTCCTAGCATGACTGTCATTCAAAACAGCATCATGGTAACTGGACATATGACTCCTACATTAGTGACAAGTGAAAGCTAATATTGCAAACTGGCAATAAATGTTCAAAATGTTCTACTTTTGTTCTGTTTCCCATGAATACTGCAGACATATATTCTCTTTATATATTGGTTTAAGGAGATAATTTACAAGCAAGTGCCTTTAACCACTCAACCATCTCCCCAGTCTTTATGAAGGAGATCACTTAAATACCTAACTTGAGGATAGGAAGATTTGGGTAAAGGAGAAGAGATAATGACAATGGTTTTGAGGTCTTGTTGTAAGAACAGCGAACCTGAGCAGAGCTGCATGGTCTGATGTGCAATGGTGGGTCCTGAGAGCTCAGTGTAAAGCTGAAAAGAGTACAGAAACCCACAGTCTAATTCTCAAAGGCTTCTCAGCAAAGGTGACATTGGAGCAGAGAAGTAGTGCAGGTATTTGAAGTGAGGGGAGAGAAATCTCAGCCTAAATGCATGCAGAAGTAGAACTCCAAGACAAGTAAAACCCCCAGGATGGGCACTGGAATTTGTCTGTTTAATGCAATGCATAGAATTCGAGCAGAGAAATAATGGTAGATAAAATGGGAATGTGAACTGGGGCAAATCGTCAGAGAGGCAGCCTATACTGTCTAGTTAAAGTTTGGCAACCAGTAAGAAGCTTGGTGATTCCCACCACCTGCCACACATACAAACACACACACACACACACACACACACACACACACACACACACACACGCACATTGTTCTTTCCATCTGATTCACATGCCAAGACTTGGTTGCTCACTGGACACTTGGCGTGTACCTGGTTATGCTATATAGTTAAAAACATTGTCCAAAATGGCTGTATTAGTCCATTTTCAATTACTGACACCTGAGTCTGAGTCGGTCACAAAGGAAAACATTGTACCTAGTAGACTCATGCTTCTGAAGGCTGGAGTCCACCATCAGATGGTGGCATCTGTCAAGAGCCTTGTGCTTGGGTCCTGGGGAATCAAGCCACGAACCGGGGTCCTTATGCTTCACAGGCAAGCGCTTAACCGCTAAGCCATCTCTCCAGCCACAGAGACTGTTTTAATAGGACAATAAGAAATAGCATCTCTGGGCTGGGGCGATAGTTATGTCAACAAAGTATTTACCTTGTAAGCATGAGTACTGCGATTTGATCCCCAGGACTCACTTAAAAAACTCCGGGATGGTGGCTTGAGTTTGTATTCTCAGTGGTGATGAGGTAAAGTCAGAAAACTTCCTAGAGCTCTCTGGCCATCCAACCTAGTTTTCTTGGCAAGTTTCAAAGCAATGAGAGGTCCTGTCTCAACAAAGAACCTGTGACAGGACATCTGAGGTTATGTGGCCCCC